>NW_024080695.1:3027329-3171344 GCF_003009895.1 Hyaena hyaena
CCTGCCCCCTCCCCCTCCTGCCCCCTCCCCCTCCTGCCCCCCCGTCCCCCTCCTGGCCCCCACGGCTCTCCTGCCCCCCAGACCCCCACCATCTCCGGGCAGTCACCCCCTGACCACTGACTGCACTCTGGAGGGCCGCCACCTGCCCCGGGCCTCTGGGCGGGCTCCGGTCTGGGCAGCCCAGCAAGCGTCTCCGCCTTCCAGGGGCCGAACCACACCTTCTCTGCTACGTCCGAGCCCTGCGTGCCGACGTCCCTCCCGAGTCCTTCGGTCCTTCCCTCTCGCACCCCCAGGGCGCCACAGAGTCCTCGGCCATTACAGTCACGCGCCACCCTTCAACGGCCCCTCACTTTAAACTTCCTGTTTGCCCCACCCTGCTTCCTACTTGTGGGAGCCAGGCTGCACGGAGACCGTAGCTGCAGCCGGAAGGACGTCCCTGGTGTGGACGCTGCCGGCATGTCCCCCTTCCCACGGGGTAAGGGTCCTGTCCGCCGTCTGCCCGCGTCTGCAGGTTCTGTTGAGAGGTCAGCCGGCGCCCCAGCGTTCGCTCCCTCGAGGGCTGACCGTGCCTTCGTTCTGGCTGCTTCAAAGGCTTCACTGTACCTTCCGGGCTTGGACGGAGTGGAGAGACATGGGTTCGCTTTACCCGCCCTGCTCTGGGTCCACCGAGATTCCTGACTCTGTGGCCTCCTGTGTGCTGTGTGGCCCGAACTCTGTCCCTTCCCCCAACCTCCCCCCCCCAAAATGCACATGGTGACGCTCTCACTCCCAGGACTTCTGGATGTGACCATCAGGAGGTAGTATCTATAAAAAGGTTATCGGCAGGGGGCGCCCGGTGGCTCAGTCGGTTAAGCGTCCGACTTCGCTCAGGTTGTGATCTCAGGGTTCATGGGTTTGAGCCCTGCGTTGGGCTCTGTGCTGACAGCTCAGAGCCTGGAGCTGCTTCGGATTCTGTGCCTCCCTCTCTCTCTGCCCCTCCCTTGCTCACACTTTATCTCTCTCTCTCTCACTCTGTCAAAAATAAACAAACATGAAAGTTTTTTAAATAAACATAAAATTTTTAAATGAGGAATAATAAAAAGGGGATTCAATGTAGGCTTCTGCGTGAGCCCCAATCCGATCTGATGCCCTAAGAGCAAATACGGACAACGGAGAGACACACGGAGGTGTGCACGGGGACGGCCACGTGAGCACGCAGAGAGAAGGCTGCCCTTTGCGAGCCACGGAGACACAGTCCCTGCCCCCACAGAGGCCCTGACGTGACGCGGGGCCTGGATCAGCAGACGGTGCTTCTCCATGACCCAGTGAGAGCCGGATGCAGGGTCAAGCTGCTCCTCGCTGAAAATGCGGACTTCGTCAGGATTAGGCCGTGATGGAGGAAGGGGCTTCCTCGCGCTCACACCCCGCCTGGGTGTGGTCCAGAGCGCTATCTCACTCTCTGTGCGCATGGCTAGATCACCAAGAGCACGAACGGGAGATGCTGCACGCACCGGGCACCGTTCTCAGTCCCACACACACAACCCACTGAATCCTCTCAGCAATACAACACCCATTTCACAGGTAAGTAAACTGAGGTAGGGAGGCAAAGATACCCAGGGCCACAGCAGCAGTCCGGCCAGGATATGGACACAGGCTGTCAGGCGCTCAGTACCAACCCTATGGATCACCTTTTGAAAGGAAAGAGGACAGGAGTGAGACCACAGCTCCCTGCCCCAGACTCATCACCTGGGCATCACCCCTACTCCCTGGGGGCCGTAAGAGGGCTGGTGAGGGGCCTTGCAGTCAGTCCAGCATAGGGCTGCCAGATAAAACACACGATGTCTGCCTAAACCTGAGTCTCAGGTAAGTAACAAGTAAATGTTTTTAGTATAAGTGTATCCCAAATATTGCATGGATATACTTACACTGAAATCCACAATTCACTGTTTATCTGAAATCTGACTTGCGCTGGACTGCTCCAGGACTCAAAGCTCTGTTTCTAGTCCCTAAATCTCTGACCCTTGTCTGCCAGGGTCCCTCCATATGGACACCGGTGGTACAGGGGCTCCCGCCCCACCGTCGCCGTGGGCGTGGGCGGAGTCTCTGATGGAAGGGAAGGTCATCGGGGAGAGGGTCCCGGGGGTGGCACCTCACCCGTCACACACACACACACCCCCCCCGTGTGAGTGCTATGACGCAGACAGGCTCACGAGAGACACCCCAGACCACAGCCAGGTGAGGGGACAGGGGGCCCCACCGCAGGCTCTGGGAGGCCAAGCGGCCAGCCCAGCGGCTCCGTGAGGAGGGTCACGGGGGGGGGGGCTCCCACAGGGAGCGACATCAGAGCCGGTGTGCCGACTCTCGAAGGACCCGAGGGCCCATGCAGCAGAGGGGCCGGGCTGGAGAGCGGAGAGGCCCCGGTGGGACATCGCTGATCCTCAGTTTCCTCCCCTGTAAAATGGGAGCGGCGACCCCTCCCAGAGGCGGAGCGAGGTGCCTGCCTGCGCTGGGGGAGCTCAGGGATGGCCGCGGCCTCCGACTTCGTGCTGCACAAACAGCCCAGTGATGGCAGGTGCCAGGAGCGTGGGGACAGGCCCCTGCCCTCCTCCTGGGCCAGGGCTGCGTTGTCCGTGGTGGGGGCGGGGGAGACTGCCAGAAGGGTCTCCCTTGAGAGGCAGGAGCGCAGGCAGGAATAGGAGGGTTGGGGGCTTGTGGATGCGGGACCCACAGGGACGGGGTGGGCTCCGGGGCTGGGAGAGGCCTGGGCCGACCTGGGCACCAGCAGGGACTGGCCAGCGCAGGAGAAGCCGGGCTCGGGCGTGCCGGGTGCGGGCAGGTTGCCTGACGGCTCTCTCTCCCTGACACTGGGTTTAGACCCCACTTATGCCACTTACCAGGTACGTGACATTGGGTGAACCACTGAGCTGCTCTGGGCCTCAGTGTTCTCACCTGTAAATGGGACAGTAACATGCTAACCAGGAGAGAGGCCCTGTAGCTCAGAGGACATGAACCCACCCCGGCCCTCAGAACCCACTGGAAATGAGCGACCTCTCCGGCAGCGCTTCCAGGCTGCCCTCACACAGCTCTTCTTCCAAAGGAGACGGAAACACTACACTCGGGGAAACGCACGGCAGTACAGCTCACTGGCGGGGGACCTGCCTCACCACCTTCTGGTCTATTCTGCAGGTTTGTAATCCATATTTTCCCCCACGCACACACCACGTGGTGCGCGTAACCTTGCCTTTTGCTCTTGTCCCTTGAAATGTAACCATGAGCATTTCACTCCATGATGAAAAGTTTCCATCACCACCATTTTTGTTAAGAAGCTACAAAATCGGGGCACCTGGGTGGCTTAGTCGGTTAAGCATCCAACTTTCGCTCAGGTCATGATCTCGCGGTTCGTGGGTTCGAGCCCCGCGTCGGGCTCTGTGCTGACTGCCGGCTCAGAGCCTGGAGCCTATTTCGGAGTCTGTGACTCCCTCTCTCTCTGACCCTCCCTGCTCACGCTGTCTCTCTCTCTCTCCTAGAAATAAATAAAACATTAAAAAAAAAAAAAGAAGCTACAAAATCTTTTTCCTCTTGTAAACAAACGATTCTGAGAAACATCTCATCCATTTACATCTCTGTCCAAATTCTTTTTTCCTGCCTCCAGTTCCCAGAGTGGAAGTCCTAAGCCAGCTGGAAGGGTCCTGACAAAAAAAGGGATAAGTCACTTCCCAAAATCCTGCTGAAATTCGGCCTCCTGAAAGCCAGGTGGCGGCCGTGCCCACGGAGCTTCACGTGGGACCTCGGGACGGAGGTGTGGGCACCTTGCGGGGGCTGCTCACAGCCCTTGGCTCAGGCTCCATTCTTAGTCTTCCTTCAACTCCAACTCCCAGGGAGCCGCGGTCGTGGAAATTTCCGGTGGAAACTTCCGGTCACAGGCAGAGCGAGGTGACAAATGACATACAGCGTAATTCCGCACGTGCTCGTTCCCAAATGTTGCATTAGACGAAACGAAAACACAAAACCAAACAAAACAACACAACACCACTCCCCAGCCCTCTTAAAAAGCCCTGACAGGGCCCATATCACCTGCACTGATAATGCCCTTTCCCCCACTTCTCGCTTCTGGAAAACGAACTTCATCTCCTGGGGCCAGGAAAAGCACGGACGCTCTTCATTCCTGGAACCACATGGTCACAAAAACGCCATATGTCAAAACATGCAAAGGGCAGCAACAGTTGTTCTTAGAGGGGGTGCGTGGGGGGCTCCATCAGTTAAGTGTCCGACTTCAGCTCAGGTCACGATCTCACGGTTCATGGGTTCGAGCCCCACGTCGGGCTCTGTGCTGACAGCTCGGAGCCTGGAGCTGCTTCCGATCCTGTGTCTCCCTCTCTCTCTGCCCCTCCTCCGCTCCCTCTCTCTCTCAAAAAGTAATTGAAAAAAAAATTTCTTAAAGAAAAAGTCCCAAGCCCTCTGCCCCCCCACAAACACTCTCTCCCCACGGTGACCTCTCCCTCCCCGTCCTTCTTCTCAGCCCAGGGCCCAGGAAACGCTCAGCTCGGAGAATGGGTGAGGGGAGGTGAAGGGTGACATTCAGACGAGCACTTAGCGACTCTTAAATGGTTCCGAGAAAGAAGGCCTCGGATGGCAAATCTAAACCATGTCAGACCAGACAGTACAGGCAAGCGAGTCCACGGCGGCTGCAGTGAGCGGAAATGGGACGGAGGGGACAGCCTGGGCCTGGGGGACATGCCGGGGTGGGAACATCAGAGACCCGACCACCTCTGGGCCTCAGTCCCAGGCTCCGCCACCCAAGGCGTTCGCGTCCCCAGCAGCAGGGACTCCCGGCCACGCGCACCGCACCTGGGGTCCAGGCGGCCCTGGAGGACTCTGTGCCCCGTGCTCCGAGGGCCTCAGCACCGGAAGGTGGGCTGCTGGGCCCCAGAGGGCAGGCGAGGGCCAAGCCCACTGCCACCGTGTGGCCTGCAGCCCGTGAGGCGGCGGTGGGGCCTGAGGGTCAGTGTGGCCCTGGTGGAGACAGGCCCCTCAGGCCTCCACGCAGGGAACCTCCCAGGGTCGCCCCCCGGGGTGGCATCCCCCCACAGGTCTCCCCAGCCAGATGGCAAACCTCCCCAGGGCAGGACACTGCTGGCAAACCCCGCTGTCCCCACTTCCTTGCTGTGTGGCCTTAAGCGAGATTCTTAACGCCTCTGTGCCTGTTTCCTCATTCATAAACCGGGGCTACAAATAGCGCCTTGCCTGTGTGCACTTGACTTCAGAAGTTTAACAGAATGGATAAATGTTTTTTCCAGGTATCCTCTCTGTCCCGGCGCCCAGGGCCTCAGAAACACCTGCTGAGTGACTGCCTAGGGGAGGGCCTCTGTCCTCTGTCACCTGGACATGGCCTCTGTCTAGGAACAATGCAGCTGCAAAGCAGTGATACGGAGGCTCAAGAGCACAGACTGCGGACCAGGCTGCCTGGGTTCAAACCTCGGGGTCCCTGACTCCCTGCTGTGTGATGTCGGGTGGCCCCTCAACCTCTCTGTCTCTGTGCGTGCCCATGCCTGCCCTGTAGGACTGGCGGGGAGGAAAGAGACGAGCCCTGGAGAAGTCAGTGCTGTCACAACGATTAATAAAAATAACTCTCCTTCCCCTCGGGCTCCCCGTCCCTCCCCGGAAGGGCTGGAGAAGGAAGACAGGGCGCAGGGAAGCCAGGACAGGAGAGCGGTGGGGTCCTGGCCAGCCCCCGTCAGATGAGGCTGATAAATGGAGGCTGGTCCAGGAAGGAGTCAGCAAGCCCCTCGAGTCAGCCGTAAATAAAGCCCTGGCAGCCGGGAAGCAGGTGGCACGGTAGAGACAAACGAGCGACAGATGGCCACCACCCATCGCTCTCCGGTGGCAGCCAGAGCCCCCAGCACGGCTCAGGCAGCGGGTGGCCAGCCCGAGGGGGGCAGGTCCCGAGGTCATGTGTTTGAGGCTGGCCGCAGTGGCTCTGGGGGCTGGGGCACAACCGAAGGGAGAGCGCCCCAATGGGGTCAGCTCTGTACCCACGGGCCAAGGTGCAGGCACTTCGTCCCAGAGGGCAGCAAGGTGCCGCCTGTGCCCGCCCCTGGGCCCGACGCCACTTGGGGGCACTCGGGCGGGGTAAGGCTCAGCAAGCACGGCTTCTGGGAGAAGCCCACCGACGTCTTCATCCATCCATCAGTGAGCACCGACTGTCTGGCAGTGGTGGGGACACCGTGGGGACGCAGAGCCCCTGGCTCCGGCCCCTCGTGGCCCCATGGACAAATGGTGCATCAGATGCGACCCCCCTCACAGGTACCCAATGGCCTCCTAAGTAACAAAGACGATCACGGTCAGTCGTGCAATTCTGGGAAAGGCTGCAGGTCCCGCAAAGCCAAGGACAGAGCCCAGAGCCACACCCGGACACCGAGAGGGTGCCCAGCCCTCTACCGCCGGCCAGGAGCAGGGCCAATGCGGAGCCTCAGAAACACCCCACCCTCGCTGGGCACGCGCCCCGAAGGTCTGCAGGGCCGAGCCGGGCGGGAGGGAACAAGCGGAGAGACTCCCCAAACAGCGCAGGGCCGGGCCAGGAGCAGACAGAGTGAGAGGAATACGGGCCAGCCCAGGGCCCCAGGGAGCCCACAGTCGGACAGACGACGGCCAGGTGTGCGGACAGTTCGGTGACAGCCATGCACCAGGGCGGTGGGTCTAAGCGCAAGGGATGGCTGGCCTCCTGCAGGGGGACACTTCCTGGGACAGAACTGAGCAGATGTTTGCGGGACACATCGGCTCAGGCAGACAAGAAGGAGAAGGCGGGCAGAGGGACAGCGGAGGGGGGAAGGCTGGGCGGAGCTGAGCACGGGCAGGGGCAGGGCCGGGGGACCTTGGCCCCGATCAGAGTGTGAGGAGGCGGGCGAGGGAGGAGGCTGGGGAGGCGGACGGGCCCCAGGTTAGGCCCAGACGTGTCCTGGAGCTTCACACACATGTGCACTTGACCCTCTTGACAACCCTGAGAGCTGGATGCTCTTATCTCCAGGGACAGATGAAGAGACTGGGGCACAAAGGGACTAAGCAGCTTGTCCAAGGCCACTAGGCTGATCCACTGATTGAGGCACCCCACCCCCCACCAAGCCCAGGTCTTAATGCCTCCGGGGCAGTAGGGAGCCACCGGAGGTTATAGAGTGTGGGAGTGGCTGGGTCCTCTGTGTAGGGTGGAGGACGAGGCTGGGGGCGGGGTCCCCTGACCCGCAGCGGGAAGGAGCGGCACAGGGACCCCAGAGCCAGGCCATACTCAAGGCCCTGCAGTGATGGCGGTAGACGTGCCAGCCCCAAGATGGGGGGTCAGAGAGCCTCCTCCAGTGGGCACCCCCCGCTTCTTCATGGGGACCGATGGCCCACAGGGCCCACCACCCTGCCCAGGCCTGGCTGGTTTCTCTTCCTCCCCACTCCCCAGAGCCCCTACCCTTGTCCAAAGGCCAAGCCTGCAGGCTGCTCTGAAAAGTGGGTGGTGTTGATGCTGCTGCCCAGGACACCTCATTTCAGACGTCCCCCTTCACCCTTGCTGGGGGAATCTGGCCCCATCATTCCCACGTTCTGCACTGTTGTTTGCCTGCAGGTGAAACATCCAGAGAGCAGCCCTTCTCCCTCGAAGCCACCCCCTTCTGGATCACAGGGGAGGGTGGGGAGGAGGGACACAGGAGGCAGGAGGCTGGCGGGCATCAGCGATGAAGCCTGCGGCACCCTGGGCCCAGCCCAGCAGAGACACAGCTGGGTTTGCGAGAGTAACAGAATATGAAATTCGTATTAATTTTCTGTTTAGCCACGATTTGAATTTTAAATCAGGCCCCAAGTTGATTCAGATTGACTGCGGCCGGTCCCCCAAACCTCCAAATCAGGGCCCGGCCCCGCAGCCAAGCGGCCCCTTGGGCAGCCGGGAGGGGCTTTCCTAGAGGAGCCCGCACCTCCAGCCAGGGGCAGGGGGCCTCCTGCCAGATAGGCAGGCTGACCCACCCAGGCTCTGCCTCCCGGGGCCAGCGCCTCCCCTGGCTTTACGTGCCAGCAACCCCCCAAACTCTCCACTTGATCTGGGGGATCTGTTCGGCTCGCCTGAGACAGAACTGAGAAAACGTAAGCTATTTACTGCGCACACATGGTGACTAGACGGCAGATCCGCTGTGGAGGGGCCCCCATCTAATGAACTGGCTCGTCCATCACCTCCCCTTTTCACGGTGTGTGTGTGTGTGTGTGTGTGTGTGTGTGTGTGTGTGTGTGTGTGAACACGTAAGCTCTACACTCAGCAAATGTCAGTCGTACTATACGGAGTTGCGACAGCGTTGTCAGCTTACAATCACCACCTTTTATAGCAGCTCCTCAGGCCTCATGTATCTCAGAGTTCGTGCCCTTTGACACCGTCTCCCGACAACCCTCCCCCCCCCCCCCGCCAGTCCCCAGCAACCAACTGTCCAACTGTCTTTCTACTCTGTTTCTAGGGGTCTGACTTTGTTCCACTCTCCCCAGGGATCTTTCTGTTAACTTTGCCGCGCTCCGCCCACCACCACCGCGCCCCGCCCACCACCACCACCATCTCCGCAAGATCTGGCAACCCCTCCTTCCTACTGTCACCTTCTCCCGTGGCCCCCTGCGCCCAGCACCCGCTGGCTGAAGGCTCCCTGCCCCCCCCCACCCACTGGGACACCAAAGGCACGGTTGCTTGTGACCAGTTTCCGGCACTCCCTCCCCACACGAGGCAGGCTCCGCCCTGCAGAGCCTCACTTCCCTCACCTGGGAAATGGGACAACAGCTCCTGCTGGCCCTGCAGGGGATCTAAGAAACATTCCATTCACTCAACAAGGCTCAGCAAGCATTTAGCGCACCCCCCACCCCAAGCCCTGTCCTTGGGGCGGGGGTGGGGGGGAGGGGCGGAGGCAGGGGCAGAGGTGGATGCCTCAGTGAAGGGAACAGACCAAACTCCCTGCCCCAAACACCCTGCCTGCGTGCAGCTGAGGTCCCAGGGCCATGGTTCTCAACCAGGGGATGAGGGGTGCCCCAGAGGACACTTGGCAATGTCTGGAGATGGTTTTTTCATAACGCTGGGGTCAGGGTGCTACTAGCATCCACGGGGTGGGGGCAGGGTCCTCAAGCACAGGATGGCCCCACGCAGGCAGTTTATCTGCCCCAAATGCCAGAAACGCCCAGGGCCGAGGAGCCCTGTTCTAGGGGAGATGGCAAGGTAAGGAAGTAAAACAGATTGCTGGAAAGTGCTACCTGAGCAGGAGCTCAAGCCCACACAAAGAAGCAAGCGCGTAAGCTCCGTCTGCCCTGGCACAGCAAGAACGGGGCTCGGGGAGGCGGGTGGCTTCCAGCCCTAAGATCCAAAGGCAGGCCGCCCACCTGGCATCAACCCAGGCCAGAGATGGCCCCCGGCGGCTGCCAGTGGGACCCAGCAATACATGGGGCCCAGTGCCTGCCCCCAGGGCCCCCGGAGCCCTCAGCCCACCAGAGGGAACACACACACGGTGGTGCGAGCTTTTGGCCACCGGTGGACTGTGTGCCCCTCAGCAGGTGGTCCGAGCCTCAGCTCTCCCATATGTGAAATGGGGGCAGCGGTGGGACTTACCTTGTGTGGCCGTTTTAGAGTCACATGGGACCTGGCCGTGGGAAGTGCTCAGTCAAGGGTTGCTGGTGTTATGGTACACAGTGGCGGAGGGAATCGGAAGGTTCTGGAACACCAACAGGAGGGAATGATGAGCATGCTGTCAGGAGGCAGAGGAGCTGAGAGAGGCTTCTCTGGGGAAGGAGCAGCCACCCTCACCTCGAAGGCTGAAGTTCACCAGGTCAGTAAGGCCAGGAAGGAAGGAAGGAGAGACGATGTGACCCACTGAGTGGCTGTCACTGAGGGGCGGAGCCACCGCATGTGTGAAGATGGTGAGGGACAGATAGGAACAGGGCAGGAGAGGGGCGTGGGGCCCAGCACCCGCAAGGCCATGACGCCCAGACGGAGGACTTGACCTCATCCTCACCTCCCAAATGCCTCGGACAGTCTGTTCTCAGCTTAGCGGACAAAGGGAACCCCTGAAACCCAAAGTCAGTCCGGTCCCTCCCAACGCGGCAGCACGCAGGCCACAGCCTCACAACACCCCACAACTACACGCCCTCACCTCACCCCGGGCCCTGGCCAGAGGGACAAGGCATCCGCAGCCTCCCCGTCCCTGCCTCACTGCATCCTCACCCCAGCCCGTGATGGGGCGCGCCCCACTGCGTCCTGCAGCGGGGAGACGGACCCGGGCCGCAACATTCCCCGGCTTTCCTTCGCAGACCCCTGCCGTCCACAGCCATCACCGAAACGTACGTATTCTATGTTTTTTAGATTCGTAAGAAGTAAGCACATTTCTGCACTTTATGATCTTTTAAACCTACTGTGTCTTGGGGCGCCTGGGGGGCTCGGTCGGTTAAGCGACCGACTTCGGCTCAGGTCATGATCTCACAGTCCATGGGTTCGAGCCCCGCGTCGGGCTCTGGGCTGACAGCTCAGAGCCTGGAGCCTGTTTTGGATTGTGTCTCCCTCTCTCTCTGACCGTCCCCTGCTCACGCTGTCTCTCTCTCTCAGAAATAAATAAAACATTAAAAAAAATTTAAAGCTACCATGTCTCTTACTACCACGTCGTGGAGGTCACGCGTTCTGGAGCGGGGCTGTCCGGGCGCATCTTGCCGCAGACCTTGACTCCTCCGCTCCCCAGGGGACGGGCACTGGGGTGGCCTCCAGGCGCTGCGTGTGCGCCAAGGTCCGCCTAGGACACTGGGTGCGGGGCGGGACCGCTGGCTCCCGGGGCCCCACGCGACCGCCCACCTGCACGCGGCTTTGCCAAGCCCGCTTCCGCAGTGACGCACCTGCACGCCCCCCCACTACACGCCAGCCTTCTGATTGGCCCTCATCCTGCCAATGATTGGGCGATGCATAGGCACGTGACACCCGTCTGGCCAATGAGAATGAGAAGAGGGCTGTCCAGGGGATGGCGGCAAATTCGCTCACTCCCAGGACAGACCAACCTCCACGCGGAGCCCTAACCCTAATCCTGACTCCCTGGGGTTGACGGGCTCTGCTCCGAGTCTGGACAGGACGCTGCAGCCACCTCTGTGAGGACCTGGAGGCGGGCAGAGCAGAGAGGTGGCAGTCCCGGGCCCCACGCGTCCATCACAGGGTCCCCGAATGAACACTCACCTAGCCCCCAGGCCTCCCTGCCCTTGGCCTCCAGCTTGTTACAGGGAGCTGACTTTGTTTTCTGACTTAGAGTTGGGTTTGCTGTTGCTTTCAGCCCGATGTGCCCCGACCGCCTCCCAGCCTCCTTCTCCAGCAGTCCCATGGCGGGGGAGTCACCCCCCTTTCTAGCATAGGCACCCCTTTCTGGCTGTCAATCAGCCAGAGTTGATTTCGGTTACTTAGAACTGTGATGACGGGCACCTGGGTGACTCAGTCGGTTAAGCGTCTGACTTTGACCCAGATCATGATCTCACCGTTCGTGAGTTCGAGCCCCGTATAGGGCTCTGTGCGGACAGCTCAGTCTGGAGTCGGCTTCAGATTCTGTGTCTCCCTCCCTCGCTTGTGTGCACACACTCTCTCTCTCAAAAAACAAGCATTAAATTTTTTTTTAATTAAAAAAAAAAAGAAAAAGAACCCTGATGAGCCAGAGGAGAGTCTGAACTCAGGCCTGTCTGCCAACGAGCAAAGGAGCCAAGACAGGAATGAGGGAGTGTTTGAGACAAAGATGAGAGAGAAGGTGGGCCAGAGGCTGGGGCTGCAAGAGGTAGCCAGCCATGAGGGGGTGGGAACACCAAGGTCACAGGGCAGGAGCCCGCAGGGGTCAGGTCCCAGAGGGACTTCAATGCCAAGGAGAAGAATGTTGATTATATTTTTAAAGTCATGAGATTCTGACCAAAAGAGTCAACTAGTTAAACTGGCACTTCAGTAGAGCACCTGGGGGCTCAGTCAGATAAATGTCCAGCTCATGGTTTCATCTCAGGTCGTGATCTCACAGTTCATGAGTTCAAGGCCTGCATCAGGCTCCATACTGTCAGCCAAGATTCTCTCAGTCTACCTCTTTCTCTTCCCTTCCCCTGCCTGTGTGGGCGCTCTCTCTCTCTCTCTCTCTCTCTCTCTCTCTCTCTCTCAATATAAATAAATAAATGACAAAAATAAATAAAAATTTCTTTTTAAAATTGGCACTTTAGGGAGTTTGCCTGGACCAGGCAGTTAAGGGTCCAGGAGAGGGGTCTGGTGTCCTCGGAGCCAGCCAGGCCCACCCTGTTCTCAGCTCATGCACACAACTCCCCTGGGAGGGAGAGAAGACGCACTTTTCCAGATGAGGGGGTGCGAATCAGGGAAGCGACTGCCATAGCCCCCCCGCTGGTCAGGGGCACAGCAGGAATTCCGAGAGACACCAAACCCAGGTGGTTTTGCTGCATCCTGCCACCCAGGTGTGAGAAGAGAGTTAGCACCCAGGGGTGATCGATCGTGCCAGTCATTCAGGCCGAAGGGAGAGGCCTCTACGCCCACCGGCAAAGTGTTCCTGTAATTCTTTTTTTTTTAATTTTTTTTTAATATTTTTATTTATTTCTAGGAGAGAGAGAGAGACAGCGTGAGCAGGGGAGGGTCAGAGAGAGAGGGAGACACAGATTCTGAAACAGGCTCCAGGATATGAGCTGGCGGTCAGCACAGAGCCCGACGCGGGGCTTGAACCCATGAACCACGAGACCATGACCCGAGCGTAAGTTGGACGCTTAATCGACTAAGCCACCCAGGCGCCCCTTGTGTTCCTGTAATTCTTAAAACCTAGAGAGCAGGTCAGTAGCTTTAAAGCTGCCTCGTGTCATGGCTGCCGAGGCCGGAAAGTGACATTCCATCATTTTACGCTACGTTAATTTAAATAAAGCCTTTTCCAGATGCCAGTCCTTGTCTGTGGGTAGTGAAAGAAGCTGAAGAAATCTTACAGGTCTCTGTGTGAGCAGGGAGAGAGAAAGGCCAAACTTGGCCGGGGTCTCAGGGTAGATCTTAGACACTGGTGGGGGAGGGGGGGCAGAGCCTGGAGGTGGCTGCAGCAAGGAGAGGCTGCCAGGGTCCTCCCCCCTACCCCCAGCTGGGCTCACTACAAGCCTCTTCTCAGCCTGAACAGGCTGCTCGGGGCATGGAAGGCACAAGGCTTTTGCAGAAACCCAGGGACGGCACTTGGGTGGGTATGGTTGGCTTTTTTCAGTGAGCCCTTCAGGGAGGTGCTGCTCTTACTATCCCCATTGTTCCAGCAGGAAACTGAGGCCCAGGGGTGCTGGGGTACCTGCTGAAGCTCACGCCGCTGGCAGGGCCTGGACTTGAACCCAGCGCTGGCTGATTCTAAGTTCACTCACTCGCCCCTCACCAATGAGCACTGAAGGCAGACAAAGGCTGAAGTGATCAGAGAGGCTTCACGGAGGAGGAGGCATTTGCACGGAGCAGTGAAGAGTGAATAGGAGCCAGGGGCCTTTAGAGCAGGGAAAGGTCTTTCCCTGAAAAGGGAAAAGTATGAACTAAGATTCAGAGGTAAGGGCACAGCCGTAGGTCGAAACAAAATCCCTTCAAGCCCCCAAAGAATCCCCCTTTTAAACTTGCCTCGACCTGGGGAGCTGGAAAGAATCTAAGTTCCAAAGGAAGATTTCCTATTCACTTTCCCCCTGAGTAAAACTCTCAGGCCAAGATTTTAAAATCCTCTTTCTTCTTGGGAAAAAAAACCCCATCTCTGGTTTCCAGCCTGTGTTTTTGGCAACCTCGTTCTGGGGGAAATTATACACTCAGAAAAGGAAGGCGTTTGGCCGCCAGCAAGGAGGAGGCCAGGGCTGGGGGGGGGGGGGGGGCGTGGCTGGGCCAGCAGGGAGGAAGCAGAGAAGGAAGTGAGGGGAAGGGGTACCAGGAGGGGTTCTGCTTTGAGGGGCAGCACCAGACAGAAGGAAAGTGACCCCACTGGGCGCCTGCCCTGTGCACAAGCACCAGGCACTGCTATACCGCCCGCTGGTGGCCTGCCTGAACTAGGTGACACTTCACGCCCTGGTCCGCCTTTCAGCTGGGCCAACGTTGCTAAGGCACCTGCTGGGTGCGAGACGCCACTGTGTCCTGGGACCAAGGAATTAAACGCCTGGGACTCCTTTTCCCCTCAGGAGGATGAATTTACTGCCTAGGTCGGAGAGGCAGTCTGCCAGAGGGACTCAATCAGTTAGACGCATGGGAAGAAGGAAACATTACTTAATTGACGACGTCCCCGGTGAGAGAGGTCCCCTTGAGGACGGCCCCAGCACTGGCAAGGACAGCAGTGGCCAAGCAGGTGGACCCAGGCGGTGCGCTCCGTTCCTCACAGACTCTGAGCACCCACTCTTCGCTGGCACCCAGACCGCACAAAACATAGACACAGGCCTGGAGGAGACTTCTTTCCCCATAGACCTCGGCAACAGTGTGTCAGAGGCCGTCATGCGAGCAGAGGCCTTAAGTGGACTTGGGTTGGGAGACTTGGCCTCTTGGGCTCTGGTGATCCACCATGAGCCAAGCACCCATAACAGGACATGTGAAGGGGACCCAAAACCGACCCAAGGCCTGGAGCCAAACCATGCTGGCCCACAGCCTTAGCCAGACTTGCTGCAGCCATCCTGCAGATCTGGGAGTGACAAAATAAGCATTTCCTGTAGTAAGCCAGCAAGTTTGGGGGTGACTTGTTACACGGCATCATTGCAGCAATAGCTGACTGATACAAGACGACCACACGGTACAATAACTGCTTGGTTGGAGGTATACCCAGAGCTCAGAGGAAATCCTAAGGAGCTAGAGAAGGCTTCTGGGAGGAGCTGACATGTGGACCAAGCCTTGAATGCCAAGTACAAGAAGAAAGTCAGAAGACGCTCCAGGCAGATAATATAAGCACAGGAAAGGAACAAAGGCAGGGATGAGCACAGGCTTGCAGAGGAAGCCACGCTGCAAGATGCTTGGTGTCACCAGAGCGTGCTGTGGGACTTGTGGTCACGGTAGCAGCCCCACGAGGAGCACACCAAACAGGAAACTCACACACTCCATGCCAACCATCAGGCCCAAGACATAATACTTCCTTGTTAGCCAATCTGGCCCCCGCCGTCCTGCCCCTGGGAGACAAGCCATTGTCCGCCATCCTCCACGGCCCCGGTCCAGTGCTCGCTGGAGAGGGGAATCTATGGGCCCACAATCTCCACGTCCACGTCTGAGTTGGGCATCGGAGAGAACACCCTTCATTGCTGGGGGCCGACCCCCTTCACTGCCCACCTCCCCCTGGTGTGACTAGGGAGCCGGGGACAGGCTTGGGGGCTGAACAGACAGCTCCAGGGCTTCGTAGCAACCCAACTCCCTCAAAACTCTAAAGCTTCCAGTCCGTTCCGTGTGCATGTGTCCACAGTCAAATTCTTGGCTAAGCTTGGGCTCGAAGGCTAAAGACTCTGCGCGTCTCCTGCCCTGTGCTCTGCCCACTGGCCTGGCCCGGGCCCAGTCACCTTCGTCCTGAGATAACTCAAGACACCAAGTGTCAGGGAGAAACACCTCGTCCACTGGATGGTCCACTGGATGGAGCCCCAGAGAAGGGCCGGGCATCAGCCCCACCATGGCTGTCCACACCGTGTGAGCTTGGGGTCAAAACCCACCGGCCCTTTCGCTCTGGAGGGCCCGAGGTGGCGGGGTGCCAGCCAGCTTTCCTTCCGTCTTCTCAGAGACGCGCTAGGTCTGGCCTCGGGCCACACCTCTCCTGTGGGGCTTCTCTACAAGCCCCGACAAACAAGCACACGCCGATACTCTGGGCCTTCCCCTCCACATCCCCCCCACTACAACCCCAGACAGCACATGGTCCACTTCCCTGGACACCCCAAGGCCCTGGGGACCCTCCCGGGAGGCAGGCGGGCCCTCAGAAGGTCACTGGCGGGACGTGGGGACTTTCCGCTCCCACTAGAGGGTTGGGTTTTCACCTTGAGAACTGACCCAGTGGGTGGAAGGGAGGTGCGCCTCCCAGACTGGCCGTCAAGAAAGGGGCCTTCGAGTCCCCATCTTCTCCAGGGATGTGCTCAACCCCCAGCCTGCGCCTGGGCCATGCCCTTCCAGGGGCAGCCACATCTGAGATGTTCCGGGCTGGTGTAGAAGGACCCAACCATATGGACGTAACATTTTACAACCCTGAAGGCCTTTCGGCTTGCGTGCTCTCCGTGGGGCCAAGCAGGACTGGCCTCAGGCCGACATCTTGGCTGGGCGCCTTCCTCGGCCGAATCTGCCTCCCTCCCCACCCCTCCCAGGAGCTGGGCCCCAGGGGCACTCCCAGGCATGCTACACTTGGCCTTGGGCTTGGCCTCCCGGGAACACCAAGATGTGTATCACCGGCGCCCCAAACAAGGTGGTGGGAGTTCTCTGTTGTGAACACTTGGGAACAGGGCCAGGCTGCAACACAGATTCCGGAAGAAGTTCAAGGGCCACCACACAGGGGAGCAGCGGGTCTCAGGGGCCGGAGCCGCGGAGCCCCTCCAGCATCCAGGAAGCTCTGGTCCTGGGGCCAAGCCTGGCGGCGCAGCAGGGGAGGGGGGAGTGGTGGGCGCAGAGGCATCACCAGCAGAGCACGCGGTGTGCACGCACACCCCCGCGGCCTGCGCAGTGTCCCTCCAAACCAGGAGACTTGGGTGAGCCGTGTCGGAGTGCAGGGATGAGACACAGAGGCAGGGATGAGCAGCAAAGCTTCACACACACCCCCGCCCCGGAACACAGCCCCTGGCCCGTAGGGGTCCCTGGGCAGCCTGGGGATGCTGGGGGCCGGCAGCCCTGCGGTAAACGCCCCCCTTCTCTGCGCAGCTGCTGTGCCCTGGGGCCAGGAGCCTGGCTCGCCCAGGCAGCTGCCAAGGGGGCCGGAGGCTTCAGCCCAACCCAGCTCCGCTTGGGAAGAAGAGAGGAGTCAGGGGGGCGTCAGGGTCATCATAGAGGCTGACAGAGCCCTTGGGGTCACAGAGGGGCTGGAGCTGGAGGAGAGGCTGGGCTGGGAACAGGAGGAGCATGAGGCTGCTCTCTCCCCAGTTCATCCCAGGGTGCTCCCTCAGGGAAATCAAGGGCCAGAGGGAACAGAGCAGAATGCCCCAGGCAAAGAGGCAGGAAGAATATGGGAGGCATCCCGTCCCCCGGACTCTCCAGCTATGTTCTCTTCTCCATTCGTTTCCACAGGCTGTTCCCTCCCCCTGGAAGGCTCTGGAAGGCTCTCCCAGCACCCTTTCACCAGCAGGCTGGACAGAGGCCGTCCAGGGCTCATCAGGAAGTTTGAGAATTTGTACAGAGACCCAGGCTTTTCCTATCTTCTTGCTCTGGGAACTGCACCACGCATGTAGTTCCTCCTCACTCCCCTTATAGTCACAAGATGGCTGCTAAAACACCAGGCATAGTTTCACCATTCCAGGCAGGAAGGAAAAAGTCTAAGTATGTCCCAGAGGCACCGCCCAGAAATGCCCTCAGACCTCAAGGGCATCACTGGGCCACATGGCCACTGAAAGTGCAAGGGAGCCTGGGAGTCTGTCCTTTATCGGGCCACAGTGTTGCCCTGACACAAAATCAGGGTCCCGGGTGGTGTAAAGAGGGAAGGGAATACTGGGTAGGTGACTCAGCCTCTTCCAACTGTGCAGAGGGTGGGCGGGAGGGGTCAGAATGGAGGCGAGAACCTGGGGAGGGGCTGGGCAAGGGTCCAGGCCGGGGCGGGAGGAGAGGGGGAGCCCGGGGGTGGGAGGAGAGGCCACATCACACAGCGAGGTCACCCAGCACCCGGCCGGGGGTGTCAGGGGCCCCACGGCACTGGACCTTGAAAAGCTGGTCACGTGGGGCCACCAGCCCCTTCCACGGCAGCCTCTCCCTGGTCACCCTCACACAGAGGCCACCACGTCACTCTGTCCTCTGCACCCCAGCCTCCCTGACCTCCTCCAGGCCTGGAGGAGGGGTCCGGTGGGGAGGGCAGAGCAGGATGGGCCCAGTGGGGGGAGTCGGCCCTGCAGCTGGTGCTGGGGAACATTCTTTGGGCAGAAAGCCTATGATGCACTCCTTTCACCATGGCCTCAGGCTGGAGAGCCGCGGTGGGCGGGCTCTTTCTTTGATATTCTCCAGGGTTTTAAATTTTTTAAATTCCGAGGGGGGAGTGTTTGTCAAAACCTCTGCCTGGGCAGGATTTCGGGGACCCCCAGAGGGTGGCTCCTACAGCCCGCCTCCTTCCCTGGGCTGCTGGCGGTGCCCACACCGGAGGGGAGAGGAAGCTGAGCCGTCTTCTCCCTCCAGAGCCCTGTCCTCCTTGCCCCTCACCCCCACGCCCCTGCCACCATCACTGAGATCCCAACAGGCACGTGCCTGAAGCCTGCCTCAGTTTCCCCAGCTGCCTTACTCACCGTTGCCCCTCCAGGATCTCCCCTGTGGCCCCGCTGTGTTCCTCCCTCTGTGTTCAGCTCCTCTGCATGCCCAGCTCACACGCGTGTGCACAGGTACACACACACAGCACACGCTCCCACACCCACACCCCCCACACCCCCAGACATCCTGGCTATGGCCCCGTGGGCCCTGTGGCAGCCACACCAAGCAGCCAGTCTCTCTCCTGACCCATCACGCAGGGCTGTGCAGGACAGGCCCCCCACCCCCCCCCATGGCCCTTCTCCCCGAGCCGCACCAGGTCCCAGCCAGTGACGCCAGCAGGGACTCCAGGCAATCCACTCTGCCCCAGCAACGCGCCCACAGCAAAACCCTCCCCAGGCCCATGGGCACCGTCAGACTGCCTCTGCCTCTAGTTGTGTCTGGGGGGGGTCCCACTTGTGACCCCCTCATCTCCCACCTGCAGGGCCCTTAGGGCAAGGTCAGGACTCTGCCATTGCTCCCAGCCTGCTCTGGGCCCAGGAGCAGGGTTCGGCTTCCTGCTCTTGCCCAGCAAGGCCTCCCTGCTCCCAGTCTAGCTGTGTGCCTTAAGGCAGGACGCTTAACCTCTCTGAGCCTCATATCCATGTCTGAGGCCAGGGATAGTGGGCCCTGCTTCGGTCCGGCGCTCAGCCTTGGCCCAATCACCACATGCAAAGCCACGGACGCTCTGAATTGCCTTTCATGCCCGCCCTGTGGCGGGGAAGTCGCAGTCCCTCAACTGACAGCCCTCCGGAGTCACGTTTCGGAAGGGCAGGGGCCTCCCAGAAGTCGGGGAAGCTGAGCAAACGAAAAGGGAGCAGATGAGCCCCGTCTCCCTGGCCTGGGGGTCGTGGGGTAAAGGGTTGGTGACTGCAGGGCTCTCTGCCTCCGAAGCGAAACTATGAACATGGCCACCTAGCTGGCTCATCCAGCTCTTCACCCTCCCCAACAAGAGCCGTGACCTTGGCCCCAGGCTGGCTGCTGGCTGGACACCTCTTGGCTTTCACTTAGTCTCCAGAAAGACTGGTTTCTGGGCCCAGGTGTGGGAGGCAGTGTGGACCAGCTGGAGGGAAACGGGCCTGGATGGGGCCGGCTGGACTGCGGAGGGTGCAGGCGGGGGCCCCAAACAGGGCGCATCTGCACCGACATCACCTGGTCCACGCACACCCGGCCGCTCTGGCCCCTCCTCCCCGCCCCGCCTTTCTTCCTGGTCCACACACACGGAAAGGTGAAGCGAGGGCTCGGCTTCAGAATCCACGACCCCACGCAGAGACCACTGCCCTCGGGAGGGGAGGGGAGGCGGCGAGGACCCAGGAGGTGTATGTAACACTCTCAGGGGCCCCCACGATGACGTTTGCCTGGAAGGGATTCTGGAACCCCCCGGGGCACAGCAGACAGGGTTCACGGACAAAACGACAAGGGACCCATAGCTGCTGGCCTGGGCATCGCTGGGAGACGCAATCTGGCAGAAACACATCTCCCCGGGGCGCCTGGGTGGCTTAATCGGTTAAGCGTCCGACTTTTGCTTACGTCATGATCTCGCGGTTCGTGGGTTCGAGCCCCACGTCAGGCTCTGTGCTGACTGCCAGCTCGGAGCCTGGAGCCTGTTTCAGTCTGTGACTCCCTCTCTCTCTGACCCTCCCCTGCTCACGCTGTCTCTCTCTCTCTTAGAAATAAATAAAAGTTAAAAAAAAAAAGAAAAGAAAAGAAACACATCTCCCCGCCAGTGTGTCCTGTAAAATTACCCAAGAAAGGGGTGCTTTGAATTGAGCGGCACCCACCCCCCCATCAATGCGCTGGGTGTCACGTGACACCGCTAACGCTCAGGCCACACTTTCCCAGTCACTTAAGTATCAGCAAGAGCTTGCGTGTCCCAGATCTTGCTCTGGGCACTAGGGATACATCAGTGCCTGGGCACACGGGCGCCGTCCCAGGGGCTGACACTTGGGGGCGCCGTTCCATGGGCGTCTCAGCCCCGCGGGGCTCACTGTCGCCTTTCCCACGGCCAGCACACAGGAGGCTTCCTGAGTTGAGTAAAGGAATGAACAAACGGGAAATAAGATATGTAGACAGAATTTGCTGGATATGAATAGAAGAACCCAAACAAAACCCCTCAAGAACACAACTACCTCCCAGAAGCAGCTTTGCACATGACTCCCTTGGTTTATTCTCGAAGCAGAATCTCTCCCGGGACTCTTTGCTGCCTTGGCGGAGTTGCCAGTTTTAGCAAATAAAAATACAGGACACCCAGTGAAATTTGGATTTCAGATTAAACAACAGTTTTCTTTTTTCTTTTTCTTAGTCTAAGTATGTCCCATACATTATTTGAGATATACTAAAAAATATTCACTGTTTATCTGAAACTCCAATTTAACTTGGTGTCCTGTGTCTTACCTGGCAGCCCTGTTCCGAGGTAAGGGCAAGGGTCAAGGTCAGAGGAAGACCTGGAACTGGGGCGGGGCCAGCCGCCCAGGAAGAGCATGGACGGGGGAGGCTGCTTGGGGGCCCGCCCTGCCCATGCCCACCTTTCATGGACTCTGAATTTTGTGCTATGTATATGAGTTATTTATTTAATTTCGTTTTTTAAAATTTTCTAATGTTTATTTTTGAGAGACAGAGACAGCATGAGCAGGGGAGGGTCAGAGAGAGAGGGAGACACAGGATCCGAAGCAGGCTCCAGGCTCCGAGCTGTCAGCACAGAGCCTGATGTGGGGCTTGAACCCACAAACCATGAGATCATGACCTGAGCTGAAGTCGGACACTTAACCGACGGAGCCACCCAGGCGCCCCTTAGTGCCCCAATTTCTCAAATGATTATTCTGAAACTGAGAGTCGATGTTAACCTCAGGGGAAGTTGGGGTTCAGCTCTCCTAAGCTTATTTCAAAGTTAAGCAGAGAGCTCGGCTGGGGGCAGGACGTGCCTGAGCTCCAACCACGCCAGCCGCCTGCCTTCCCTTTTTGAATTTAGGGCCCACACTCCCTTTCTCCTTCGCCAGCGTGAAGAAAGCATGAACCTTAACAAGAACCACTGACGTGTCCCCCCTCCAAACGGCCACCGGGCAATCTCTACATGTGTGTTCAGAGCGCACCGGGGACAATAGCCAGAGGAACTAACGAGCAGCACGTGTGACATCTACAGGGGGGAGCGCCGCGGAGCCACGAGAAGGAAAGGAGAACACGACACTCGGCAGAAGGAGCCAGACACAAAAGACCACGTACCGCGTGATTCCGTTCACGGGAAACATCCAGATCAGAAATCCGGAGCGACAGAAAGGAGACTGGCGGCTGCTTAGGGCGGCGGCGGGGCGCGGGAGGGACAAGGGTGACCGGTACCCGGTGTCACTCTGGCAGCAGGCAAATGCTGCAAAATGTGCAGATGGTTGAACAGCTCTGTGAATACGCTACAATCCATTTACTTGCCCATAAAATGGGCGGATTAAATGGTGTGAGAATTATGTCTCAATAAATCTGTTGGAACGCCTGGGGGCTCAGTCCGTTGAGCGTCTGACTCTTGATTTCGGCTCCGGTCGTGATCTCACGGTTCATGGGATAGAGACCCACGTCAGGCTCTGGACTGGCAGTGCAGAGCCTGGTTGGGATTCTCTCTCTCCCTCTCTGTCCCCCCCGCCCCACTCACATGCTCTCTCTCTCTCTCAAATTAAAAATTTGAAATTTTTGTAATTTAATTGTTTCAAAAGCTGTTAATTTTTTTGAAAGATCCTATGATCCCTACTTCACTCAGATGAAGGCAAAAAAGTCCTGGGAAGCACTGTGTGGTCTGCCCCCCCCCCCAACCCCACGCCACCCCCGCCAAGCCCTCCAGCGGGACAGGCCCCAAGCCTTGCTTCTCGCGGCCCAGCCCCCTCCTGGGGCTCGCTCCCTAGATGGGTAGCCCTTGCCTCTGTGAGTGGGGCCTGCCCACACCCCACCGTTAACCCACCCCATCTCTTTTTCCTCCCTTCTGCACAGCGCACAGCCCCACCCCAGCCCCACCCCCTTAAGTCAGCCCATCTCCTTCCTCCCTTCTTTTTTTTTAAAATTTTTTAATGTTTTATTTATTTCTAGGAGAGAGAGAGAGAGAGAGAGAGAGACAGCGTGAGCAGGGGAGGGTCAGAGAGAGAGGGAGTCACAGACTGAAACAGGCTCCAGGCTCTGAGCCGGCAGTCAGCACAGAGCCCGACGCGGGGCTCGAACCCACAGACCCCGAGATCATGACCTAAGCGAAAGTCGGACGCTTAACCGACTAAGCCACCCAGGCGCCCCTCCTTCCTCCCTTCTGAACAGCCCCTCCCCCTGTGGGTGGGGCCTGCCCCAGCTCCACCCCTTAAGCCTGCCTATCTCTATATTGTGCACAGCCCCTCCCCCGTGGGTGGGGCCTGTCCCAGCCCCACCCCCTCAACCCAGCCCATCTCCTCCCTCCCTTCTGCACAGCCCCGCCCCGCATCTTCACTTCTCATTGGACCATGCGCACCACACAGCGGGCGTCACACAGGTGTGTCCCCAGCACCTACGACAGTGCCTGCCACGTACTTAGAGCTTAAAACCTATTTGGGGGAATGGAGAAGATTGGGGGCGGGTTGGTGGGAAGAGAAGCAGAGTTCCTAAGGCCCCTCCCCCCCGGAAAGAAGCAGGGCAATGGCTAGAAATGTCTGAAAGCCCCAGAAATAAAACGGAGCAGCTTATAGATCTGACGGTCCCCCTGGCTTCCCACGGGTGTCCAGACTTGGCACGTGCAGCTCAGAAAGGGGAGTCTGTTCCCTCCCCTGCACCAGCTTCCCACCCGCTCCCGTGTGGCTCAGCCAAGGCAGGGCCTCCCCAGGCTCTGCTCACTCTCACTCCCCATCTAAACCACAGCAACCCTAACACTGTCCCCGGGTGAGACCTCCCTCCGTCCACACCTCCCTCGCGCCCTCCTCGGGCTGCTTTCACCCCAGCTCCTGTCCTCACCCCAACGATGCCAGCTTGCAGAAGCCAAAGCCCCCTGGAGGGTGGGGGAAGCTCCTGCTGGAAGAGGGGAAGAGAAAGATCCCGCCATTCCTCTGCCTTTTCCCTTACAAAGTGTTCTCATTGGGTTTGTCTAAACCTCTCCCAGAGAACTGGGCCCCATGACCTGCATGTCAGAGGCGGACCAGCAGCCTCGGCACAGAGCCGGGGCTGGGCCTGGCACGGGTCTGGACGCCATCCCGGCCTGGGGGGGGCCATTTGCAGGGAGGAACAAGGCCGGTACAGCTTGCGGGTGACGCTCGGTAAAGTGGGAGGCCCTTCTGCTCAGAGAAGACTTGGCAGCGGTCTGCCCGCCGAAGCACCGAAGTTAAAATATTGTACCCAAAACATGGAAAGGTTTCCATACAGAAATCCTTGGGATGATCGACTTTGGCGAGGCACTTGAAACGCAGCTATTTCTATTCCAGTCCATTTTCAGAGCCAGCGCGCACACACACAAAACGAAAAGCCTGTGGGCTTCTGCTGCCCACGGCAGATTTTCGTGTTTTGTGCTTCGTTTCCATTCTTGTCTGGGCTCTGCCATCAAAACCCTTCGCACCCCACGAGGACACCCAAGCCTTTCCTGCCTGCTTCTCCTCCTTTGCTCCCGAGACCTCTGGGCTGTCTGTCCTGCGCAGGGCTGAGCCCACAAACCCAGCTGCTATCTTCTTGGCCCAGGACTTGGCCCGAGAATGACTCCTGGGATTGGCTATCTGGAACGAGGGGGGTAGGGGGAGCTCTCTCTTGCCCTGGGACCTGAGTTCCGAGGACACAAAAGCCTGGATCTCGGGCACTCAGCTTCTCTAGCTGCACAGAAGAACCTCGGAGTAAAGCCAAGGCTGAGAGAAAATCCAGAGCTGGGAAGTGGAGAGAGAAGCATTCACACCCCCACCTCTAGATTCCGCAGAGCCCAGAGCCAGCAGCCACCTGGCCTTCCTAGTTACCGGAGCCACCAGCTCCCTCTCGGCTGGGCTCCTGTAACCTGCAAGCTCAGACAAGAATGTCCAAATGAGGGGAGCCCAGGGGGTTCAGGCGGCTAAGCGTCCGACTCTTGATTTCAGCTCAGGTCATGATCACAGGGTTCATGAGATCAAGCCCCGCATCAGGCTCCATGCTCTCGGTGCGGACCCTGCTTGGGATTCTCTCTCTCTCTGCCCCTCTTCTGCTTGTGCTCTCTCTCAAAATAAATAAATAACTAAAAGAAAACAAAAGGGAATCCTGAAATCCTGACACCTGCTACACGGCTGAAACATCGCTCAGGGAACTAAGCCCGACACGAAGGACAGACGCTGGGGTCCCAGGGTAGGTAATTTCACGGAGACAGAAGTGGAATGGGTAGGTGGGTGGGCGCCAGGAGCTGTGGGAGGGGGGACGGGAAGTCAGTGTTCGCGGGGGCAGGGTTTCTGTTTGGAAGGATGGAACCTTCTGGAGATGGAGGGTGGGGACAGCTGGATGACACTCCGCATGCGCTTCGCGCCGCTGAATGGGGTGCTCAGTAAGACGGCCTCAGTTCCGTGCATTGCACCACGATGTTTTTCTAACACCTGGAAAGCACGGCTGGAAACATGCGGACCCGGATGCGTTAAACGACTTGGGCAAACAAAACAGGGACGCCCCACACAGCTGTTAGCCAGCCACGAAAGTCGCTCCTGGAACTATGACAGGAGTCAGGATGTTTTTGGTGTTTGCAGAGCACTAGTCAGGGCTCACGCCTGCTCAGCCAGACACGTGTCCTGGGTGAACCGCAGCCCAGGACCGGCTGACGTTGCTTGCGGTCAGGTGGGCGGCAAAGACCATTTAATCCCTGCGCACACACGGCACACAAAGCGCACACGCTACGCACACGCCGTTCTCATCCCCATGTGAGCTCGGCCGAGCTGAGGCTCTGAGAACACCTGTAACCCCCCGGGAGCCCACAGCACGGCAAAGCCACGCCCAGCCTCTCTGACCGCAGCTTTCTTACCTTCTAGATGTTTCCGTGTTTACAGCTCATACAGTGTTCACGGTGGTGAACCTTGGGAATCGAGAGAGACCCTTCACGTTCTACATTCCACACTTCATCAGCGTGTGGTTCAACTTTTTTCAATCACTGTTTCTGTGTTGCAACTTACAAACACGTTTAGGAAGGTTGGGCGCCTGGGGGGCTCAGTCGTTAAGCATCTGACTTCTGCTCAGGTCACAATCTTGTGGTTTGTGAGTTTGAGCCCCTGCATTGGACTCTGTGCTGACAGCTCTGAGCCTGGAGCCTGCCTCGGATTCTGTGCCTCCCTGTCTCTCTGCCCCTCCCCTGCTCACATTCTGTCTCTCTCTCTGTCTCTCTCTCTCTCTTCTTTCTCAAAAATAAACATTAAAAATTTTTGTCAAACATGTTTAAGAAGAAAACTTCCTTTAAGTGGGAAGGTTGGATTCTAAAAATCAAATATGAGCGCAGGCCGATGTATTTAGCCACTGCTTTATCTGATCTTCAGAATGACCCCAGGGAGCACACGTGAGACACAAAGGGGTGCTGATAACACAGGTCACCATCCAACCAGAAAGCAGAGAATGCGGCCCAGCCCCCGGGGCCTCCAGCTCCAAGTGCAGCCCAGCGGAAGCCAAAGCCAGCTAAGCACGTGTGCCTCTCTCAGTCCCCTGGCTGCCTCTCTCCCTCCCGCCCCCACGGCCTGTCTTACCCTCACATCACACCGCTCTGGCGTGAAAGCGAATGGGAAAGACCTCTCGATGACTCAGTGTCCCGTTAGGAAGACCAGGAAAATGGTAGTAAGGGCAGGGCGGCAGCGCCTTCACTTCTGAAGCCTGAGCGCCTAAACACCAAAACCAGGGCTTCAATAAATGTGGAAGGGAGGGATGGAGAGGGAGGGAAAGGGGAGGGGGGAGGAGGAGAGGGGGAAATGGGGCGATTGTCAGCATGGTATTGACCCAGGAGAGACTGGGCCCGGGAACCCCGGCAGGGGCTTTGCACATAACTCACTAATTGCTAATCCTTCAGGCAAAATAAAGTCATCATCAAGAGTATTCGTTCACGGCCGTGGCAGCAGAGTGGAAATAAACTCCGTGCAGTCACACAGGAATTCCAGCCTCCAGCGACGGCGGGCGGTGAAGCGGCAGTGGGACAGCCTAGTCCCGCCGCGCACACGTCCCGGGCCCCGGGGACACCGTGGGAGCAGGCAAGTCCCAGCCCGGCCTTCCGCTGAGCGGGGGTCTGGACACCTGCGGCCCAGCTCCGGAGCCCTTCTCCCCTGCCAAGCCTCCTGGGCATGTGGCCCGGCCTGATTCCGACGTGGACGGGAAGGGGGTGGGGAGAGGGTCGGGAAGGGGTGGGGAGGGGGCGGGAGGGGGCGGGGAGGGGCGGAGAGGAGGCAGGAAAAGGGGCGGCGAGGGGCGATGCTGCCGAGACAGACAAGTTGTCAGGTGGAGTCCGGAGCGGGAAGGGTCCAGAGCCCAAGTCCGTTCCCGGTGCCCGGCATTGAGGGAGCAGGGCAGGGAAGAGGCGAGCCCGCAGGAAAATGAGGGCAGCCCCCAAGCCCCGTAACCGGAGTTCAGCAGAGAGATTTGGTCCTAAATGCAGAGGGGAGTCCTGGAAAGGTTTAGACAGGTGACTGCCAAGGTCAGAGTTGTGGGGAACCCAGCCTCAGACACAAGAAACACTGAGCACAGCCTTCCTTCCGCTGGCAGGGACTTGAGCAGAAATCAGTCTTTGCTTCTGGCCCCTGGGGTCGGGGAGCCCTTTGTCACAGCAGCATGACCTAGCCACGCTGGAAACCATAATCCCGTTTGGAGGAGAGGATGTGGGGTTCAGGGAGGTAAGAGACTAGGCGAGGCTCCCAGAGCTGTCCTGCTCCGGGGCACAGGCTCTGGGCCACCACCAGCCACTCTGTGCGCAGGGAAGAGGGAAGGAGGGAGGTGTCCCCGCTCAGCCTTAAAGGACCAGCAGGGGCTGGCCCGCGGCTCCCGCCTGCCCTGGGAGGCGGCTGGCCTCTGCTCACCTCCCAGCCACGCCTCAGTCCGCTGGAAGCCGTCTCCCCCACCGCAATCAGACCTGGGGGCCCAGGGGCTGGGAAAGGTGACACGCTGGTGTTTGTGTCCTCTCCCCACGGAGCCATTTAGCCTGCCGGGCCCGGGGGGGGGGGTGCCGGTGGCCTCAGCACCCCACTCAGGACAGCCCTGCCACTTTGGACCTTCCCCGGGGCCGGGTTCTGTCTTTGGTTTGGGGTCAGGGAGGAGGTGGAGGGTAACCAGACCCTCCCTGGATGGGTTGAAGGATCGTGGCCATCTGTTTTCCAGAGTCAGCCGCCCCGGAAAGTCTCAAGGTGCTTTCCGTTAAGTGTCTCCCATGGCGCTAATGAGAGGGAGAAGGAGAGACAGAAAGAGGGACATGTTCTGAGGACCTCTTAGATCTGACTCCTCCCTCACAGCGAGAGTCAAGGACACGCCGGGAGAGGTGGGGGCGGGTGGGGGGAGATATTGTAGAGATTTTCTCTTTAACAACTTGAAAGCCAGCTCTGGACAATTCAACCTCTTGGCCCCTGGACTGGGCTCGAAGCTGTTTCTCTGTGCGCCCATGGCCAGGGCATCGATGATGCATGGAACTTTCCTGGCTGAGTTTCTGTGGTCTGTTTGCCTCCTGGTGTCCCCAGGGACTGAGAGGCCCTCTCTGTGCCCACAGTGCCAGACAGGTAGAGAGCTCCCCATCACTGGAGGTGTGCAAGCCAGATATGCCACCAATGGAGATGCTTTGAGGGTCCTCAAGGGGGATCCTCCCTGCCAGTCCCAGCTGAAGCATCCTCGAGGGGAAGTGAGCAAGTACAGACCACCCAAGCGCAGGGTGTGACAGCCAGATATCACCCACTGCTTTGCCTCCTCCTCCTTTCTCTTCTCCCCTGTGAAAGGGGTGAGTCGTGATTGGTCCACGTTTGTTCTACCACCGCATTCCTCTGGCCTGTGATTGGTCAATATATAAGGCCCGCATGGTGACCGAGGAGATGTGAAGGGAACGGGTTGTGGGCTGGGAACCACTTCCCTTCCTGGCCACAAACGCAAAGACCATGTAAGGAAAAAGGAAGGGCTTCTCTCTTCCTCTATCTCCCTGCCTGGGATGCAGATGTGATGCCCAGTCACAGGCAGCCTCAGAGCAGAATGTGGCAGCAGAATCCACACCAGGGGCTGCTCGCTCAGGTACAGAACTCCTGTTTGTCCGGGTTCCCAGTGCTCAGGTCTTCAGATTTGCAGCCACACACACTCTCTACGTGCCCGACAAGGGTCTGCTCGGACCCAGTGATGCGCCCACCACCATCTCCCTGTGCGCCTCTCAGCCGGAGCCCCCAGGGAAGGGGTGCTGGACACCCGCCCCGGCTCCTCACCCCCCACCCCAGCACGGTGCTTCCTTCTTTCCTCCTTCCCCACTCCCTCCTGTTTCCACCAGCTCACTCCATCTCTCAGACACGATGACCCATGCCACTCGGGTTCCCATCCAGAGAACCTGGGGCTGCTGGGTGACAGCAGCCACCCAGCTCCCCTCCTCTCCCCCACACAGAACCACAGGCCACAAGCCAACGCAGGCCCCACAGAATCAGTCCTGCGGTCCCCGGATGGGACAGACTCACCCCTTGCTAACAACGGGGCGACAGGGAGGGAGGGGACGGCCACCACGCTGATGGATCGTCACGCACAATGTGGACATGAGGCCTCTCCAGGTCACTCAACATCTTCCCCTGAGAGTGAGCCAGCCGCTCCCCCACCCCGAATGGACATGACGTCGGGTCCCTGGATGATGGTCTGGGTGTCCTCGCTTCCTTCTTTCCTGACTTCCTCTCTGGGCTGCAGCCCTGCTGGGCTCTGATTTTTTTCTTTTTCTTTTTCTTTTTTTGAGAGAGAGACAGAGACAGAGTATGAATGGGGTAGGAACAGAGAGAGAAGGAGAGAGAGAATGAGCAGGGGAGGGGCAGAGAGAGAGGGAGCCACAGGATCCAAAGCAGCTCCAGGCTCCGAGCTGTCAGCCCAGAGCCTGATGCGGGGCTCGAGCCCACAGACCGTAAGATCATGACCTGAGCCAAAGTTGGTCACCTAACCCACTGGGCCACTCAGGCGCCCCTGATTATTGTCATTAATAAAACGTGTCTGAAGCAGCTACTGCTCCAAGTACGAGGGTTAAGGGATGGAACACCCCGCGTGATCACCTGGGCGCGTCTCCCCTGCAGCCCTGGGAAGACTGGGGGAAGGGAACTTTCGAAGGAGAAGCCCCAGCTTCAGGAAGCCCCCCAGCCCCTGCCGCCAGGAACAGCATCCCTCACACATCACTCTACGCCACGCTTGCACCTTTCTCTCTTACGGCCTCAAGATTACCCCATCTCACAGGTGAGGAAACTGAGGCTGGGAGTTAAACAATTTGCCCAAGGCCACGCAGTCAGGAAGAAACAGAGTGTTTCAAATAAAACTAGTCGAGCCGGCCTTCTCACTGTCTCTGCCACCCCCCGCCCTGATTCAGGGGGTCACCAAACGTAAGGGCTGGTGTTGTAGCAGGGGTTCGACACACACCTGCATGCTCGCCCTGCTCACTCCAGGGCTGTTGAGCCACGAAGCCGATGGGACAGATGGCGACGAGGACACGAGCTGTCCAGTGAAGCCCCCAGGACACCACGACTTGGGAGAGGGAGGCGGAAGTTGGGGAAGTATGGGATGGCTCAGCTAGACAGGATGCACACTTGACATTGGGGAGAGCATAGCCGCTCAAAAGCATGCTGGCTTCAAGCATGTTTCATCCATTTACCTGTACGCCACGCATCTGTCCATGCGTCCGTGTGTCCGTCTGTCCATCCATCCACCCACCCACCCACCAAACACACATCCATACATTTATCCGTTCACTGTCCGTCCATCTGTCCATCCATCCATCCATCTACCAACCACACATCCACACACTCATCCATTCACTGGCCATCCATCCACCCACATCCATTCTCTCCATAAGAACTTACCGTTAAGCACCTCCCCTGTGCTGGGAGCCAACCTCTAGAAGCCTGATCCTGTAGAAACGGAACTTCAACACGACCACATTAACAAAGGTTGGCAGGGCTGAGCCAGAGAAGTACCGTGGTCTGCGGAGGCACCTGATCCACACAGGGGTTGTCCAGGAAGGCTTCCTGGAGGGGGTGGTGCCAGAGCCAAATCTTAAAGGATGAGTAAGGCAGCCAAGCAAAAGGAATGTGTGTTTCCCCGGACAGCACGCCAGGGCGCTATAAACTCTGAAGGGACTGGAGGGGTCCACGTGGGCTGGAGGTCAGGACACCGGCACAGGGGTGGGGAGGGAGAGGGTGGAGAACAGGGTTGTGTGGAGATGGGGCCGGGTGGGGGACGGACCCACCAAAGGGGGCTGGCCCTGCGCACCACGGTGACTCTGTGGAGGAAGTTTTTGGGGGAAGGGTTTCTCACTCGTAAATCTCTTTCCTAACTGTCTCCCCAGGGGACCGTCAGTGGTCTGAAGGCGGAACCAGGCCGTCCCCCAGCGCCAGGCCCACGGACCGGACCGGCCCAGGGCCTCCCGGGAGGGGCTGATCCCCACAGCCGCTGCGCCCCCACAGAGCTGGGCCCCAAGCCCCGAGTGCTGGGAGCTGGAGTCCAGCCGGCACCACGGTCATGGCCAGAGGCCCCGGGGCTCCCAGGGGGAGCCCTCTGCGCGGTGCCTCGGGCAGCCCATGAAAGAGGGTCCCTCCACCGCCTCACACGTGTTTCCGCCAAGTTAGAATTGTGCTTAATCAACACGTTGGCCTTTTGGAAAATCATAACCAGTGGCGCGGCACAGCTGATGGAGAGCATTCCCGGAGGGCTGCCTGGTGCTCTGAGCCGGTGGTTTGTGTGGTCTGTTCCGTGTCTGCCCCAGGAGCCACCCCCGCGGAGGTGGATTTGAGGCACAGGGATGTTCTGCGCCCCACCCCCCAGCTCGCCGTCCCGGAGGAGGGGGAGTCCGGGGCCATATGCTCGCATGTTTCACTCAAAACACTCCTGAGCCAAAAAAAAAGCGCCACTCCTGAGCCCAAGAGCTTGAGTATTTACACACACACACACACACACACACACACACACACACACACCCCGGCTGCACCCAGGATCAGAGCTCCTCCTCCTCCTCAGCTTCCTGAAGACAATTTCCAAGCATCCAGTCACTCTTGTGCGGGGATTTATCTGCCACAGACGCCCTCCCTAATGGCAGGAATAGAATTACAGGGACAGAAAGAACCCCATCCTTCCCAGCTGGGGAGTCTGTCGAACGCCATTTGCCGCACTGATTTTACAAATGCACAAATAGTGTGTGCGAGATATTTCCAGGAACGAACGAAGAAACACTGGGGACGACTTATTTAAATCATCTCTCTTGGCTGAACTCTGCAGGGGTGAGGGAGGGCGGAAGAGCAGGGCGGCTGGGGGCTGGGGGCCCAGCCCCGGGGAGCCCCGTTTATCACCTTGAAGCAAATGCTTCCTTCCAGACAGGACCAGACACCTGGCCAACGAGCCCGACGTGTCCAGTAAATCAAGGCCGATGCGGGGAACTGAAGCGGGGGCGGCCCAGAGAGAAGGCTGGCCTCCGAGAGGGGGGCCCGGAAGGAGCCCCAGAAGGAATGTGAAGGAATCCACAGAGTGGAGGAGGGCAAAAGGAACCCAGTGAGGAAGGGAGGGACGAGGAGGGGCAGGGATGGGGGAAGGATGGAGCGAAAAACAGTCCCTGAGGCCCTCCCAGGGTGTGTAGCTATGGTCACTCTGTCCTGCTCAACAACCCCGAGAGGAATCCAGCTCAGCCCTCATCGTCAGCCCAGACAAGCGCTAAGACCTCTCCATGTGGCCAGGGCTCTGGTGGAAGAAGGCGCAAAGAAGATGCCCAAAGCACCTTGGGCAATCCAGGAATGCTTCCTGGTGGAGGTGACAGCCATGTTGTCAAAAAGATAGCTATTAGCCAGGTAAAGGGATTTGGGGTGGGGGGTTCAGGAGGAGAGGAAGGAATGTTCCAGGCTGAGACTCTAGAGAACAGAGGATCTGCAAGATGTTCAGTGTGCTGATGGGGGCTGTGGGGCTGTGGGCGGAGACTGAGGCCGGAGGTGGGGCGGGGGGGGGGGGGACCAGGGCCCAGCCTTCCTAGGATGGGAGCTTCCTCCTGGCAGCAGCAGGGAGCCACCTGCAGGTGGTGACGCGGAACTACCGGATCAGGCATTTGCAGGGGCCTGTTCTGAACTCGGGGAGGAATCACCGAAACCACTTGGCAGATGGGAAACCAAAGTGTCCCTTTATTGCCGGGCAAGTTGGTTTGGGAGGATGTGGCTTCCACCTGCTGCCCAGTGGGTTTCCAGAGTCGGAGCCCCAGGCCTCCCCTGCGTGGGCGCCCAGAGAAGAAAGTGGGGTCCCTGCTAGCCGACCTCCTGCGTTAGCTCTCTTCCTCGGGGCAGGAGGAGGGAGGCTGGCCAGGTTATGGGAGTCCCCTCCCCAAGGGAAGGACAGGTCCAGAGGGGTGGCATCGGCTGTACGGTCCCGGCAGAGCTGGCAAGGCTGGGCTGGGGAGGTTTGGGAGGACAGAGGCCCAGAGACCCCCGGGAAGCATGGGCAGGCTCTGTCCCACTGTGCCTGCGACTCACACGTGATCGAGAGCCGAAACGGGCCCCGGCCCCACGGAGCCCAGGGCTGTGTGTCAGAGCCCAGGAAGCCCAGCCTGGAGAGGAGGAGATCCTGCTCCTGGTCGCACAGCGAGTTAGAGACAGGGGCCAAGCGGGGATGCCGGTCCCGACTCCCCGCTCACAGCTCTGTCCCCTCCCGCGCTTTCTACCTGCGGTGCCCCGAGGATTTGCACGCTCTGTGCACGCAGCGAGTGCACGCGGCGGGGGCACTGCCGACATTGGGACAAGGTCGCGGGCAGAAATCCCGGCATGTGAGAAACAGACGCCATCAGCCTCCCACAGGGACCCCTTTTACAGATGGGGCGCGAGAGGCCGGCCTCAGAGGATCAGGCGGACTGACCGGAGATCCTTGGCTTAAAAAAAGAATCCCTGCACCCCGAATTCCGTGCGGAGCCCCGACCCTGCAAGATGTCCTGGGAAGCAGGCCTGGGACTTCCCAGCCATTGGCTCAGAGCCCCTGCTGTGGAAGAGGCCAGCCCGGAGGCAGAGGCCCAGCTTAGCCGGTTTCCCAGAGGAACAGAGCCAGTAGAATAAATAGAGATACACATCTAAGAGGGGAGTTATTATAGGAATCCGCTCAGGAGGTCGTGGAGGCCGAGAAGCTTCACGATCCTCCATCTGCAAGGCAGAACCCCAGGAAGGCTGAAGGGTCGTCGGTAGAGTGAGAAGCTCGGAGAGCCCGGAGCGCCCAGGTCTGCAGGCGGGAGAAGCTGGATGCCTCAGCCGAAGCACAGGGAGCATATCTGCCCCTCCTCTCCCTCCGTGGAGGTGGTCGGGGGGTGCTCCCCACATTGGGGATCACAGACCTGCTTCACTCGGTCCACCGCTTGAAACGCTGATCCCTTCCAGAGACCCCCGCACTCGCGGGGCCAGAAATAGTGACCCCCCACCCCTGGCGTCCCAGGGCCCCACCCAGAAGACACGCGAAATTGACCATCACGAGACTCCGGTTCTGTCACTAAACACCGTGAGCCCCGAGGCGGTCAGCCGCCGGGTCCAACGACCTAATGTGTGCCCAGCCCTTCCTCAGCTGGGGGTGGGGACCCAGAAATGAAAATAAAAGACCCCATCCCCCTTCCAGGACCCCACAGTCCAGGGGAACACACAAGTTAGTCCTTCCCTCTGGGAACAGCCGGGCTGTGACACAGGGTCACACCTGTCACCCTCCCCCCGCCCCCCACGGCGGCAGATGACCTCACCAGTCTACAGGGGCCCTCTTCCCTCCGCGGAAGGAGGCCTTCCCTCCCATGGCGACCCTGCCGGCAGCCACAGTCACATCTGCCAAACCTACTTGCCGTCCTGACGACTTGGAAGATTTGTCCAAGTGGCTTTCATGATCCCCATTACTTTGGGGTAGAGTTAAAGTCCCACCCGGCTGACCCCTTTGTCACGGCACCCTCACTCTCTGGGCCTTCCATCCATGTGCTCACTACATGCCATCATCACCTTGGATTGTACTTGTTAAGTCAGCCAGCAGCCCCCTGATTTCCTCCGTTGACAGCAAGCTCACTACCTATGGTTGTGAAGGTCTGTATGGTGGTCCCAAATCCCTCCCAGACCCTGTTCAGGACGCACGGTTGACTTGAAAGGCACAATGTCAACCAATGACAACAGCTGTTCACTGTGGACTGAGTCTTGCCTCCCACTTCCCTGCACCTGATATCACTCAGCCCCCAGAATGGCTCAGCACATGACTGAATGAATTAACCACAGCAACTGTGTAAAGTCTCAGCGGGTTCTCCTCTCCCTGATTCACATATGGGGAAACTGAGTCCCAGAAAGTCAAGAGTCTGTAGACTGTGGCAGAGGGGACACTGGAAGCCATGCTCCCTTCCACCAAGACCCCTTCTGAGAGCACATCCGGCACATTTCTACAAGGGCGGAAACATACACCCACCCCTCCAAGCCCTTCTCACCAGCTTCCCCACAACTGCCCCACGTGCACACATGCTCTTCCTTCCAGAACCTTCTCTGTTTCTTTTCTTCCCACCACTGGGATGAGTTGTTCCCCAAAGACAGTGGCCTGGCCTAGTGTTGGCATCGATAAAGGATAAGAGATTTGGGGCCACCCTTGAGGGTGAGCAGGGAGAACCCCATGAGACCAGCCATCTGGAGAGAGGTAAAGGGAAGGTGCAGCAGGAAGAGACAATGCCACGAGCTCTGAAAAGACCATAGCACTTTCCTGTGGGTGCTCAGCAGCAGCTGTTGACACTGTTGACACTGGGCAGACCCTGAGCACCGCCAGAATATCTACAATCAAAATGTCAGATAACGGCGAGTGTTGGTGAGGGCATGGAGAAACCAGAACCTTCACACACAGCTGGTGAGCGTGTAAGTGGTCAGGCTGCTCTGGGAAACAGTCAGGTGGTGCCTCCCCTGTAAAACATACTTCCTGTGCCACCCAGCAATTCTGCTCCCCAGGGTGTGCCCCAGAGAAATGCAAACGTGTCTGCATAAAAACATGCATGTGTTTATAGCAGCCTGATTTCCTGATAGCAAAATGTGGAAACAACCCAAGTGTCCGTTGAGTGGAGAATGCATAAAAACATAGACTGGATACATAAGACAGAACATAATGGAATATTCTCAGCCATAAAAAACAATGAAATGGTGATACATGCTACAAAATGGATAAATCTTCAAAACATTCTGCCAAATAAAGGAAGCCAGTCACAAGAGACAGAATATTATATGGTCCTATTTATATGAAATGTCCCGGATACGGAAATCAATAGAGATGGGATGTAGTTTAGTGGATGGTGGGAGCTGGGGTGGCAGCTGGGGGTGGGGTTTCTTCTGGGGGAGATGAAAATGTTCTAAAACGAATTATAGTCATGGCGGTACACATCTCTGAACATCCTAAAACCCACAGAAGGATATACTTTAAAAGAGTGAATTTCAAGGTGTGTGAATCCTATCTCAATACAGCTGTTTGAGAAAAAAAATTTTAAGGACAAAGGGAAGGTCAATTATTGACTTCACCTTCTACTTTAAGAAACTGAACAACTGCAAAGCCAAAATAAGCAGCAGAAAAGAAAGAATCAGAGTGGGAATTAGTGAGATAGAAAACAGAAAACGATACAGAAAAACAGTAAAATTAAAAAAAAAAAACTGGTCCTTTGAGAAGGCTGATAAAACTTATAAACCCTCATTAAACCGACCTGGACAAAAAGAGAGAGAGAAGGTACAAATTACCAAGATCAGAAACGAGAGGTGACATCATTACAGATCCTACAGATGATTTTGTGTTGCTTTGTTTTGTTGATTTTGCTCAGTTTGTGTCCAAATCCTGGACTTGCAATGAAAACCACTTCTCAGTTCCATCTCAGGACATGAAGTCTCAGCAACAGGAAACAAAAAGTCCGCAGAAACTGTTTCGCTTTGTTTTACAAAATGCAATCTCGTGCACTTCTCAGATTGTTTTAGGTAAGTAATCACAAACCAGTGTGATAAGCATCCTGATGAAGAAGCCAAGTTTTCCATTTTATTCGGATCACAAGTTTCCGTCTTAGCTTCCCTCCAGCCTCGGGGGTTCCTTCTGACTGACTTGCGGGGGATCCCTCGAGCAGCGTCTGCAGAGGAGGACGTGAGTGCTTGCTGGTGGTGGCGGTGGGACGGGTGGTGGCTCTGCTCTGCGCTGGAGCAGACGGTGGCTCGGACGCTGGAGACTCCTGGAACCGGTGTAGCGTTCTGCACTCTCCCCCAAACATCCCTGAGCAAGTCCTCCGCGCAGCCTCGGGCACAGAAAGGAGTAGAGATCTGAGCCTGACTCTATGGTATTTAGATGCTGGGGGCGACAGAGATAGTGTGAATGTACTTTGCATGTAAGGAGGGTATGAATCTGGGGGCCAGAGGGCAGATTGTTCTGGCTTAAATGGTATCCCTTCGAAAGATACATGGAGATTCTAAGCCCCAGTGCCTGTCAACCTGACCTTCTTGGGAATGAAGTCCTTGCAGATGGTAACTAGTTAGGATGAGGTCATACCAGAGTGGAGTGGGCTCTAATTCAATAAGAGTGGTGTCCTTAAAAGAAGAGGGTAATTTGGGTGCCCGGGGGGCTCAGTTGCTTAAGCATCTGACTCTTGATTTCAGCTCAGGTCATGAATCTCACGGTTCATGAGATTGAGCCCCATGTGGGGCTCGGCACTAACAGCATGGAGCCGGCTTGGGATTCTCTCCCTCCCTCCCTGTCTGCCCCTGCTCTGTGCATACCCTCTCTCAAAATAAATAAATAACCTTATTCTGAAAAAAAGAGAGAGAAAGAGAGAGAGGAGGGAAATTTGAACACAGACATAGCAGGAGGAAAAATTTTCTGTTTTTTTTTTTTTTTAAAGTTTATTTATGCGTTTATTCTGAGATAGCATGAGCAGGCAATGGGGCAGAGACGGAGAGAGATAGAAGCCGGCGCGGGCCTCGAATCTATGAACTGTGAGATCATGATCCGAGCTGAAACCAAGAGTCAGATGCTTAACCGACTGAGCCCCCCAGATGCCCCAAAACTATCTGTTGTTTTAAGCCAATGCATGAGCTTCCTGGGTACATACAACGTACCGCAAACTGGCTCAAACCATAGGACCCTGTAGCCCCACAGTTCCGAGGCGTGAGGTGTCGCAGGTTGGATCCTTTGGGATCGTGAGGATCTACATCTCTCCCCCAGCATCTGTGGTTTGCCGGCCTCATAGGCACTTCCTGGCTGTGGACATGTCACCCGATCGCTCCCTCCTCTGGGTCCAAATGTCCCCTTTCTATAAGGACACCTGTCAGGTTGGACGAGGGCCCACCCTGACGACCTCATTTTAACTCGATTACTCTGTAAAGACCCTCTCTTCAAATCAGGTCACATTCTTTTTTTTTTTTCCTAATGTTTATTTATTTTTGAGAGAGCACATTGGGGGAGGGGCAGAGAGAGGGGGACAGCGGATCCAAAGCAGGCTCTGCGCTGACAGTAGTGAGCCCGACGCGGGGCTCGTACTCACCAACCGTGAGATCGTGGCCTGAGCCGAAGTCGGAGGCTCAACCGACCGGGCCTGTCCCCCCTCTCCTGCCCCCGGCGCTCCAAGGTGACATTCTGAGGTCCTGGGGTTAAGATTTCAACATCTAAATTTTGAGGGCACCTGGTTTAACTTATAACGCCTGTTCAAGGTTCAGGTCCTGGATTTTTTTTTTCTCATGCTAATTGTAGATTTACAATGTAAAGTGCTATAAATTGTATCAATCTTGGTCTTATGAGAAGTATTGAAATTTGTCGGTCTTGCATTGCTGCCTAGAAGGCACTAAGAGTGCCCAAGCAGGGGGTCTCAAAGAGGCTTCATTTGCCTCCACTCCTGATCCTCTGCCAGGATTTTCCTAAGCACGCCCATTCTTCCTTCCAGCAAAATGTTTCCAAATCCATCCCAGGTGGTTTTTTACATTATTCATTTTTTAAATTGCGGTTGAATAGACACAACATAAAATTGGCCACTTTAGCCATCTTTAGGGGTTCAAGTCAGTGGCGTTAAGTACATTCACTTCGCTGGCCAGCCATCACCACCTTCCGGTCTCCAGAACTTTCCAAACAGAAACCCCGTCCCCGTGAAACACCGCTCCCCACTCTCCCCTTGCCCGATGCCTCGCACTCACTACTCCTGTCTCTCTGCATTTGCCTGTTCTGGGTATTTCCTCCACACAGAGTCGTACAGTACTTGCCCTGTGCTGTCTGGATGATTTCGCGGAGCACGTGTTCAAGGCTCACGCACGCTGTGTCAGCGTCCTCTTCCAGGCCAGGGCTGACTGACGTCCCCATATACAGACAGGCACCCTGTTCACGCGCTCCTCCATCCAGGAAGGCCGCTTCCGCCCAACGGGGCCGTTACCCACACACGCGTACAAACGTCTCTTTGCGTTCCTGCGCCCGGTCCTTCAGGTGAATGCCTAGGCCTGCAATTTCTCATCCCAGGTAGGTTTAACTTTCAAAAATCTTTAGGATCATGCACTTGGATCTTACCTGACTAACAAGCTGGTAGAATCCAAAGCGTCCCCCCATGGGTTTCTAGTGGGGAAACTCCGCTGTTCGCTGGAGAGAAGGGCCAGGCCTGGCGTCGGCCTCCTTTCGGGGCCCTCGGCACAGCCAACGGCACAGCCACGCAGGATGCCGGGGTGGGGGACGGAGCCCCCGCCGTGGCCGAGGGTGGACGGGAGGACTTCCCTGCAGCAGGTTCACCATCTCAGTGGGAGACAGGTGCTAGGATTGCTCACGCTTCCTGAGTGTGCGGCTGGAATAAAAGCCCAGCAGGAGAGCCATTGGGGAAAGGCCCCTGGGGATGAAAAGCAGCAGCAACAATCACAGCGGGGATCAGACATCCCTTGTATTTGAAAAACGAAATAACGCTGGGATGGAAGCTCCCAGAGACAGATCACACACACACACACACACACACACACACACGCACACATAGACACGCCTGCAGATCCACAGATTCAGCTCTGGCTTACGCGTGGGGCCTGGGCTCCTCCTCCAGGTGATGGTGAAGTAGCCACACTGTGGGGGCCCCGATGTGCTTACTCGAGCACTGTGTGTGCTGGAAAGAGTGTGAGGTCCAGAGCGTGAGAGGGCGGGCCCGGATCCTGGACTCGGTGCAGCTCCCTCCTCTGTCCCCTGGGGTTGTAGGGAAGCCTGCCTGGCAAGTGATCACCAAGAGGCATTGTAGTGACAACAGTCCATTGTAAGTGACAGAAGACCAACTCAGAGCAACGTAAGCAAATGGAACCAATTCGTACTTGGTTCCTCACGTGGAGATGGGTGCGGACGTGCCCCAGGAGTGAAGAAAGGGCTTCCAGAGAGAGGGTTTAGGTGCTGGGACAGGGACTCGGGCCCTCAGACCTCCCTCCCCGCTGTCTCTCCCTGCGTGGGTACCCGGGCAGGGAGAGACCTGCTTCCCTCAGCTTCTATATAGCTTGTCCAGGGGAGGATCTGATTGGCCCTGCCTGGGTCACATGCCCTGTCCTTGGACCAATCGCCTTTTGCCAAAGGATGGGATCCTATAAAAGGCCTGGGTCAGGGGCTAAGAGTCGGAGCAGGGGGCCCAGCCTGTTCCAAGAAGGGAATCAAAACACATGCCAGGAGGGGCGCCTGGGTGGCTTAGGCGGTTGAGCGTCCGACTTCGGCTCAGGTCATGATCGCACAGTTTGTGGGTTTGAGCCCCGTGTCGGGCTCTGTGCTGACAGCTCAGCCTGGAGCCTGTTTCATATTCTGTGTCTCCCTCTCTCTCTACCCCCCGACTCATGTTCTGTCTCTCTCTGTCTCAAAAATAAATAAACTATAAGAAATTAAAAAAAAAAAAAAGTGGGCCAAGAATGAGCCACGATGATGAAAAAGGGAACAAAGTGTATGATTAATCCATTCTGTGTGCTGAGATCCAAATCATGATCAAAGATGGGGCCCCTGGGGGGCTCAGTTGGTTAAGCATCCGACGTTGGCTCAGGTCATGATCTCACGGTTCATGGGTTCAAGCCCTGCTTCGGGCTCTGTGCTGACAGCTCAGAGCCTGGAGCCTGCTCCGGATTCTGTGTCTCCATTTCTCTCTGCCCCTCCCTGCTCACACACACACACACACACACACACTCTCTCTCTCTCTCTCTCTCTCTCTCTCAAAAATAAACATTAAAAAAAGAAAAAAAAAAGAAAACACAATCAGAGGAAGCCCGGACAATAAAGGCTGCCTCACGGGCTTACGCTGCGGCTCCGTGCACTGGGCTGGGCTCTCCATTCCGGGCCTTAGAGCATCAGGTGCTGGCAGGCTGGGCTCTTGGGGTCTCCTCAGGTTCCTGGGGGAGTCCAGCTCCTTGCCACAGCAGGTCTGAGGTCCTCATTTCCTTGCTGGCCAGCAGCTGAGGGCCTCCTTCTGCCCCCAGAGGCCACACCCTTGTCTCTCACGCGTCCCCCCCATCACCAAAGCACCAGTGGCCGTCCGAACTGTTCTCATGCTTTGAAGCTCTCTGACGTTGCCTGCTGGGACAACCTCTCTGCTTATAAAGGGCTCACCAAGGCCAAGGCCACCGGATAATCTCCGTTAAAGCCAACTGGCCCGGGCCTTTCGTTACACCTGCCGAGTGCCTTCAGAGAAGCATCTAGGTTTGTGTGGGGTCAGATCACCAGAGGGTGGGGAACTGGGGGCCCATCTTTAGAATTCTGTCTACCATACCTATTATTACCATATTTTTTTATTGGCTAATTTGAGTTGGGTAAAAGGATGAAAATCCGTTTTCCCTGCTGAGGGACGATAATAAAATAATAACAAGAACAATGCAATTTGTGGCCGGTAACAGGGATGCGGGTTCTGGCTTCACTTTTGACAGTCACATCTAAGATTAGTTGAGAAAACTATGCAAAAGCTCTGCCTTTTTCTGCCTTTGTGACCTTGAACGAGTCACCTAACTGACTGGGTTCCGTCTCCTCATCACCATCTCACGTGCCAACCCCAAAGGACATCTGCCCAGAGTGGGGCCCCCACGGGCACATAGCTATTATAAGGATCGCGCCCATGGTCCACACGCTATCAGGCCATCTGCAAGACCTTCTCCTGAGACTCCTTTTTAAACGTCACCCCATCTTTGCTGGGGGGAGGGGTCACGCACGCTATGGCTTCCTTTTCCCGCATTCCTGCCCGGGCCACCCGTGACCTTTGTTAAGCGTGCTCTGCAGGCTGATCCAGGAGTCTCCCCACACAAGCAGCTTCTTCTCCACATAGAGAGGACTTGCACTGAGGTGAGGAAGACCTCAGGGAACCGCCTGAGCAGGATCCCAATAGCAGAGGCAAAATGACATCTTTGTAGACGTGACCCAAGCTCCCTTTTGGGGCAGTTCCCAATTTGGCCACAAGGTGGCAGCACAGGCAGACTTCTGATTAGGGAAATTCCAAGGGGCAGGACACAGATGGGGGTCGTGGCTTCCGGGCAGGCCTTGACCAGCTGGTGTTTCCGCTCCCATGTGGCATCGCCCCTGCGACAACCTGGGCTTGTTTCTTTGTTGGGACACAGTGACTATAACTAACTGTTGGTTGCCCTCTTTCCGCACTGTAAGTTACTTAGGATGCCCACCCGATTCCTTCTGAGTTTGAAGAAGTTAGGAAATGACTATTTGTATCTCTTTTTAAACTTCACAATAAGTGATATGATCCCAGTTTTATAGGTGAGTGGATCAAGGCCAAGAGCAAATAAGTGGCTTGCCCAATGTCACAGCCGGTGAGAAACATCATGTTACTGTTTTACATTACAGAAAATTTCAAATATACAAAAGTCATAACTCTATCCAGCTTCAACCGTTATTGACATTTTGCCACCAGCTTTCTCCTTTCCTCATGATTTCTTTACAAGAGTATTTATAAAGCAAATTCCAAACACCATGGCAATATACTGTGAATACTTCGATTTGCATTTCCCAACAATTGGGACATTTTTACCTAATCATCAGGCCAGTATGTCTCCCTAACAAAAGTGTCCATAACTCCTTAATATCATTTGATACTGTTTATATTCAAACAAACCCCATGTCACATGTCTTTTTTACGTAAAAAAAAAATTTTTTTTTAATGTTTACTTATTTTTGAGAGAGAGACAGGGAGCAATCAGGGAGGGGCAGAGAGAGGAGACACAGAATCCGAAGCAGCTCCAGGCTCCGAGCTGTCAGCACGGAGCCCGACGCGGGGCTCAAACCCAGGAACCACACAATCATGACCTGGTTAAGTCGGATGCTTAACTGACTGAGCCACCCGGGCGCTCCATACATGTCTTTTTTATAGTTGGTTTGTTCTAGTATGATCCAAATAAGGTCCACACATCCATTTAATTATGCTTTTAAGCTTTTATCCTCAACAGTCCTACTTCCTCTTTTCCCCTCTAGCTCTTTAATTAATTAACAAACTGGGTCATTTTCCCATCAAACAGCCCCCATTCTGATGCTGGCTGCCTCTGCCTGCAGGTGTCCCAGGCTCGGGCACGGTGCACAACCATTCCCCGTTACCCATGCTCTTAACGGGAGCAAAGCAAAGAACAGGGGCTTGGACCTCACAAGTGTGACATGCAGGCAACACACACCGCATCTGGGAGGCCACGGGTCCCGCCCTCCGTCTTAGGGGTGCCCACAGGCTCCGGCCTTCCCTCCTGCAGACAGGATTGCGGCCCAGGAGTCCAGGGGTGTTAAGTAAAGCCGCACCTGCACTTCAGGACATGTGATAAAGTACCAATGGCCTTTCTGAGATGAATAAAAATTTGGACTTATGAGCTTTAGCTGAGCCCCCAAAGTAGTCCTAGGTGCTGTTCTTATTTATCCCGAAGAAAGCGAAGGTGACAGCCAAGTGCACAGAAAACCAGCACACGCGCGCGTCTCTGTGCCCCACCGCCCACCCGGTAACGCTGTCACATCCGCCTCCCGGGTTCCCGCACCTGCCCCACCAGGTGTCCCGGGCGGGGACGGAGTCCCCGCCACTGCCCTCCATCCCCACCGCGAGTCGGCAAACCGCGGGGTTTACGGCGACCCTCAGGACCCCGCAGGTGCACAGGCTGCGCCCCCGCCCGCAGCGGACTCGCGCGTCACCTACGCGCCGCGCTCAAGACGCCGCACCGCGCAGCACCCGCGCCCGCCCCCAGAGCGAAGAGCAGCGGAAGCGCGAAAGGACTCGCCGCCCGCAGGGCTCTGCGCTTGAGCGACGCACTTCCGGCGCCCCGCCCCCCGAAACCTCTTCCCCATTGGTTCTGCCCTAGACCACGCCCCTCCCGCGAGCGTCTCCTCCCTCGGTTCCCTTCACCTTTCACCCCCTCACCTTCTGCGGCTCCGGAATGCCTAAGACTCCGCCCACCGAGAGGGGAAGTTGAGGGGTGAGGGAGCGCTCAGCAACGACCCACAATTATTGGCTGACATTTTATGTCCATCAGAAGAGAAGCGGTTACGGACTGGCTGGAGGGAAGTAGTTGGGCGGGGAAGCAGGCATAGCATCTACGCGAGTGGCCAGGCCTCCGAGGGGGCGGGTCAGAGGCCTCTGCGCATGCCTGGTGCGTGCGCAGTGACGGCGGCGGCAACAGTCATGGCGGCGCGGTGCGTGAGGGTGGCGCGGCGCAGCCTTCCTGCTTTGGCACTGTCTCTCAGGTACGGGCGCCCTGCTGCTGGTGGCTGAGGAGGGACGTGGTCCCCAGCGCCGCTCCTGCGCGTGCCGAGTCCGCGCGGCCGGCCCTGCCCGGCTCCGTCCGGCCCTGGAGCTGGGCGTGTTGGGCCCGCGGCGCGCGGACCTCCCGCGCAGAGCCTGCGCTCCGGCCCTGCTTTCGACGCTGCCCCCGGGCTCTGGCGGCCCCGGGTTGGGCCCCGCGCCGGACGCCGGGTCGCCAGCAGTACCGGGCGCGCGTGCCCGGGCAGCGCTAGGCCGGGCCCCCGCAGGACGTACGGGAAGGCGGGAGGCGGTTCCCGGGCTTTTTCCACTCGGGCCCGAATTCTGCCTCCACCTCCGCCTTTTCCGGAGTCTCAGGTCGCCAGTGCGTCGAAGGCCGCCCCGCTGTAGAGCGAGGAATGTGTTCAGACACGTGCAGGACTCCACAGTGAAGGTCTCAAGAGCCGGTGCGCTCGCCTAGTTTATCATCGTTTTTGTTATCATTATAATTATTATTGTGTATTTACTTTGAGAGAGAGCGCACGCGCGGGAAGGGCAGGGAGAGAATCCGAGCAGGATCCTTGCGGAGCCGGAGGCGGGGCTCAATCCTACCAACCTTGAGATCCGGACCTGAGCGGAAGTCAGGAGTGGGGAGGTTAAATGAGCCACCCAGGGGCCTTGTTTCTTCTTCTCTTTATCCTGCAGCCGCTGTTTCTTCAAAGTCCTGCCTCCTAAGTCAGTGTGAGGATTTAGCGTCGTCTTTGCTGTAGGACCGGCTTCAGAACCCAGTCATTTAGGAGGGGCTGCTCTGAGCCGAGTAGAGACTGGGCAGAGCGCGGGGTGGACTTTTCTGGAAGAGCTTTCTCACGCGGATGGGAGGACCCGGGAGCCGGAGAGATTACCTACCAGGAAAGGGATGTAGGGGTTTGCCAGCCTGATAAATTCTAGAAAACAAAACACGAGAACAAAGAGCAGTGACCCACCCGGATTACCTGAGTGAAAAGGCTTTTTTTTTTTTTTTTTTTAACTTAGGTAATTTGTGGTTTAGTATCTGAATTAATGGCCAGGAAAACGATCAGCAGGATAGCGCTCATTTCTGCCCTTGAACTACCTTTGTGGAAGGAGGCTCGAATGGGGGAGCGAGAGCTGAGCCGCCATCACGGCTCTGGGAGGAACAGCTCTGGGAGGCTCAGGCTCGCTCTCTGGAAAACCAGCTGGGCAGGGACTCTTCCCTGCCACCTGCTCCCAGACACTCCGGGCTGAGCCACAGGAGCCGGGGCTGCGGAGCAGAGCTGACGTGCACAGGGACCGGGACCGTCCCACCCGGGAATCAGCACAACTGGAACATAGGACGGGTCTCAGCACAGCACACTTGGTGTTCAGATCATCAGCTGTTTTAAAGCACGAAAATAAAATACAACAGGAAGGTTAGCACAGGCCTCCCGCTAGTAACTGGGTCCTTCCGTTCTCCTTGGGGCTGAGACACGGGTGTGCACGCAGGGTGCGTGTCCTTAGAGAGGGCCTTGCGTTTCCCCTGTTTCTCTGAGTTGCATCTCCTTCCACGCGGTACAGCGCGTCCCATAGGAGAGTTGGACATGGTTTCTGGTGGCTGCACAGTGGTCCCCGCTGTGGAAGCAACAGTTTGTCCAGTGATGTCCCCCGTGGCGAGCGTTCATTTCCGGCCCGTTGCCGCCCTGTGCTGCCCTAAACATACCGTATGCGTGTCCTGTGTGCGGACAGTCTCCCGGTCACGGAGCCAGTTTACTTCGATCTGGGAAGAAAGCGGACTATAGTTAGTTTTCAGATGGAACGGCGGTGCAATTAAGAAGAGCTCTTGGGAGAAATCTGAGTTTTAAGGCCATTCTGTCATTCATTAGAAACTTTGTGACCTTGGGCTTATTTAACCGTTTTCTTGTGGGGGTCAGATTGGATAAGATTTGAAGTCACTTCCAGTACTTGTTTCAGAGCTCTTTGTCTCCCCCTGTAGATTCCCCCCGCTCTGCCATCTGCAGTCCAGACTCCTTATGTGTAACTCTTATCTGGCCTTCAGAGCCCCTCTGCACAAAGCCTTTCACGGTAGTCCATTTCCCTAAAGCTGGAAAATTCTACGCTGAGCCTTCTGAAGCACATGGTTCCTCTTTTATCTTGTTTAAACCCCAAATCATAGTACTTTGTAGACACCTTTTTTAAATGTTTATTTTGAGAGAGTGTGTGTGCAGGTGAGGGAGGGAAGAGCAGAAAGAGAAGGAGAGAGAACCCCAAGCAGGCTCCATGCTGTCAGCGCAGAGCTTGATCTCACAAAGGGTTAGATCATGACCTGAGCCAAAACCAAGAGTTGGGCACTTAACCACCGAAACATCCGGGTACCCTTCATACATCTGACTTTGAAACAAAAAACCCATAGTCTGACTTCATCGCGTTGTGGCTTTCCCTTAGGTCCTCTCCTCGGCTGCTGTGCACAGCGACGAAACAGAAGAACAGTGGCCAGAGCCTGGAAGAGGACGCAGGTCAGAATGAACAGAAGACAGATACTCCCTCCACGGAGAAGCTGCTCCTAGACGAGAAGCTCAAGCTGGAGGAGCAGCTGAAGGAGACCGTGGTAAGGCGGCGCGGCGCTCAGGGGAAGTGTCATCTGTGGGGCCGCGGGCGAGGGTCTTTCTGATGAGTTTGGTCATTTGCCCGTCGGGACCTGCAGCGATGTCTTGCCGGGGAAGAGCCTGTGTGGCTCTGGTTGTGGCCTGAGAGTCCTCTTCGTGCGCCACACGGATGATACTAAGACCCGAGATGGTCTTTACAGTGAGCAACACTCATTTTGGCACTTGAGCCGGGTCTTAGGGGAAGACCAGGCTTGCCTGGGGCCGGAGCTGTGGTGCTTGTGCTTTCCCAGGGAGGGAGGGAGTTCAGGAACCAGCTAGAAGGACTTCCCCCACGTGAGGAGGCGTCGATGGCACAGATCAGGGTCTATAAGGATTTTTAAATAATCACATCAAGCACTTACTATATACTGGCTCTGTTCTCGCCACCTTGTGAATATTAATCCTCACAACACCCTGTGAGTCGGCTGTGGACCCCTGGTTACAAATGGGGAAACTGAGGCACAGAAAGGCTAGGTGAAGTACCCCAGGTCGCTTAGCTATTGAGGGGCAGAGCCAAGGTTTGCGCCTCAGGAGCCTTGTTCTTAGCCACAGCACTAGAGCCGCCTGCAGGCGGAAGGCAGGTGAGGGCAGGGCCCCCAGAGCCACAGAGCCCGCGTTAAGCGAGACAAGCTCGGTAGATGAGCGCGATGGGGGAGGAGTGCTGAGAAGTGACGAGGGCGCCAGCCTTTGGTGACTGTTACCCAGCAGATGTTGGGAACCACGTCTGGGCAAAATATTGAAGGTTTGTGGGTGGGGTTTAGTCTCCTTGGTGGGCGGGTGGTTTCCCCAGACCCCTCCAGGTGTGGGCACTGGGTGCGTCAGCCCCTCACCAGCCTCTAGGATTCCCTGAGGTAAGGAACTTGTGCTGAGCAAGCGAGCGGCCCTTCCTCGATGGGTGATGACACCCAGAGTCGCGAGAAGGTAGATGGCTTTCCTCACCCTTTTCCCTGCTGTGCACGTGGGGCGGTGTAAATGCAAGACCCCCAGGAAGCGGCACTGCCTGTGGTCTGAAATCCCGGACACGATGAATGTTCTTTGTATTTTGACTTAGAATTGGTTAATATCTGATTTGGGTTTTTTTGCGAATTTATTTGTTCCATGATTCATTCCTGTAAATTTCTTGGGGTTTTTTTTTCTTCTTTTCTTTTTAGGAAAAATATAAGCGAGCTTTGGCAGATACGGAGAACTTGCGGCAGAGGAGCCAGAAGTTGGTGGAAGAGGCAAAATTATACGGTAACTTTAAACACCATATGACACTGATTCTAGAAAACTGGGGGCGGTGGGGGAGTGCACACGTGAGTATCAAACAGCAGCATCCCCCGGGTGAGGCCGCGGAGAGGCTGCTGATGCATCCTCCCCAGTTGAAACGGGTCCGCGGTAAAGTGTGTAAGGAGCAGAGCTGCACTTGTAACGCACGCCTAGAATTATAGGTGTAATCCCTCCGGGAGGGAGTGCTCACTGCTCTTCCACACGCGGACCTTGTTACGCTGAGGTTATCTGAGCCCGCGGAGAATTCCAGCAGGTCGGCCTCCCCGATGTTCCCCTTCAGTGGCTTCAGCAGTAACCTCTTAGATCAAAGATGCTGTCTGCATCATCAGTACTTAGGTACTCGTGTTACTGTCCTTCCCTTTTACGGTTGAGGTCACTGAGGCTTAAATGACTCGCCACTTGTCACAGCCAGAAAAGGGTGGTGGTGTCCGCTGAACATAAGGCTACGATTTGAGTACTCACCGAACCGTCCACGCGGAACTGGCAGGCAGGCTTCGTTCTCTCATATCCTAGAACCACCTGGGGCTCACAGTGAGACATTGAGTACTTCGCCCAGGCACACGCGTAGGCTCGCAGCCAAGTGGACACCAGGATCCGGATCTCGCGCTCCCACACTGAACAGATAGCAGGTCGCTTAGACTACTTTTCCTTCCTTTTCCTGGGAATGCCATTCATCAGCTTCTTCTCTGCCTGGCCTTCTAACGCTTGGGTCTTCGAGGGATTGGGGTGGCCTCCCTTCCTGTCGGCGTGGCCCCCCAGGAGACCCGCCCTCCGGTGCGTCGAAAAGGCATCACACACAGGTGCTTTATGGCTCAGACGTTTCTCCTGAGTCCCGTGTGCCCTGTGTGCGCTCCACATCTTTAGCTGCAGGTCTCCCTCTATCTGTGCTTTTCTTCCTCATTATAATAGAGGATTCGGTTCCCCATCCTGGAGCTTCTTGAAGCCCGTAATCGGAAGTTGCCCTCTCCTCTCCCTTGTCCTCACATGCCTCCCCCCTGGTCCAGGCCAGAGTGCTGTCAGAACACAGGCCCCACCTTCCTGCGCTTCACAGGTGACGCAGCTTTTACGGAGCGAGGGTTGTGGCAGCCCCGTGCTGAGCAGGTCACGTTTCCAGCAGTGTCTGCCCACGGCTCATCTCTGTCACACTGTCGTCCTTCTCACGGTAGTTCCACCTCTTTATCACTGTGTTTGTTACCATCCGCTCAGAGCTCAAATGATGATTAGTGGTTTTTGGCAAAACATTTTTTCAAGGTATGTAATTTTTTTCATTTTTTTTCCCCCGAGAGAGACCGCGTGAGCAGGGGAGGGGCAGAGAGAGAGGGAGACACAGAATCTGAAGCAGCTCCGGGCTCTGAGCTATCATCCCAGAGCCCGATGCGGGGCTCGAACCCATGAACCCTGAGATCACCACCTGAGCCGAAGTCGGACGCCCAACCGACTGAGCCCCCCAGGTGCCCCTGTGTGTTATTTTTTATACATAATGTTATTTTACACTTAATGGGTTACAGCGTAAGCATAGTCCAGTTTGCTCTGAGAAAGCACAACATTCGTTTAACTCTCTTCGTCCCGATGTTTGCTTGATCGGGGCAGTGTGCAGCCGAGACCGCGGGTGCTCTGACGTGCGCCTGCCCGGCGGGGCCACATTGCATCCGCCCATTCCGCCAGTCCATCTGGAGCCTTTGTCTACTCTGGGCCTGTAGAGTGGCCGCTCCTGAGCCCTCAGGTGGTGTGGGCGTAACTTCAGGCCGTGGCTCACAGGCCTCTCACCTGATTCCCAGGCTCACTGGGGCCCCTGAGCAGCAGCTTTCCTCCGTGCCCGGGGCGCTCCTTGGCGGGCTGCGTTTCGTGAGTGTGCTTGTCGCCTACGGGACAATCTGGCGCCTGGCTCTCAGTCCGCCCCTGCCCTGAGGGCCCGCTGTTCGGCGAGAACCCACACAAGGTCAGCCCGTGGTAGACGCACATGTTTTTATTGAGAGTTTTTTATTCCATCTTACTTATTTTTTAGTTAGTTTATCTGAGAGCTAGGGTGTGCATGAGGGGGGGGGTGGGCAGGGGGAGGGGGACCTCAGCAGGCTCCGCACTGCCTGCGCAGAACCTGACACGGGGCTCAGTCTTACAGACGGTGAGATCGAGACCTGAGCTGCAGCTGAGAGGCAGACGACTGACCCCAGACGCCCCGAAATCCCATTTTAAAGCAGGAGGGAGAGTGACAGGAAGTCCCCCACAGGTGTTGCCTCCCGCAGGGGCGGGCGCGATGGGGCAGTCGTGCGCAGTCGGGGCCATGGGGAGGCAGGTCACCTGCGCGCCGCCGTCACCCCACCTTCGTTCAGCATCTGACGCGTTTCCTTGAAAGCACGCACCGCTCGCTGGGCCACGCGGCCTTGGATGTTGAGTCTTTTCTCCTTTGTTTATTCTGTCAGGTTACATAAGGTTACAGCTTGGGGTGTGTCTTGGGGACTTGGACCCTGCGGTGTCCCGCCCCCCCCGCCCTGCGCGGCCTGTGGTTCCCGACAGCGGTGACGCCCGCAGGGTGACGCGCTGTGCCCGAGCGCGGTTCCTCGGCCCCAGGGCGGCCCTAATGAGGAGGTGGCTCTGCGTCTCGTAAGCTGTGTGTCTTCATGTCCGATTAGCTCTGGTCCAAACCCAGGAAAGGGTTTTGGTTTCTGTGGGCTGGGTTTTTTTGTTTTTAAACACACCACTGACATTCGAGGACAGACGGACGGTTTGAAAGGCTGCCGTTAAACAGCTTGTGCGTCAGGTCGGCGGGGCTCCAGCCGCCTGGCGCCCGGCGGGGGCTGCAGGTGACCGTGTCTTCCCGCCTCTTCTAGGCATCCAGGGCTTCTGCAAGGACCTGCTGGAGGTCGCAGACATCTTGGAGAAGGCAACGCAGAGTGTCCCGAAGGAGGAGGTCAGGGACGACAACCCGCACCTGAAGAGCCTGTACGAGGGGCTCGTGATGACGGAGCTCCAGATCCAGAAGGTGTTCACGAAGCACGGCCTGCTCCGGCTGGACCCCGTGGGGGCCAAGTTTGACCCCTACGAGCACGAGGCCTTGTTCCACACGCCGGTGGAGGGGAAGGAGCCGGGCACGGTGGCGCTGGTCAGCAAAGTGGGCTACAAGCTGCACGGGCGCACGCTGCGGCCCGCGCTCGTGGGGGTGGTGAAGGCGGCGTAGGCGCGCCGCGGGGCCGCCCTGCATTCCATGAGCTCCTTGCCGGGACTCCCCACGGCCCGGCCCACCTCTCCTACTTTTGACCCCTTCCCAAACCTTGTTGGAAAACTGTAGTAACCAGCGGCTAAACAGAAAACTCAGCTGGTGGCACAGATGCGTGAATGGCCTCTAATTCGGGAGTCTGTTCGTTGATTTTTAATACGCCTTTAATAGTCCTCGTGCTTCCAGAACAGGCCGGCGGGACGCTTCTGGGGCCTGGAGTCTCCCGGGGTGCGTGAGCTCGAGCTGCTCACAGCCTGGTGGCAGCCACGTGTCGTGAGCAAGTACGTGTCGCCAGAAACCACGGTGGCCGCACAGCCGCCCTCTGGCCCGCGGTATCCCGTGCGCTCAGCCCGCTGCCTCCAAAGGGAAGGGAAGGCGTGGGTTTCAGCACGTTCCTGCTCAGAACAGTTTCACGACGCCCTTGAAGTACACGGGTTCGTTTATAGTTAGCTCCCGTCTGGCTGCCATGACCGGCTTCCGGCTTCTCTCCGGAAGTGAGCGCGAGCGCAAGCGCCTGAACGGCCCTCACCACCTTATTATGCCAGTAACTGAATTGACGACAGTCGGGCACTTTTGCCCTGATTTGTTCATCTGTCTGTAGAAACGTTCGGATCTGTGTTCGCTGGTTCCTGATGCCCTGAAGGCATCTTCCCGGGTGAGGTGGACTTTCTGAGTCTGACCGTCACATGCTCGTATAGTTGAAATGTTCGTGTTGAATTTTTAAGTTTTATTTAAGAGGATTAAAGCCCTAACATTTATTTTCCTACTCTGATGATAACCACTGTGTGTACGTGGTGTGTCCACCAGCTAAGCGGGATGTGGCTCTCCCGTTTCTCTGCTCAAACCCTGAAGCCGGGTAGTCGACCCCCGTCTACACACAGGTCAGCTTCCCTCTGGTGCGGCCACAGGCTGGCCTGTAAGGGGGCCACTGCTGGGGGCAGATGTCCCCACCTGCAGACCTGGGAAGGGGACCACAAACCCTTGGGGTGCCGCAAAAACACCTCCCAGAAGAGTTGAGCAAGCGATGTTACAAACCACAGAAAATCCAACCTTCTACTTGCCTTTGCTCCCAAGAGCTACTTGTAGGAGTCAAGGTCAACTCTGTTAAATTCATTTACTGCATAAAAAGGTGGGGCAATTTACTTCGCTTGTAATTTTGAAAGATGTAGGTAATACTCCCATAATTAAAATTTTAATTTATACCACTTTGAAATATTCTCTATTCTTTGAAGCACACTTTTAAATTACTTGGTCAGAAACTTGCCCCCGAACTGCATGCAGTGTAGCGCACTGAGAAAACCCAGCTGGGATCACAGCTCTGCTTTTTTAGCCTGTGTAGCCGGGGGTATCTCGTGTCACTTTCTGGAACTCCTATGAAACGAAAGCTGCATAAGTGACTCTCAAATGAGTTTCTACAAACGTGTGCAGCCCCCTCGGAGCTGTGGCTGCTGAGAGCCGAGACGGGAGAGGCCGATGGCTGGGCTGTTTCCCAGTGTGGCCCCCAATGGGGACACCTTTAATTACATGCCTGTTCACACCAGAGCTCAGACTTGGTAACTGCATTCTCGTCAAGTTCCTGGGGTTCACGGAACTGCAGGCCGGACGTGGACGGTGCCCGGCACCGAGCCGCCAGTGTCTGCGCGCGATGGGCCTTCGCGGCCCGGCTGTGGGCAAGGCGCACCCCGGGGGTGAACCGCCACCTCTGGGGAAGAGAGCTGCCTGACAGAGTAGTTAATACTTCGGGGAAACGGAGTGCTGAGCTACGACCCGTCCCACGCTGTCCCCGTCCTGACGCTGCTGCTGCGCGCTGGCTGGCACCTGCGGCCAGGGGAGCATCAGCGCGGACACACAGCAGCGGCCCTTTGTTCCCAACTCGTGGATGTGCGAAAGGTGACGAACACCATAGGGCTCGGGGTTTTATACGTTCACGGGATGTGGATCATCCGGAAAGCATTCTTTTGAACGGCTGGATTATCTAACTTTGTTGACTCAAAGTCGTTTAAATTTTGAAAAAACAAAACAACCAATTCCATGGGATTCTGGGGACGAGTTCTCCGGGAGTGTTACGTACGGCACCTCAACGGCTCTGAGCCCGCAGCACCAGCAGCAGCAGGAACGAGCGGGACCAGAATAGTTGGAGTTGATGGGATAAGAGGCAACTCACGATAAAATCACTTTTTCTCAGGGCACATTGTTATTAGCACTTCAACAAGTTACACGTTCACGGTTTTAAAATAGGCCCGAGTCCTCGTACCACCCAAAAGATACACGTACTAAAAACTTGCTTAAGCAGCTGTTTCAGTTGAAGGCCCAGGCCACGCGTTTACAGGGATCTGCTGCTCAAGCTGAAGTCTGGCAGCCATTTTAGGTAAAGGTACTAAATTGGGAACCCCACCCAACCGGGGGCCGGATGCAGAACAGCCAGTGAGTGAGGACACCAGAGGAGCTATAGGGCCTGCGTCCCAGGCACTTGGAAGGCTAAGGGCCCCAGGCCTAAGGTTTCTGAGCCTCCAGGGCTGGGTGGGACCTGAGGGTCTGCAGTTCTAGCAGGTTCCCAGGACAGATGCTGCTGGTCCAGGAACTTCAGGCGGAACCAGTGGCCTGTCAGCCCTACGCACGGTCTCCATCGCTGCCCCGTGGCGGGCGGCACTGGCCCCCTGCCAGCCCTAGTTACCCTGCAGGGGGGCGGTGTGGAGGCGGCCTCATGAGTAGCACTAGTGCTCGCGGTTTTCCCCTCCTGCCCAGGGAAGTCCTGGGCCTGGCCAACGGAGCCAACGGAGCGCTTCCGCCAGCATGCGACGTGCTTTACAACTAGAGCCACACACGATCTATTTGAAATGTTTTATTTAATGCTGAAAAATTTACCCTGGGGGACAGGAGGATGTAAAAAGAAAGGAAAAGGCACCGTAATTAAGTCCTTGGAAATGATGAGGGTCTTTTTTCTCCTTTCAGATAAGTTCAGTTTAATGTAACTGCAAGCCCAAACATTCTGGAAGGTCAAGTCTCTTGGTAGCTATGGGGGCGGGAGAGGCAGGACGAGCTCCAGGAAGAACGGGGTGCTGGGGTCTCCGGTCACTCTGACTCTGAAGCAGGGCCGTTACACATGAGCCCCGACCCTGAGCAGCGGGAAGACACGGGACCCCAGTTCCAGGAGGGAGGTACCGGGTGCGTCCCCGGACGCGGGCCCGGGGCCAAAGCCGAGCGAGTGAGGGAGCGAGCGGTCCGAGGCCGGACCCTGAGGAGCAAGGCCGGGCCCCGCCCACTGGCTCCCTCCCGCTCGGCCGGCCCCGCGGCGGGAGCCCAGCGGCCCGGCTGGCGTGCAGAGAGCTGGCCGCCACCAGAAGCCGCTTAAGCCAGGCTAGTACAGTCAAGGTCAGCTGCGGTGAAAAAGGGAATCGTGACTGCGATGAAAATCCTGGAGAAAGTGTACTCCAGAAGTCAGAGCCTTAAACTTTCTAGAAGGAGTTCTTCCAAGGAAAACGCACCGCAAGCAGCAGGGGCAGCAAGCAGCAGCCGCCTGGAAGGCCGGCCCGGTCCTGGCGCCCACGCCGCTCCCCCGCACCCACGGGAGCCTGCCCAGAGTGGGCGGCAATGAGGCAAGGGGCCGGCTCCCCGCTCGGGAACTACATGCCGGAACCCCACACTGCCGGGAGTCTAGGGGAAGCGCGTGTGGACCCTGTTCAACCCCAGATTCTTCCACTAAAGTTCATGCGGCAACATCCTGGGCTCCTCCGGCCCCACTTCCCACCTGCCCCACCCTGGCCCCCACCTAAAGTGCCGCGTGCTGGGGCTGTGCTGGGGCGTCCGCGTGGGTGGCCATGGGGCCCCCCTTCCCCAAGGGAGTCCCCAGCAGCCAGCCAGAGGTCATGTCACGGGGTAGAGCTGGCGGTTGGCGGCCCGGGGGAAAGTCGCTCCTTTTAGCCCACAGCCGAGTTGCGTACCAAAGGGAAGACGCAAAAGGAAATGACCCAATCTCATAATATTCCCCAAACTGAACATAAAGGCCAATCGCCGCCTTAAGGTACTACCTCAGGACTACGTTAAAACAGACCTATCCCAGTGTCCCCCTGATCCGACATAAAATCGTTACTATTGCTTCTTTCGGAGGATCATGAAAAGAATTTATAGCCTAAAAGAAAGGAACGCAATTCCTTTAAAAAAGAGCAACACCGGGGGAGGGGGGGGCATTTCTCCCCCTCCACCCTAGCCGCCCCCCCCCTGCTCCCGGATCTGTGTCTCCCGCCCCCCCCCCTCCGGCCCCCCACCCCCCGCTTCCGCGCCGCCGCCTCAGGAGGCGTCCCTGGAGATCCAGCCACTCTCCGTGAGGAAATTCAAAATCCTTTTCTTTAGGACTTTGTCCAAGTAGCTAGGGAGGCGGCTCTTGGAGGGAACCCCCTGTCGCTTCTGCAGGTGGTCTTTGATGATGATCGTCTTCACGGTCACGTAGCGCGCGGGGCTCAGGTTCAGGGAGCTGCAGAGCACCTTCTCGCGGTCCGACAGGAGCTCGAAGCCGGGCAGGTTCTCGATGGCCGCGAACTCGCCGTCCTTGCCGTCCTCCCTGCCCCGCCGGGCGCCCGCCGCGCTCTTGTTCTCCTTGCGCTTCTCGCGCTTGTGCCGCGCAGCCTCGTACTCCGCCGACTCCTCCATCTTGGTGATGCCGTTGCGCCGGTAGCGCTGCAGCTCGCGGATCTTGGCGCGCAGCATCTTCTCCTTGTGCATGTTCTCGAACAGGTCGTCGAACTCCTTGCACGACATGAACTGGTAGAGCGGCCGCAGCTTCAGGCGCAGCTCCTTCTCCTCCTTGGTGATCTTGCGCCTGGCCGGCCTCTCCTTGTCCTTCCTGTCCTTGCCCAGGAAGGCGGGCACCAGGTTGTAGTCGCGGGCGATGTTCTTGCGCCGCTGCCTCTCCCGGAGCTTGCGCACGTACATGTCCACGTGTGCGCGCTTCAGCTCGATCTCCACGTCCTCGTCGTCGTAGTTGACCGAGAGCCCGCTGATGAGCGTCTCGGCGTCCTGGTCGTACTCGATCTCGTAGTCGTCGCGCAGCGGCATGTAGCCCAGCTGCTGCTGCTCGGCCACCGAGATGTCTAGGGGAGGCAAGGGGGTGGTGAGGCTGGGAGAGAGGGGCCCTCCGCTGGGGCACGTGTGGTCGGTCACCCGGTTGGGGATGGTGTCGGGGATGCAGGCTTTCCCCAGGTTTCCGTGGATGTACATGCTTACGTAATGCTCCATCACCTCCTGGGGGGTGCGGGAAGCTCCGACGTGAGCAGCCATGTCTTCCTACAACGACAGAGGTCACAGGTTATTCCCCAGGTCGGAGCGCCACGCTCCGGGCTCGTGCAGCTCGCTGAACGTTTTCACAGAGGTGTGCCCGGACCGCTTCCTGCCCCCGCCTCCCCCCTCCAAGGGCATTCAACGGCTCCTTCTTGTGAGGGTGCCTGTCGCAGAGACGGGGGCACTGGGAGGAGCCATCGGGGACCGGACGGGCAGGGAAACCCGGACAGGCACAGCCGGCTGGGGTTCATGGCTGGGGTCGGCCGCGACGCTGACACCGGAACCCCCACCTCAGGTCCAGATTTGCCATCCTGGGTCCTTGGAAAGGACTGGCAGGGCCCACCGCACACCGTGCGATCTCGGGGCAGCACTGTCCCCCCGCCCCACCCCACAGAGCGCCTGAGGCGCCCGCCTCTTCTCAGAGCTTCCCAGGGCAGTCACGGGAGGGGCCCTGCTCTAAGGTACTGGCCGCCTCGGCCCCTGGAGGGTAGCGGCCCGTCCCCTTCCTAGGTGGCGGTGCAGAGGACCAGGCTAGTGCCTTTTAAAGGGGTGGGGACCGTCACTGATGACGGCGTCCACGGCTGGGTAGTTAACATCCGCCCGGTGCTGGGAGCGCTCACTCCCACGGAAGGTGACCCGTGAACACAGGGTTACTAATGAGAGGAAACTATACGGCCCCCCAATCTTTTCCTTCTGCCAAGAGGCCTCTTCCTTAGTCAACCGCTAAAGCCACTTCACAAACTAGCTGCCCGAAATGTGCACTCATTCACCGGCAGCCACTCACCCTGCACTCTGCTCACACAGCCGCCAGGGCCCCACACCAGCTACTCTGTGCCCCAGCGGTGCTCACCCCTGCAAGATTGGGGCGGTCTCTGCACCCCGCAAAGGCCAAACTGGAATCCAAGAACGCAGCCAACCCGCTGGGGCCGACAGCTGCTGACAAACGGGGCGCTGTGGGGGGGCCGCGCTCCCAGCAGGGACCCCACATCTGGCCCGCGCCTCAGCCATACAGGGCACTCCTCCCACTGGGTACCAAGGGCCCAGCGCAGGGCTGCACGGCCAGGGGACGGGCGCAATGCTGGGGCCTAAGGGCACGGGCCCCTTTCCAACAAAGGGAAGGTTAAAGCAAAACCAGATTCTGGTCTTAAGGGGACATATTGTGGACATGATGAACTTCTCTAAAACATTATCACTTGATCAAATCTGTTCATTATATTTCCCAGGAAGCATCTGGCTCCCCCCACTCCCCTAAGAAACAAAAGTCAAACCAACTCACAATCATCCCCAGCATCTGCTGCCCCTGTGTGACCTAAGCTGGTCACTTCCCATCTCTGGGCCTCTGGTTCTCACCAGTAACGGGGCCCGGGGGCAGCCCCGCGCCCCAACAGGTACTCCGGGCACCGTGGACACAGCGCCCGCAGAGGCTGCCGGCGCAGGAGCGGGCTCTGCAGGGGTGAGGGTGGTCAGCGCAGGTGGGCGGACGTTCTTCCACCCCGGTGGGCTGCACTGGAGGGACACCATCCCCGGCACCGTCCCTTTTGGGGGAGGGGACGGGCTGTACGTTGGGCAGAAATGCGCACCTCACCCCCCCCCCCCCAGCCTGAGCCTACAGATTCAGGGTCAAGTGTCCCGACTGGGGTGTCCAGGCTGCCCACCAGGCTTGCGTGGTTAGGAAGCGGGGCCCCAGGCCTCGGTCCCACCCCTGCACAGAGTGCCTCCCTGCACAAGCGCGCGTGGAAGGCATTATTTGTTCAGAGGTCCTTCCCATCGCCTCTGGCACGCTGGGAACGAGAATGCAGAACGGGAACCGCAGGAAGCCGGGGGCACGGGGCCAGAGCAGGGCCACACGGGACCGCCCCTGCCCAGCCCGGTCTCCCCCACAACGCAAGGCCAGTGGAAACGCACCACGGAAGAGCGTGTACATGCTGCTACTTTTGTGCCAGAGAGCCGGGGGGCCCGCTGCTGTGTGCTGGCACAGGGCAGTGCAGGCCACGCACAACCAGCCAGCCGGTCCCCTGGGGCCGAGCCGGGAAGGAGCCACCGCACTGCACCCATTTACAGCTTAACTGTTCTCAGCTCGATGAACATACTGTCCAATTTCAACTTGTGAGGAGCAGTCCCCCTATGGGAGGACACGTCAGAAGAGTCACCCTGTCCCACTCTGCACAGGGCCATGGGCCCCGGACCCGGCACCACAGCATAGCAGCCAAACCTGACTACGGATGAACAAAATGCCAGCCAGCACTCCCCCAACGTGTCGGTCACTAGAGACAGAGGAAGAAGCATCCAGACTGGAGGAGACACCCAGAGAGACCTCACCGGGGGCCCCGGCCAGTCTGTGGAAAGTGAATGGCTCGGTATTGATGGGCACGTCCTGCGTTCTGGAACCACGCCGGACTGATGCAGGAGGCTAACATTCGGGAGGTTTACAGGGGGGGAGGTGTACATGGGGACTTTGTGTACTATGTTTTCACTTTTTTGGATAAATCTAAAATAAAAGTTAATCTAAAATGCAAAGTTGGGGCGCCTGGGTGGCTCAGTTGGTTAACCATCTGACTTCAGCTCAGGTCATGATCTCTCGGTTCATGGGTTCGAGCCCTGCGTCAGGCTCTGTGCTGACAGCTCAGAGCCTGGAGCCTGCTTCCGATTCTGTGTGTGTCTCTCTCTCTGCCCCTCCCCTGCTCATGCTGTCTCTCTCTCTCAGAAATATTTAAAAATTTAAAAATAAAATGTAAGGTTAAGGGGCACGTGAGTGGCTTGGTTAATTAAGCATCTGACTCTTGATTTCAGCTCAGGTTACAATCGCACAGTTCATGGGATCGAGCCCCGAATCAGGCTCTGTGCTGATAGTGCAGAGTCTACTTGGGATTCTTTCTCCCTCTCTCTCTGCCCCTCCCCTGCTGCACACACACTCTCTCTCAAAATAACTTTTCTTGAAAAAAAGTAAACTTAAATTCTACCTTATAATTCCCTGTTTAAGAGTGCTAAGATTCACATCCAAATGTTACCAAAGAAAAGAGAGTACGTGAGAGAGGACTCTTCCGTTCCCTGATGAGCTCGCCCGCGGGGACAGGTGCAGTGTGGCTACGTTCACAGGCAGGTGATGACAGCAATGCCTCACCCACGAACATTCCCCTTCTCAGGCTGCACGGATGCCGGCTGACCGGTGACCACGGCCCGGAACATGAGGCGCCTCCTGCTCCCACCCACAGCCTGGCCCCCCTCCCCCCCCCACTGGCCAGGCGGGTCACCGGCTGTGGGGACACGCCGCTTGTCCAGGCCCCTCTTCACATAATATGGGGATTCGGGCTCTCACACGCACCCAGGTTATGAGTATTTACAAAGCCACAGATTAGACGGGTAGCAGCTTGTCACCCAAGGCCCAGGATCCCCCACGACTGATGGGCCTTCACTGCTGCCCAAGGACAGCGACAGGGCCTGCTGGGGGAGATGCTGGCCGTCAGCTACCACCGAAAGAGAGTCGCCCCAAGGAGCCACTACAGTAGTTTAATGACCGTTGACAGAGGCCCAGGAAAACACACAAAACTCAAATTTTCAAAGGCTGAAATCGAGAGTAAGATCACAAAGGAACAGTCCAAACGAGAGTGAAGACACAGCTCTGGCTCCAAAAAGAACCCACACACGACAGACGGGTCCCGTGGACTCAGTCACGGTACGGAGCAGGGGAGGGTCAGAGAGAGAGGGAGTCACAGACTGAAACAGGCTCCAGGCTCTGAGCTGGCAGTCAGCACAGAGCCCGATGCGGGGCCCGAACCCACGAACCGTGAGATCATGACCTAAGCGAAAGTCGGACGCTTAACCGACTAAGCCACCCAGGCGCCCCACGGACCGTATTTTAAAAGAGGACTAAGCACAGCAAGAGCTGCGGCGCCCCCGCCACATCCCAGCGCCCCTCCCCCCCATCACTCTCCCCTCTCCCTCCGATCTCCGCATGTCAGCTGTCACGCGAGACCCGCCTCCCGCCGGCGAGGGACAAGTGTCCTCTGTCACCTCACTACAGTGCCGCAGGTGACAGCAGCAGAGCACCTCCTGGGCGGTTCTTTCCCTCACGCGTTCGAGGGCCATGTTTCTGCTTAATATAGACGACAGAGGGACAGACAGGCGGACAGACAGGCGGACGGGCAGGCAGAAGCCACGAAAGTGGGTTTGGGGGACTAGATCTGGACGGACAAGTTCAACTCCAGTACCACTCAGGTTAAGCCACACAGGTGTACGCTGCAGCCGGTTCTCCCCGACACAAGGGGCATGTGGGTAAGCAGCCCACAGTCTGCGGTGACGCGGTTCCGTTCCGCCACTTCATGTTAGCAACAACAAAAATAAAAAAGACACCCACTTTTGGAAAAAGATAAGGAGAGAGGCTTGCTACCTCTTTAAGGCCTTTTGAAAAACCAAGGAAAACACACCTCTCAGACACTGAAGTGTCGGCTCTAAAGTCCCCTCCCCAAGGCCACTGGACCCCCCGCCAGGCCGCCTCCCTGCCAGGACAGGAAGTGAGCACCCCCGTGAGGCCTGACTGCGCGGGGCCAGATCTCTGGCTGGGCTCGGCTCCTCCCGGCCCTTCCGTGGCTCACTGGAGCCGGCCCCCAGCACCTGGGCAGGGACGGGAAGCATAGAACAGTCCAGAGAAGTCGTGCCCCCCCCCCCCCCCCCCCCCCCCCCGCCAGCCGGGCCACCCAGGCCCTCTCCTGCTCTGTGGCCCGCACGCCCCCGCAGCCGCCCCGCCGCCGCATCCTCCAGACGCAACCCAGCAGGGCGGCTCCTGCCTGCAGAGGCGCCTGTCAGAGTCCACTGCCTCTCCCGCTGCACCCGCCCGTGATCGAGAGGAAATGGTTACAGCAGAGGGACAAGGGGCGCCGGGGCGGCTGGTTAAGCGATTCCGGCTCAGGTCACGATCTCACAGCCGTGAGGTCGAGCCCCATGTCGGGCTCTGTGCTGAGCGGGGAGCCTGCTTGGGACTCTCTCCTTCTCTCTCTGCCCCTCCCCGACCTGTGTCTTCTTTCTCAAAATAATGAACTTTAAAATAAACAAAACTAATAAAACTGAAGGGGTGGGTCAGTCAGTAATGTGTCCGACTTTGACTCAGGTCATCATCTCGTGGTTGAGGAGTTTGAGCCCCGTGTCAGGCTCTATGCTGACAGCTTGGAGCCTGGATCCTGCTTCAGATTCTGTGTCTCCCTCTCTCCGCCCCTCCCCTGCTCACGCACTCTCTCTCTCTCTTTTTATTTATTTCTAGGAGAGAGAGAGAGACAGCGTGAGCAGGGGAGGGTCAGAGAGAGAGGGAGACACAGACTGAAACAGGCTCCAGGCTCTGAGCTGGCAGTCAGCACAGAGCCCGACGCGGGGCTCGAACCCACGAACCACGAGATCATGACCTAAGCGAAAGTCAGACGCTTAACCGACTAAGCCACCCAGGCGCCCCATCTCTCTCTTAAATATAAATAAACCTTAAAAAAATTTTTTTAATTAATAAAACTAAAAAAACATAGGGACGATGTAAGGGTTTCCCATAAAGCTAAGCGTTTTTGCTTAAAGGCCAGTCCTTCACTCCCAGGTTACGTCGTTCTTACTGGGCACTACTGAGATGATCTTTTTTTTTTTTTTTTTTACAAAATGAGAATAGATTATCAACTGGATCTTTTCCCTTTTTTAATATCGTTACTAGGCAAACCTGAAGTTAGCAATGCAGCCTTCAAAATACTGCTTTTCAATGTGACTGGTGCACCAGGTCTGGGGGTCTGGGCAGCACTAACCCGTCGGGTCCCCCAGACACCTGCGGCCCCAGCCAGGCCCCCTGCCAGGGCCGCCCTTTCTCTGTGCCACAGGCGTAGCCTCCGGTCCTGGCCCCACCCTAAGGGGCTGAGGTCTCGGACAAATGGCTCAAGTTCCCTGTGCCTCCGTCTCCTCATCTGGATTAGAGAAGCACTACTACCGCCTGTGTCATGCTGCTCAGAACAGGTGACGTGCACGGCCCTAGGTCCCCTCCTCCAGGGAGCCTGCGGTAACCCCCTGGGCTCGGTGCAGGTTAAGGCTCGGCCGCTCTTGGCTTGTGATCCTTATCCTCCCAACTTCTGCTTCTTGATCTGTGTCCCTCCTGTCACAGGGCTTGGTTGAGATAAAGTAAAGAATCGTCACAGTGAACAGGTGTGTGCTTCTGCGCATGTCACCCACAGACGCCCCCAGCCGCCCCAGAGCACACACGGGCAGCACTGACCTCGGTGAAGCTCCCCTCAGGGCTTCTGGAGCTGGCAGTCTCGCCCCGGAGCACACGTCCCCGTCCCCACTGTCACCGCAGGGCCTCTTGTGGGGCCACGGTGCACGCCGCGGGGAGGGCTCTGCAATCCATTGCTCCTGACCCTTTACGAGGGTGAAGCCAGGCCAGATGCGGGGCTTCCACGCTGTACAGCACCCTCTCTCGCTCAGCCACCCCCACAATGCCGGGGTACACACAGGGGCATCGTCGTAGCTGTCACCTCCTGTGCGGAGGGTTACATTCAGTCTTCATGCAGACATTCGCTGCTACCTGCAGCTTCCCGGAGCACCTCCCCCTGCAGGAGCACTCCGTGCCCACCCCTTCGGGTCACACCTCGCCCAGCCGGCAGCAGGGGCCCAGAGGCATCTGGCAGGGGCCCAAGCTGGCCCTCCTCCCCAAGCTGGCCCTCCTCCCCAAGCTGGCCCTCCTCCCCAAGTGCTCAGGAGCCAGACTCAGAGATGGGGCTTCCTTCTTCAAGGCAAGAAGCTTCACGGGGACAGAAGCAGCCAGAAGGCCCGGCACACAAACCCGCAGGTCTCCGGGCCACCCCGCAAGCAGAGACCCCAGGAGCAGCAGAGGGAGCAGAGGCCTGCACGGGGCCAGGGAAGAACGAGAGCTGAGGGATGTCTGCGTCCTAACGGGCAAGGAGGGAGCGCTCTGGCCCCGAGGAAAGAGCGGGGACGCGACTGCGCGGCAGCCACAGACCCGGTCCCGTGGCCGGCTTCCCGCTCTCCCGCCTGGAAGTGCGCTCGGCCTCATCGTCGAAAAAGGTTGTATTAAGATTTCAGTCCGTTAGGAGTATAGTAATCGCGCGCCCAGCCCAGCGGGACGCCTGCCCGTCCCTCCTGAGCCGTGGGCCGTGCGCCCACCCGGCCCGCTGTCGCCTGACCGGTCACCGGCCTAGCCACCTGGGCGTCGCAGAGGCCGGGCCGACCCTGCACAGCCCCTCCCCCCTGCCCTGCAGACACACCGGCAGTCACTGCCACCTCCCACGTCAGAGGCCGACGACTAACACTGGCTTGTCGTCGGTCCTTCCAGGTCACCGGCCGTCCCAGGGACCCGATTCCCTGGCCACTGCTCCTGCCCACTGAGCGTGTTTACGTGGAATGTTCTCCAAGCCTCAGTGTCAGGGTCCCCGTCCTCCTCTCTCAACCCACAGAACTCCCGACTCACACAGCCGCGACCGGCCCTCAAGGGGACAAGAGCCCTCGGGTCAAATCCCCCTGTGACGGCGTCACCCCGTGCCGAACCACACGACGCGGCCTCCAAACAGCAGCGGACAGCTGACCAGCCGCTCCCCCTCGGGGCGTTTCCGCACAGAACAGACGCGGCCTCCGACACGTGTGCACACCCCGTCCGCTGCAGCGGCTCCCGGCGGCCACGGGTGGCAGAGCCCGGGCGCCCATTCTGGACGGACGGATGGACGGACAGCAGAACATTCCTCGGCCTTACACGGGGAGGACTCTGCCACACGCTCAGGCGAATGAACCTCGAGACTGTTAAGCTAAGCGGAACACACTAGTCACCAAAGGACAAATGGTGTCGGATCCTCTTACGGGAGGTCCCAAGAGCGCACGGAAAGCAGAAGGGGGGGCGCCCGGTGCTGGGGGCGGGGCAAGCAGGGCCGCGTTGTGTAAACAGGTTACTTCTGTCTGGGATGGGGAGAAAGTTCTGGAGGTGGGTGGTTCGGATGGCTGCCCGACCAGGTGAACGTAATTAATTTCACTGAATCAGACACTTAACAAATGGCGAAAACGGGTGCCTGGGGGCTCAGTCGCTTAAGTGTCCGACTCGGCTCAGGTCATGATCTCGTGGTTCGTGGGTTCGAGCCCCCACATCGGGCTCTGTGCTGACAGCTCGGAGCCTGGAGCCGCTTCCCATTCTGTCTCCCTCTCTCTCTACCCCTCTCCCGCTCAACACTCTGTCTCTCTCACAAATAAATAAATTTTTAAAAAAAATGCGAATTCTCATACCTGGCCCCAGACCTACGATTCTAACCCCAGAGCCAAGGTGGGGGGGCGGGGGCGGGGAGACAAGGTTTAACATGCCCCCCCACCCCCAGGGTGTCTGAGTTACACTGCAGTTTGAAAATCACTGCCCCGCATAACACGATTACTCCTAGCTGCTTTCTCCATGTAGCCCCCCATCCTCAATGGCAGTTAAGAGCCCCACTGTCAGGAGGCTCCTGGGGCGCCCCACCCGCTCTAACCAACACGCAGAAGGGCCTCCTGCCCCAGAGAGAATGAGAACACTCCATGGCTCCCGGGCGTGGCGGCGCAGATGGCATCAGGCTCCGCGGGGCCTCCCCATGAGCACGTGTTTCCAGACCTGCACAGATGCCACTTCAGGAGGTCTGGGGGGACCCAGGGATCTGGGGGTGCTCAGGGACGTCTGCGTGCACTCGGCAAGCCAGATGGAGTCGGGGGCCCTGGGTCAAATCCCGGCTCTTCCGCCGTCCGCCATCCCCCACGGCGGTTTCCGGCAGGATCCGGATCTCTCAGTTCTGAACGAGACACCCACCCAAACCCGGCTGCTTGCAGGCTCGACCCTGCGATGGGGCTCTGGCCCAGTGTCCACCTGTCTCCCTCCCCCAGCCATACTCACAGGCATGTCCCCACCCATCCTCCAAGGCGTGGGCGCACAGCCGCCCGCAGGCCCTCCGGCCTCAGCGTGAGTGCCCCTCAGCCACTCCCCCTCCCCGTGGGTGTGCGCTTCAGGGCCCCGACAAACAGGAGCAAAGGCGCCTGGCTTCAGCCTCGCCCAGGTCTGCCCCGGTCACCCAACCACCACGAATCCCACACAGAGCAATGCCACCCCGGGGTCACACGTGCCGTCTGAGAACTCAGAGTGAACAGGCTCCTCTCCTCTGCGTCACTGCCGCGGATCCGTGCCCTGCCTCCCTCCGCCCCACGCCCTCCCCTGGTCCCTTGCCCGCACCCCCCCCCCCCTCGCATACTGACCTCCCCCTGCAGGGCCGGACTCTGCCTGAGAAGCCCTCCCAGGCTGGCCACACCAGTAAGCTCCCGGCCTCCGAGCCACAGCACCTAATGCTCTTAGGCCGAGAGGTTAAGGCCCCGACTTCGGGATCGGGCAGGCCTGCCCGTGAGCCCTGGCTCTGAAGGGAGAAAAGCCAAGGTGTCCCGGACAAGTATTTGAAGTCCTCCAGGGACTGTCCCTTGACTGTCAACTAAAACCCCGCTCCCAGGGCTGCCGTGAAGAGCACGTGCCAAGGCCGGAGCGCAGAGCCTCCCCTGGAACGGGCTACATCTGGCCCGCGTGGGACAGATCGCTTACGTGCTCCGACCGGAGGTGAGCCCGGGAGGGAACCCCGCGACAAGGAAGCAGGTGAAGTCCAGCGGGTAGAGCAGGTGGCCCAGGAGCGCACAGCTAGAGATACTAGAGCCCCCGGTCGGGCAGCCCCTGGGCCTGGTCAGCGTGCAGACTCCTGGCCTCCCCGCCCCCCCCCCAAACCCCACGACGGCGTCGGCACGGGGCAGCCCCTCCTCCCCCAGCTTTGTCTCTCCTAACACTGGACTCGGAAGCCACATTTTAACACACTCCCCAGGTGCTCCCTGTGCGCTTTGGAGAGCGTCCCCTCCAGCCCCGCACTTCCTCCAAGACGCCACGGACGCGTCAGTCCCCACGCGTGCCCCGCGGTGTGCGGGGAAGGCAGCGCGGACTAGCGAGCAGGGCGCTGGGCGCACGGGCTCTGCCGTCCAGCCATTCGTTTCAAAACTTGCTGCCCAGGGCTCCTGGGAAGATTTCACGAGAAACAGACCGCTCGGCACCGCGCCTGGCACTCGGCAGAGCTCTGGGTCCCCTCAGCTATTTTTGGCAACGGCTGCAGAGAGAAGCAGGGAGGGGACGGAGGGAAGCCTGTCGGAGGCTCTGAGATGGAAGCAGAAAGGCCAGTGACACTCTAGGCGGAAGAGGTCACAAGGGATCAGAGGGGCAGCAGCTGAGGGCTGTGTCGGCCGTGAAATGGACTCTGGGTGCACCCGGAGCCCCGGAGCGCCGATGGGGTGGCACGTCTGCAGAGGTCACCCTGGTCACGGGGCTCGGCACGGGCTGAGGACACAGGGACGAAGCAGAAGGACCAGCGAGGAGGCCGCAGAGGCGGTCACGGCAAGAGATAAAGACCAGCCTGAACTAAGGTTGTGAGCAGTGGGAAGGTTCCGGAAATATGCTGGAGATACAGCCGCCGCCGAGCTGGGCCTGGAAGAAGGACGTGACGACGGAGGTGCTGGGGGTCTGCGGAACTGAGTGAGGCGGGGGCAGGTCTGGGTCACGCAGGGTCAGGGCGTCCGCGCCCCGAGCAGTGAGGTGGGGACACGGCTCCCCACCGAGGGCCGGAACTTAGGGAGGAGCTCCCGGCGCCAACGACCGCAGGCCGCTCAAAGCCAGAGCCGGGGCCTCGCTCTCCTGCAGGGCCCTTCGGGCCTGGGCAGTGCGCTCCGAGCCGATGCTCGCTCGATGCACCTCAACGCATTTCAGGACAAACTGAGGTTTTTAGAGGCTGGCGACCTCCGCACGGGCGCCTCGGCGGGGCTTGGTGGAGCCGCGTCCTACGGAGCGGAGAGCAGAGCAAGGACGGGCACCAGGCCCTGGAGGCCGGCTCGCTTGATGGAAAGGAAAGCAGGCCGGGTCTGGGGCTGAGAGAAAAGCCTGGAAGGTCTTCCACAGCGAGCCCACGAGGGCAGCAGCAGCAAGGTGAAATATTGGTCGGGGAAGTAAGGGGGGGGCCTCGCGTGGAAGGGTCTGGAAAGATTAAGGAGCTGGGGTGGTGTCTCCTCTCCCTACTTCTCATGAGGCCTGCGGGCGGACGGGGATGAAAGCTTCGCGGCCCAAGGAGAAAGAGAGACCCTCAGAGACTGTCCCGGGAAGAAAACTGCATCTCCCCCCCCAGGGGCCTGGCACGCCACCTCCCCGCCAGCCTCCGGGACTCTCGCCTTCCCCTCTCAGCTGGGCCTCCACACAAGCCCCCCCACCCCCCGCACGCTCCTTTGTTCGGCGCTCACCCAGCACCCATCCTAAGACGTCCCGGGCCTGGCGGGGACCCCGGGCGACCCAGGTCCCTGCCAGGGGACACGGGGCGCACGCCCTGACAACCGCACAGAGCCGGCGCGGCCGCGGACCACGCAGGTGCCCCGGTCGCGGGAGAAGGCGGAGGGCCATCCCGAAGCCGGTCTGGCCTCCGCCACCACCGCCCTCCGGGCAGGACCCGAGTCCCGGGTCAGTCGGCGCTCCCACCGCTCCGTCAGGTCTGCCGACCCGTCCCCGCCCGGCGACTCACTCGGCTCAGGCGCGGGTCCTGCCCACGGTGCCTGGCCTGGGCAAACAGCTACGGGAGTCGTCCTAAGGTCAGCAAAGCCACGGTCCGGTCCCCCACCTTGCTACTTCCTGGCTGTGTGCCCTCGGGCAGGTTGCTTCACCTCTCTGCGCCCGCCTCCCCGCCGGCGCGGGCACGGGGCGAGCAGGTGCGCGTCGTGCCGGCCGCTCACCCAGTTTCCGAAGCCGAACTGTTCGATGGCATCCAGCAGCAGCTGCTCCTCGCGGCTGGTCCAGCCGCCCTCGGCCTCGGGCCCCCACAGCGTGAAGCGCCCGCCGTCCACCAGCTGGTAGCCGTGGTAGCGGCGGTGGTGGCCGATCTCGGCGCCGGCCGAGAAGCACTCGGGGCACAGCTCGATGTCCTGGCACTCGGTGCAGCGGAAGCGCAGCGGGCTCACCTCGGCCAGGCAGTACACGCAGTACTTCTTACCGAGCTCCGCCATCTTCCCCCGCCCGCCGCCCGCGCCCGCCGCCGTCAGCGCGCCGCCGCCAGCGCCCGCCGCCGCGCTCGAGCAACCGCCGCCCGCGCCCGCCGCCACCGCGCCGCCCCGCCCAGGCGCCGCCGCAGCCGGCCCGCCGGGCCGCGTCCCGCCTCAGCACGCAGGCGCCCTCGGGCCCGGCCCGGCCGCCGCCGCCGCCGCCGCTGCCGCCGCCGCCGCCGCCGCCGCCGCCGGCTGCACCGCGCAGGCGCCCCGCGCGCGCCACCTGGCGGGGACTCGGCACACCGCGCTGCGCCTGCGCGCCCCTCGCGCCGGCCGCCGGCTCCCTGTGGTGCCTCCAGGCCGCCCCGCCCCAGGCCGGGCGCCGGGAAATGGGCGGGAAGGCCGCGCGGCGCGAGCCTGAACCCCCTTCCAATGAATGCCTCCCGTCGTCCGCCCGCGGCCTCCCATTGGTCCGCTCTCTCCGGAGGCGGGGAGAAGGGGGCCGGGCGTCTGCCATACTCTTGGCCAATCGCCGGGCCCACCGCGCGCGCCCCTGGTTGCCCCTGGAAACCCAACAGCCGGCGTCCGGGATCTGCGGTGCCCGCGCAGCTGGAGGGAGATGGACGGCCACTCCGAGCACCCTGGGGACCCCGCGGGGGAAGACGGAGATGTGGCGGCCGAACCGCCGGAGCCGCGGCCGCGGCCGCAGCCGGGGCCGGGGCCCCTAGATGCTTCGGCAGGAGGCGTCGCCGAGGATGAGCCCGCCGAGCCCGCCGAGCCCCGGGAAGGGCCGGCGGCCGCCGAGCTTGGGGGCGAGGCGGAGCCCGGCGAGCCCGAGAGGCCGGCCGAGCCCGAGCCCGAACCCGAGCCCGGGGGGCCGGCGGAGGCCCGGCCTGAGGAGATGGCCCAGTCGGGGCCCGAAGGCGGGCCCGCGGAACCGGAGGAGCCGGCGGAGTCCGAGGCGGACGAGGGGGACGGGGAAGGGGACGACGAGGAGGGCAGACAGTGGGAAGAGGCCGCGTCGGCTCCGGAGGCTGCGCGGGAGGGGGAGGAGCCGGGCGAGGAGGAGGAGGAGGAGGGGGAGGAGGCGGAGAGCGAGGGACTGGAGGGGAGGGGCGCGGCACAGCTGCGGGAGCGGGCGGCGAGCGCGGACGACGACGACGGGGGCGGCGAATGGACCGAGGAGGTGCAGAGGCGGCAGGAGCAGCAGCTGCGCGCGGAGCTGCTGCGACAGTACCGGGCGCTGGTGGGGGAGCGCGGCCGCTCTCAGCGCTACAACTCTTACCTGCAGCACAAGATCTCCGAGGCGCTGCGCAAGAAGAAGGGCCCGGAGGCGGCCGAGGGGGCCGACAAGGGCACGCAGCCCGACGCGCCCGGGAAGGAGCAGGCCTACCTGCGCCACCTGGCGGCGCTGGAGGAGCTGCGGAAGCAGCAGGCCGACGACCTGGACTGGTACCGGCAGGAGCTGGCGCAGCTGAAGCAGGCGGGCCGCGAGCACCTCTCCAGGGTGGAGAAGGAATGGCGCGCCTTCCAGGCCCTCAAGAAGCAGGTGGTGGTGCAGGCCATGGGCAGCTGCCGGGCCAGGGGCGGGCGCCAGGCCGCGCTGCGCGAGGTGGAGCAGATCCAGGAGCTGGAGGAGAAGAAGGAGAAGGAGATGAGCGCCGTGAGGCTGGAGAATGTGCAGCTCAAACAGAGCCTGGTGCATTTCGAGACCCGGATGAGGGCCCAGGAGGACATGACGGAGGGTCTGCTGCTCATCGATTTCGAGCAGCTGAAGATCGAGAACCAGACCTTCAATGAGAAGGTGGAGGAGCGGAACGAGGAGCTGGTAAAACTGCGCAGCAAGTTGACCAACAACGTGCAAGTCATAACCCACGTGAAGGAGAAGCTGCACTTTGTGGATATGGAAAATGCGTGCAAAAAGTCGCAGCTTTTGGAAATCGAGGCTCAGGTGGCCCTGAGGAGGGACATCCTGACCAAGACCAAGCAGGCCCGGGACAGGCTGAGGACTGACAACATCAAGCTGAATCAGAAGTGTGGGCTTGTGGGCAAGGAGCCGCTCCTCCGGGACCTGGAAGAGAAGGTGGACAGGACAGTGCGGCTCCAGCAGCATCTGGAATCCCTGAAGCGTCACCACGCGGGGCTGACTATGTCCTGCAAAGGCGTGAGGCAGAAGATCAGGGAAGCCAAAGCCTTTCTCCCACCTTAACACGCACGACGGTGGGAAGAGCCGGCCGAACGGCTTTCGTGAAAGCAACTCACCCTCGTCCCAGTTTATTCTAAATTTGTTGCCATCTTTAAAGGCCTCTGATATTGGGGACGGAGCCAGCTTTTGAATCAACCTGCTCGTGTTTCAGCTTCCAAATGAGTCCTGAGAACAAAATTGAGTCAACAGCTGTACACGGGGCTCGCTAACACAGGCCCCGAGAAACAAACCCCGGGGTGACTCGCGGTACCTAACGTCTCATAAAAAGCTGTCAAAAGCCTTTCCATGTCGGAGCAACTCCGTAATTTCAGTGACCCGATCCCGGGGACGATGGTCCCTCTTCCACGTGTAGGAGGGTCCAACAGTCGGGCAGGGGACCAAGGAATGTCTTGCGCACGACGCTAACGATTAAATCCACTTTAAATCTTTAAAACATGTCCTGAGTCACGTTCTCAATTCAGAGCGCCCTCATTTCCGTAGATGAATCTAGAAGTGTTGGGTATGTAGGTGGCACCAGCGTCTAGGTCACAAGACCCAGGGAACAGGAGAAGTGACACGTAGGAAAGGGAGCCGAGGTTGGGTGCTCTTTCCTTTTTCCGTGAGAGGCCGCCCAGTCTGCTCCACCGTTGATGTGACCTCTGGCTCAATGGCCGTTTTCAATTCTAATGAAATGTTTTCCTGGATCCTCTAGAGAAACACATTTATACAAACACATGAAATTTTATTTTCCAGGGAAGACAAGATGACGATGGCATCGTGCTTGGCCAGGCGCACAGTATATGGGGTACGGACCGCCAGCTGCCCACGAGCCTTCTGTTTCCCGCAAGATCGTTTTGGATCTTGGACCGTCACTACGCACATGATTTTACTGTGTATCAAATATTGAAATGTCTAGTATTCCTCGTGTTAATGTAAGAAATGCCTCTTAGGCCTGCCTCTCTAATCCAGGATCCGTGATTAGCAGTTGCAGTTTTCTCTGATGCATTTGGAGCTGGGGGGGGTTGGTTTTATTTCTCCCTAATTTTATTTTATTCTATTACTTTTTAATCTTAATTTTTGAGCGGGAGAGAGAGAGTACGTGGGGGAGGAGCAGATAAAGAGGGAGACACAGAATCCAAAGCAGGCTCCGGGCTCCAAGCTGTCAGCACAGAGCCCAACGCGGGGCTCGAACTCACAAACCGCGAGATCATGACCTGAGCCCAAGTCGGATGCTTCATTGACTGAGCCACCCAGGCGCCCCTCTGCTTAATTTTATTTTATTTTATTTTAATTTTTTTTTAATGTTTTATTTCTAGGAAAGAGAGAGAGAGACAGCGCGAGCAGGGGAGGGTCAGAGAGAGAGGGAGTCACAGACTGAAACAGGCTCCAGGCTCTGAGCTGGCAGTCAGCACAGAGCCCGACGCGGGGCTCGAACCCACGAACCGCGAGATCATGACCTAAGCGAAGGTCGGATGCTTAACCGACTAAGCCACCCAGGCGCCCCGCCTCTGCTTAATTTTAAATTGAATTTTGAGCCGTGCAGATGTGCGATCAGAAGTGTTCTCCCATCCGCACACTTAAGTAGGCCACAGGAAGGTGACCCGTTGTTTGGTGAACACCTTTACAGAATGGGAGAAGTCCTGCTCTAGGCAGATCGAGGACTCGGTGGGTCGGGAGTCCATCTTACCTTTTGGTGATGCGATGGTGTGTTCCCTCTGAAGCCTATAAAGGTTGATTAAAAGTCCTTTTATAAAAGAATACACTCTGTTATATGATCACACTTACCAAACCACACACACATCACGACGAGGGAGGTAAAAAGCGTTCACTACCTGCTTCCAGCCGCCTCATCCCCTGCAAGTGTTTTCTTCCCTCTGCCGGGTTCCTCAAGGCCAAAGTGAAGGTGTACATCACCAGCAAATGGAACTCCGTCTTCTCGTGCCTCCCGCTAAAAGCGGCACAGACCCGCTGGGTTCTTCTGTGCTTGGGAAGCCTTCAAAGGGAAACTGGCAACGGGCTCCTGCGCCCCCCAGCGAATAGCTGTCATTGCCAGAGCGCCTATCCCTTGGGCTCGCTGGGGGGTGGGGGTGGGGGGGTTAGGCATTTTCAGCTGACTCGGACCCACTGGCAGTTAGCCAGGCTGAACCCAGCACTCCCGCACCAGCCTTGAACCAGGCTCTTGAGAGCACAGAGATAGAGACTGACCAAGCTGGCCTTGCTTTAAGCTGCAGAGTGACCGGCCTTCTCATCATCTCGTGCGACAGACGTTACGATTCATTAGAAGATCAATAATCCTGTTGATTACTTCATAACTTCTAATTAGATTACAGGAGAGCTCTTAACCACGAGGTAGCAACGCGTTCACAAATCCTTCCTTTAGATCGCCTCTGAGAGAGCGCGCCACGGCCCCCGCCTTCCTGATGCGCCCTTTGTGCCCCATGGCAGCCCGTGGCTAGTCCCGTCCCAGCCTCTGAGCCCCTCTGCTTCGTTCTCTGGCCCCCAGTGAGAGAGGCCCTCAGGGTAAGGACGGTCACCCTCCCCAGGAGCCAGTACAATGCCTAACACACAATCAGTGCTCAGTAACTTGTTGGATTAATACATCAACGTCATGCATTCTCATTCTCTGAGAACAAGTTACTTGAATGCCCGTTATGTACCAGGCACTGCTAAGTCCTCTATCAGATTCAGAAATAATCACCCGGAGAAAGAGAACCGGTGAGGAGAGTGACTGGGCCTTGGAAGGGCACACTCTGGACACAGAGTCCATCCGGGCAGAGACTGCCTCTGGGGAGCCTTCCTCTGAAGATGGGGGGGGAGCCACCGGGAGGGGGGCTGGACTGGAAACCTCTCCAATCAAAGGCTAGAGAGTTTGTCATCTCGTCAAAAAGTAGGGCCTGCAAGGTGCAGGCAGAGAAAAACTTGAGATGTTACATGAAACTTCTTTTGGGGCGCCTGGGTGGCTTAGTCGGTTAAGCGTCCGACTTTCACTTAGGTCACGATCTCGCGGTTCGTGGGTTCGAGCCCCGCGTCGGGCTCTGTGCTGACTGCCAGCTCAGAGCCTGGAGCCTGTTTCAGAGTCTGTGACTCCCTCTCTCTCTGACCCTCCCCTGCTCACGCTGTCTCTCTCTCTCTCTCCTAGAAATAAAACATTAAAAAAAAATTTACATGAAACTTTTTAACTTGGCCTGAGTCGAGGGGCACCTGGGTGGCTCAGCTGGTTAACTGTCTGACTCATGATTTCGGCTCAGGCCGTGAGGTCACCGTTTGTGAGTTTGAGCCCCGTGTCAGGCTCTGTGCTCTCAGCTTGGGGTTCTCCTGCTCTCTCCACCCCTCCCCTACTCTCTCTCAAATATTTAAAAAAATAAATTGGAAAGAGAAGTGTCCCCTTCATGGTCCCAGGCCGCTTTTGTCTGTTTTCGACTTGGAAGACAGTCTTCGTGTGAGGACAAATTGAGCAAGCGACATGGTTAGAAGGACTCCGGGCCGGGGGCACCTGCCCTTGCGCGGCCGGGAGGAGCAGGGGCCACAGGCTGGGCACTGCTCCCACCCGCAGCCCTGCTTGCCGGGCATGCTCCTGTTGTAACCACGGTCTATACAGACACTGGTTCGAATGAATAAATTTACGCCCACCCCACTTTTCTCACTGATGCAGGCAGAATTCTAGCATTTCACCCCAGAGGAGGAGCACAGAGGTGCATCGAGGAGGAATACCGTGTAGCAGCTGCAAAGAAGGGCTTTGGAATCAGGCTGACCTGATTCTAGTCTCTTCTGACTGTGGCCTGGGATGAACACTCCACCTTTCTAAAGGTGCTCCCTCCTCAACGTGCTCTCGTGTACAATGGGGTAAACAGAAGAAAAAAGTCAGAGTATGAAAACAGTGTCTTTCCTAGGTGGTGAAATTATTATATTTTTTGTGTGCTTTGGCGTATCTCCAAATTGTATTTAACATGCATTTAGTAATTGAGGGGGAAGATACCGATCTTTAAAATTCGTAAGTTCACCAAGAGCTCAGATACTAAAACGTATGTCAAGAGCCACGATTCTGGCTACCTATGGCGATGTGTTTCTTTTGATGACACAATTCAGCATCTTCTTTTAATCCTCTTGAGCCAGGGGATGGAAGCTGGTGCCTTTTTTTTTTTTTTAATTTTTAATGTTTTTATTTCTGAGAGAGAGACACAGCGTGAGCAGGAGAGGGTCAGAGAGAGAGGGAGATACAGAATCCGAAGCAGCTCCAGGCTCTGAGCTGTCAGTACAGAGCCCGATGCGGGCCTCGAACCCACAAACCGTGAGATCATGACCTGAGCCGAAGTCAGATGCTTAACCGACTGAGCCACCCAGATGCCCCACCTGGTGCCCTTTTTAAAAGAAAAAGGAGGCTTGTGCAGCTTAAGTACTTCTGTTGGCGCGGCCGTGCCCAGCGGAGAGACCCCTCCTGGCGCCAGCCAGCTGCAGGCACGCGGTGCTCCCGGAGGAGCCTGAGCTGCTGTGGGCCAGCCGGCACCCAGGGCCTCTCAGAAGCACCTGGGGACTGGCGGCCCCGTCTGAGCACTGGCCTTGGCTCTAAGGCTGCCCTCTGCTGGCCGTGCCCTTCCTCTGCGGACCAGCGGCTCCTGGTGGAGGTCCAGCGGGGTCCCCGCCTACCGCTGCAGGATCCTGTGCCCTCTCTGCCTTTGGGCGCTGGTTTCTGAACTGTCCGCCCCCCAGTGTCTCTCAGGGAAACGGTCCACACCTCCCATCCCCAAGGCTCGCGCCTCCCCACGGTCCTCCCGGAGCGGCTGTCACAGGCGTTCCGGGAGGGAATCCAGTCCTCACCGCACACCCTGCGCTTGGGCGCTGAGGTCAGGGCGAGGGGAAGCAGGCTTCCGAGGGCCTGCTCCCTGGGGAGGGGCCGGAGGCTGAACCCCAGGCCGGTCCAAGCAGACCAGCTCTCCGCATCCTGCCTGCGGAATGGGGACAGGGCTGCTGGGCAGAGAAACGAGGCCGTTCACAGACCTCAGCCTGGGGCCCGGGGTGGGTGGGGCGGCGCCGCAAGCCCCAGGACACGACGGCCGCCCACTGCGGCCACCCGTGCGGCCACAGCACCTCACAGCGGTGCCAAGTGGAGGAGAGAGAACAGCGGCCCAGAGCAGCGACGGGACCCCCTCGTGAGGAAGACGGGAGCCTCGTGCTGGGGGTGAAGACACCAGAGAATGCCCTGGCAGCGCGCTGCGTGGTCTCTGGGGCGGGGAGTACGGAGTCCCCCCCACACGGACACCAGAGGGGCAGCAACGTCTGCCTGGGGACAAAGGAGGCGGCAGCGCCGAGGGCCGCGCACCTTCCGGCTGGGACACGGCAGGCTCCTCCCCTTGCTTCCGAGAGCCCAGCGCACGCCGCGGACATGAGCACACATGCCACCTCTCTCGGGCACTTCCTGCTCTCTTCTCTGCGCCCCGGGAGGGGTGGCGGTCGTGCTGGGCCATGGCACCCTGCGCACGAGGCTCTGAGCAGGCCCCCGGTGAGTGTGCACCAGCTGCTGGGGCGGGCGCAGGGGTGCGAGCGGCGAGCCTGGTGGGGCACCGGGGCGGGCAAGCCCGAGGTTCCCCTTCAGCCGAGGGGCAGGCACACGAAACTCCCCAGTCCCTTGGGCAAATGTTCTGAACTGACAGCTTCTTCCTTTAACTGAGCCTGGCGGCCGTCACCCAGCACGGCCCTCGGAGTCCGGTGTTGCCAGACCTCACGGTGGGAACGTCCACCTTAAACCAAGCAACAGTGAACACGAGTTAACAATTTTACGTGACTTTTATTTAATAAAACCACATATTTACAATTCAAAAAGTCCTAATTTGATAGGCTCCGCTAAATAAAATTAAAGGGTAACTGTACAGGCAATTAAAACATGATATGTAGCAAGTATTACCAGGAATTTTTCTATCGGCAAACTATTTAAAATAGTCAAAAAAACTGAGCAGTTAAAAAGTACCATTGAAAGTGAACATGTTTCCAGGAGAGCTTTCAGGGACCGGGGGTGGGGGAGGCAGCTTCCGACCCCCAAGGGCCTGATGCGCCCCGTCCGGAGCCTGAAGTCCTGGAATCCGGGAATGGCGGGCACGGGAAGGGGAAAGTGCGGACTTCCGAAGGGGTGCGTGGCATTTCCGCTCGTTTCCAGTCTTCCTAAGTGGACGCCTCAAACAGAGAGGCCTGGCCTGTGCAGCCCTCTGTGGAAAGGGGCCACGTGACCCTGCGTGGGAGCTCAGGATCCCCGGCCTTGGAGGCGGACACGTCAAACCACAAGACCTCACGCGGCCCCTGAACAGGTCACGAAAACCTCTTCGGAGCTAAAGACTCGCTAAGGATTTCGGGTCACCATGGGATCCTGTTAAAAACTTAATGCATAAATAGTGACGCAAATCCAAAGAGATTTACGTCCAGCTGCTGGGATCAAAAAAGGGTTAAGGGCCGGGTTCTGAACGCCCGTGACGCCCACGAACATGCCCCGCAGCCACAGCACATGGCCCCTGTGGCGTCGCTTCCTGGCCTGATTTAGGAATGTCTTCACGTACAGTAAGAAAATATATACACCCTTCCGGACAGAACGCCCGCGTCGTGGGACCGCGTCCGCGCGTGTGGTGGGGCAGCCGGTGGGGCTCGGTCGGGGGTTACATTCAGCATCGCGGGGTCCCGGGACGCCTCCCCTGAGGTGGGGTGGGTCAGCGCCTGGAGGCTGAGGCAGGAAGTGTCTCCAAGCTGCTCCACAGCCTCCTTGGAGAATTCGATTAAGACGACAGGGGGCAAAGGCAGTTCCAGAAAACAGGACACGCGGGAGAGAACTGGGGTGAAGGGCGCACGGGTGGCCCCGGCTCCCCGACTGGCTACTGCGCCTACACGTGTCGGCAGTGGACGGGGTGGACGCAGAAAACCCGCCGGGGCGAGGTCACGGTCAGGCCCCAGCCCCGTCCCGGCCTCCTTGCCAGGTGCCCGCTGCCAGGGCCGAGGGGAGGGCCCGGCCCACGGCGCCCCGGCCGCCAAGCGCTCCCACACGCGGGCCTGCCTGTCCTCCGCGCGGCTCCGTGCGGAACTGCTTGTCCCCTTGAGTCTGGACAACCGGAGCTTGTACGACAGAACTGGGAAGAGTCACTCGAGAGAAAGTCAGGACCACAAAGCTGCTGACCGATGAACCTGGGGGAGAGCGGCTGCGGCTATGACTGGGGGGGGGGGGGGGGGGGGGGGGGGGGGGGGGGGGGGGGGGGGAGGCGCGCAGAACAAGCACCGAGGGCCCCGACCGGCCCGTCTGCGCCACCGGAAGCGAACAGCCATTCCTCGGCCCTCACGACGGTCCAGCCCGAAGCCAGACGTGCGAGGAGGAAACCACTGGCATCCAGGACCCGTTCAGGGGACGAGGGGAGGAGCAGCATCGTGTGACGGCACGGGCGCAGGCCCCCCGGCCCCCAGCGCCCGCAGACAGGAGGCGGGGGGGGGTTGGCTCCCTCCCGCGCTCTTCCCGTCAGGTCTCAGGCCTTCTGTGTGCACAGCCGCCCCTGAACCTCGGGGAGAGCACGGGCCCCCGACCCGCGTACGGAGAAGCTGGGGAGCCCGGGCACTGGTGCGGGACCGCCCGTGACAGCCCGTCCTCCTTTCCCGCTAGCTCCGCCAGGCGGGCTGTGAGCACGTGGTCACCGCCAGCTCCGGAAAGGTTGTCCTGAACACCGAGTCGACGGCCCCTCCCTGCTCACGACGGAAAGGAGCCAGCAACCTCTCCGGGCCTCCCGGGGGGGGGGGGGGGGGCTCTCCTGCACCTGGGCTACGGAGGACCGGAATGTACTTTCCATCAGGTGACATAAAAGCATGACAATTTAATTCACTTTCGCTGAAATGGGGGGAGGGGGAAGTAGCCACTGCCTCATTTTTAAACCATGCAGAGGACGCGGCGCTGGCCGAGGTCCACACCAGCTTGTCGTCCCGCCGAGCTCCTTAAGGCTAAGCCTTGGGGTGAGTCCTTTAAAAGTCGTTTCTTTTGTTTTGTTTAAGGCCAACTCCAGGGTTAGGGTCAGTTGTGAAAACAGCCCGTTGTTGTCCGCGGCCAGTGTGTGTGTCCGAGGCCACGCAGGCGCCGCCTGGAGGTCTGCCGTGGGCCGGGCACGGGTCCGCCTGTCCCCTCAGTGTCTGAGCGACGGGCTTCCTTTCTCCGAGTCGCGGCTGTCCTTCTGCAGCGCGGTCAGTACCTGGAAGCACAGGGGAGACGCCCGTGGGTGACCTGCAAGCGCACTGGACACGGGCGGCGGGACGCGTGGCCTCCTGGCCGGTGTGTGTCCTCCCCACCCCCGCCGCCCCCGCCCCGCTTTCAACAGCCGCGCCCAGGGCCCTCCTGCTCGCGTGGGAACCAGCCGCGCCGCCTCCGGTGCGCGCCCAGCAGCCGTGTCCCACAGGCCATGGGGCCGGTGCAGGGCTTCTCCCTCCGCCCCGGCGCCAGCCCACCCCCTCCAGCAGGCCACCGAGCGCCCCTGGGCCGTCAGTGCAGCCGCTCCCCTCCCCCGCCCGCCCCTCCCCTTCCCCAGCAAACCGCACTCTGCTCTGCTCCGGACACGGACACGGGCTCTCTTCTCTGCCTCCTGAACTCTCCCCTCCGCTCCCAACTCTGCGCTCCCTCAGCTCTTGGTTAACACACTCGTTTTTAAAGACCCCACACTGCACCGTGACCGCTTGGGCACAGTAGTGGCAACAGCATGGGCCCCCCGACTCCGGGCACGTCATGCGCTGCGGCCGTCGGTGCACACAGCACACGCTCGGGAAGGTTAAGGCCCCGCAGTTGGGCAGCCGAGCACCGGGCGCTCACGAGAGAGACTGCTGACAGCTCACCGCACGCAACCCCGGGCTTACCTGGCGCCGCGTCACTGCGCCCAAGTCACAGACTCCCCGGGGCGGAGCAGAAGCATTTTGTGTAGGTTTCCAGTAAGCTACACGGAAGGACTAAGGGCGGCTAAGTGCCCTCCCCGCCGCCGCCGCCGCCCCCGCGGGGCTGCCAAGCAGACACACACTTACTGGTTCTGCAAAGGTCTCCGGGGCCTTAGCCCGAGGCCATGCATTCGGGGGAAATACGGACCACAGTTCGCGGGGAACCTGGAGCCGTGTCAACTCGACGCCCACCCGCACCCCAGCGGCAGGCCAGCTCTCATGATCCCAATCCTAGAAAACGTCCTACTGTCCAAGAGCCCCCAACCTAGTTTTAGCCGAGTGTTTCTACCATTTTTGCCTCGGCTTCAGGGAACCAGAGGAGCGAGTCAGAGGATGGCAGCGCCGTTGCACGCAAGGCACACGGCCCAGGTGGTCACACAGGGGCCCCGCCCGGAGGGCCCGCCCAGCTGCTGGCTCTACAGTCACCGCCTTCACACTCCTGCTAGTTAGGAACGTGTGGCCCCAGATTTTTGTGCTGCACCGTCCATTTCTTTCTCACCCAAAGAAAGGCTCTTCCTGCCTCGCCCCAGACCCCTGACGAGCGCACGGCCAGCCCTGCTCAGCATGAGCTGCGCGGATTCTGTGCCGTTTTACTGAGGTGTGGTTCCTTCCCATGTGAGCTGCCCAGTGAGCGCGGGCCCCGCAGGCTGAGGCGTTTGTGCACGTGTGTGACACTGCCGCGGCCGGCTTTAGAGCGTCCCCACCGCCTCCAGGAGAAGCCGGGCACTGCGGGCCCCGTGACCCCGCTGATCTCCCCTGCTGCCGGGAGCCCCCTGCCTGTCCTGGACCTGCCCTGGTCGGGAGCGCCTGGCTGTGTCACGCCACACGAGGTGCCCAAGGCCCGCACTTCATTCCTCTCCATGCACGGAATGTATGTAACATTCAAAAATGCAAACCGCGTCCCCCCCAGCACAAAACGGGGCCCATCCCCGTCCCCAGTAAAGCCAGAGGAGCCCCTCGCAGCATCCCCCAAAGTCACAGCAGACTCGCTTCTTACCAGGGGACCCAGACAGGAAGACAGTCCACCGGCCAGACAGCCGTGTAGCGGGGCAGGACGGACAGAAAGGGCGAGGACAAACGACCCAGGCAAGCGGGGGCCCTGCCCTCTGGTCACCAAATGGGCTCACCTGTGCACTTACACAAGGGCGAGTTTTAAGATCTGTAAGTTACATCTCAATAAAACTGTTATAGAATTAAATAGGCTGCTGGACAGTAATACGCCCAAACATAAACACCTGAACATGACCAAGCCGGTAGATCTGAGAGTCACTTTACAGGAAACAGCCAGTACTGAAGATTACGCCGAACACCGCTGCCCGGGTGCAGCGGGCAAGATCCAGACCCTAGGAACCGCTGTAGAACCAGTGAGTTCATTGCTTCACCAACAGAGGAGGAGGAGGGATGAAAGGAAAGGTGGTGTGAACTACGTACTATAAACAGACTAAAAAAGATCTTTCCGCTCCCGGCTACGCGAACCTTATTTGGCTCTTGATTCAAACTGTGAGGCCAGTGATAGACTGTCAGAAATCTGAAAAACGAATGGCTGTTTGATAAGGATGTAGGGTCTGGGATGTATTTTATTCTACTTTAATGTGGAGTTAAAAGCTCCCACTGACAAGAAGGGTAAATGAGGGGCGTGCAGTCTGGCCTACACAGGGGAGCAGAAGCGTCCAGGTAACCTCGAGTGGGCCCTGACGCTCACACAAGCTTTGAGCCTATGCGGGTCAAGAGGCAGGGCTTTCTTTTTCCTTTTTTAAAGTCCGATAAAGACTTAGAACCAGACAACACCGGCCAATCCCACAGGGGACAACCCTAGACGGGACGTCCAGAGGTCAGAGGGGCCTAGAAGAAGTAGGCCCAGGATGGACTTGCTCCCACACGGGCGGCTCGGCCACCAGAGGCCAGAGTACACGGCCCAGGGGGCCATCCTTCAGCCCTCCTGGCCTCCACCGACTGCGGAGGGCAAGCACTTCGCTTTTGTGGGTCTTCCACGTTTCTCAGTGACGGGGACAAGCCCGGCCACCCCTGCCCGGGCCCAGCAGGTTTATAAGAAGGACTCTGTTTAGGGACAGCCTTCTTCTCACAAGGCAGCAATGAGCTTCCTCAATCATGCAACAGAGCCCAACCGTCTGCGGGAAAAAGAGACCAAACGATGCGTTTACCTGAGCCCACTTCTTGTTGCGACTCTGCATCTGAATTGTGGCGATGGAGGCGAAAACCTCCTCGGCAGGCAGGTCCTCGGGGAGCCTCGTGAGGAACTGGGCTACGTGAATGAAGTCCATCTTGGTCAGGATGTCCTCAAACAGCCTCAGGATGCCCAGGGCCGTGCGGAACAGAAACTCTTCGCCGTCACGACAGAACACATCCCAAATGCGACAGGCCAGGTCGAGGGGCAGGGACTTACTGTACAAGGTGAAGATCCTGGAAGACAAGTTCAGAGGTTCTCAGGTTTGGGACGGCACGAAGAGCGAGCGCTGAATTCAGGTCAGATTCATTAAGGACCTGCCCTGAGCTAGTGATGCTCGTACTGAGACACAAGGTGGGGGGGCGGGGAGCGGGGGAACGAGGCCGAAATCCTGAAGGCCGATTTTATAAAAAAGCATTATCGGCTTTCACGCAGAGTCCCTGTACGATTTCGATAGTGCTGACTCTGATTACGTCTATACTCGAGAAGGTATTTGTCGAGAATCTACTACGTGCTTATTACTCTGGTAGGCGCTGGGCACAAGGTTAATAAGATGGATGGAGCTTAGAGCGTGAGGGGAGTAAAAACAGCCGACAGGCCCTTATGACCAGTGTACACATGCACCCATTACTCGTGAAGAGCGCTGTACACTTTTCGCCCCCAAGGGGTCTGCAAAGGAACAAAGCAAAATCTTCCAAATGCGTTTGAATGTAGATTAGAAGAAACTGATCTTATACTTAAAAACGCAGACCGTCAGGTGAAAAAGTGAAGCACAGATATGCACTATGTTAAAATACCTTGATAATTATTGTGATCATTACCATTCAGACTCCCAGACATAGACCATCTCGGGTGATCAACTGGAGTATCAGGTTTAAGCATTTCGACTCTGGAAAGGGTCGGTGTCAGGAGGCGCCGCCCTGGTCCGAGAGCAGTGTCGTCCAGCCTTCCACAGCTGGACTGCTTCCCAGGACAGACGCCACCAGAAGGTTTGTGCCGTAGTGGCCAGCGTGCTCCTGAGTCTGTGGTGACCTCCCAGCTCTCACGTGGCAGCGTGCTCAGAAACAGCCTCTCCTCTGGGGCCCAGAGGAATGTTTCATGCGGTCAAGGGCACGCATTCCAAACAGCATGCTGAGAGCCCCAAATATTCAAGGCTACCAAGCTCTGATCAGAGTTTTAAGGTGGCAGGACAATTTAGATTTCCTTCAACTCAGCTGCTGGAAGAGGGACAGGTGTCACAGAAAGGCCCCTACATCATACAAACCACAAGAGCTGAGGTTAAACCAGGGACCTACGAAGTACCGTGCGCTACACCAGGCACTTCACAAGTGCCCCGCACTCAGCAGCCGGCACCCCCTGGGGGATGTGAGCTTTTAGCTCATCTGACCCGAAGGAACTGGGCCCCCCGTCCCGCACCCAGTAAGTGGGAAGCCAGGCTGTGACCCTGACCCTGAAGCCCCAGGCTGACACGACCAGACTGCTTGCTGTATACATGACGGGGCAATGCACTGTTGAAGCCTGGGTGTTTATCTGTCTGTTTACTCAGAGATTTTATTCTTAAGTAATCTTTCCACCCAATGTGGGCCTGGAGCCCACGACCCCGAGGCCAGCCACCGACGGAGCCAGCTGGGTGCCCAGGACACTTTATTTTTTCAAGTCACAACAAGCCTTGAGCTCGAGTTGCTTATTGTCTCAAACACGGAAAACCGACTCATCGTCCGGTCAAGAAAACAGTTAAAGGAAGATCCAAGAGACTCTTTCATGTTTGTTTCTTTATTGTTAGTCATTTCTACGGCCATCAACCTGCAGAAAGATCCATACCTTCCATCGACGGAGCCGGCCAGGTGCCCCGCTTGTTTTCTTTAAGTTTATTTGTTCATGACGTCCAAGAGACTTTTTGGTTTCTAGTCTGAATCTAGAGAACATTCTCAATTCTACCTACAAAATGTACATTATTAATGCTATTAAAAAAAAGCAGAATGGACTATCATCCGTGATACCCTCTCTTACCTGCAAGTTCATTCCTGGAAAGCAAACCCCTGCCATCTGAAAAGCAGAGCCTTAAGTAAAAAAATTATCAGAAAACAGACAAAGCCATGGGCAAAGAGCAGAGTAACAACGAAAGAAAAGTGATGTGACATTCTGGCTTCAGATTCACGTGCGCCTCTCCAGAAGCCACTTTCGCTGTCCCAAACTTTGTAAAATTGAGCCAACATCTAAACGACCAAGAATGCCACTGGGAGTGAGTGGCACGCCCTGCTGGGTCCTCACATCCCTCCCAGGCTCTTCCGCTGCTCCGTGCGGGAACTGCCCACACCCGAGCTCTTTCGACGCCGAGCAGATCTGTCCTCCCATCAAGAGTACCTTCTGAAGGCGACTACTATATGCTAATCACGGTTTTTTGGTGACGAGGGTACGTGGCATCAAACAAAAGGGACAAAGTTCCCTGGCTCCGGAGCAAAGGGGACAAAGCGCACAGCATGTCAGATGGTGCACCCACGAGCAGAGGTAGGCGCCAGGGACCGTGGCCCGGATGGGCACACGTGTGAACGCACGCACACACACGTCTACACAGGACGGGCGAGGAAGCAGCGTGTCCAGAAGCCCTGAAAATGAGGCCACGGGCCAAGAGGCGGTATCCAGCCGAAGGAGCAAGGTGTCCCCAGCTCCGGGGCAGGAGTGAGCCTGGCACAGCGGGGGAGGAACCAGGAGGAACCTGGGCTGGAGACACAAAGAGCGAAGGACGGAGCCCACGGAGAAGCCCGGGCAGACGCGGGCCAGGCACGGGCAGCCTGACGGGCGGTTCCAAGGTCTTCACGTTTTCCCCCACGTGCAAGGCAAAAGTGGCAGAGGGTCTGACCAGATGAGGGCCCCGTCCGCTGCGCCGAGACGCGGGCGACCCCAGGCAGCCACTGAAACGACCAGGCAAGGTGGGAGGGAGGCCATAGTGCAGGAGCTCTGCATCCGCGGGGGACTGATCTCAGGGGAAGGGCAGCAGAGGAGAGTCAAGGGCGCCGGTCTCAGCCGAGCAGTTGGAAGGAGGGAGCTGTCCGTTAAGGACACGCGGGGTCCCTGGCTGCGTCAACAATGTCAAGGGCTGAGTGTGAGGACACGCTCTCTGAGTGTCAGACGTCCACGTGGCCAAAGGAATTCATCATTTATTTACGACCTGGAGTTCAGAAGGGCTTCGGGCCGGCGACGGTCTGTGCAGAGATGGCACCAGAGGCAGTGTCCCAGCGTCAGATGGGGGTAACGGCAGACACGGAGGTGGTGCCCGACACGCACTCCGCGCAGGAGAGCGAGCTGAGCCACCCTCCGTACCAGTCACCATTTTCTGCGTTGACACAGAGTCGCTGGGGCCTTGAACCTTACCGCCTTGAACAAAATGTGCCTTTTGAAGAAAACATTCCGTGAATCCCCTCCCACTCCTGGAAGGCGGAGGCCCGTTTCCTGGGCCTCAGGCTGGCCTGGTTTCTCACTCGGTGCTGGCAGCCAGCCCCGGATCTTTCCCAACAGTCACCCAACTCGGCCCAGAGTCTCAGACAGCACGGGCCGCGCAGAAAGCCGCTCCTCAGGTGCACTTGGCCCCGGGACGGCCCCCGGGTCTGCACCCTCTGAGCGCACTCAGCTCCCGCTCCCCAGGCCCTGCCCTGGCTTCACAGCAGCCCCGGGACCGGGACGGCTCCCACCGGAGCCACAGGAACAACAGGGCAGCCGCTGCCCGGGGGCCCCCGCCCTTCCCGCCCCCAGCCGTCCCAGAGCCCTCAGCGGGCCCAATGCGCTCGGCTTCCTCCTGCCCCGACCCTGCTCCGACCCGGGAGCGCGAGAGGGGCAGGGCTCCGAGGCCTGCCCGGGACAGATGCGCGGTTCTCTCCATGTAGCAAGAGGGCCTTCAAGGCTTCTCCCTGGACCACCGAGTGTGACTGCACTTTACACCAAAACGGTAAATTCAGGGGCATCCGGGTGGCTCAGTCGGTTAAGTGTCCGACTCTGGATTTCGGCTCAGGTCAGGATCTCACACGGTCCGTGAGATGGCGCCCCAAGTCAGGCCCTGCCCCGACAGTACGGAGCCTGCTTGGGATTCTCTCTCCCTCTGCCCCTCCCCTGCTCGTGCTCTCTCTCTCTCAAAAAAATAAACTTAGGAAAAATGATAACTTCAGGTACAAATTCAACGAATGCAAACTAACCCACTTCTGTGTTGCTGAACTAAACAAGTGGCCACAGGCTTACAGGAAACACCCGACGCAGCTCTGTGCACCTGTTTCCCCCGCGATGTGCAGAAGCAACAGGCTGGTGCCTCCGGCCGACGCCCCACGACTTCCAGAAAACATCCTTCTCTGCAACGTCTGTTCTACCTGCTCGTCTGAGCCCGCAGGCAAGCCGGGGGGTCGGGAAGGGGGAGAAGGAGTTCTCCTGCTTCCAAAGCCTTTGCAGAGGCGAAGGCTCATTCTCAGAAACCAGCGCTGCCCTGGTCCACACCCCAAGGGCCACGTGCGGTAAGAGCCGGCAGGGAGCGTGGACTTCTGTTCTGCGCGCTGCTTCCTGATCGGCCAGGCTTAGCCGATCTACCCTCGCTGCAGCTCCGTCAGGACGTACATCGTCACCCCCACTTCCCAGACGAGGAAACTGCACGTAAAAGGAGGCTGAGGAGAAGGGGCCTTCGGTCCGAGGCAGAAGGGCCACGGGCAGTCTCTGCTGCAGGGAAGCCACTGCCAGAGGTGGGGACCCGCAAGTCCCCAATTCCCAGCTGAGCCCAGATTCTCTGGGGGTTACGAGTCTCTGCCCCGAGCGCCGGTCTAGGAAGGGCCCCCGCCCCCCTCACCACATGCCCCCCATGCTCCTGACAACCTCAGCCGAGCAGTTAGCGCAGATGCTGCCAGATAAGATAGCCTGATTAGATTTTGCGAGGACTAAATACAACACGAAATGCCAACCATACACGGCGTCCGGTAAAGATTGGGAGGCTTATTTAAGACTCTCTTCCAACTCAGCTAAGCAGTCCAAGCCCCGGGCCGATCCTGGAAGCAGTCAGATCTACCTCCGCGCACCCAGAACACTGTCTAACCGGGGCCTTGCGTCCCAGCCTGCAGGCTCCGGGTGCAGCCAGGCGGGGGCGCACCAGCGACACACGCGCTGATGAAGGCCGGGTGCATGCCAGACGCCAGCCCGCACACCTGGGAGCTCGGCGAGGCAGGCCTTGCTCTCATGGGGCTCACGAGTGGACCTGTCACCCCAAAGTCAAAATCCACAAGTAAGCAGGTACAAGGTGCATCAGAAACCAAAACTGGCCAAGTCTAACTTCACCCTGAGCCTGTCCTTCAAGGCAGAGATTCATGGTCAGGGTGGGTTCTCCAAGGACCCGGACACTCATCGTGACGTGGGCTGTGCTGCGGGACCCTTTTACTAACCCAAAGTTACTGCGACACCCGCCCACATCTCAGGAGAATTCTGCCTGTCGGCAGTGACGAGAAATAGTCCGAGGAGGCCAACGGCCGCGCGTCGGTCCCCCTACACGGAGCCAGGCCCCGGCCACAAGGAAGTGACTGAGCTCTGTCCGTGGCAGGACCCGCAGGAAACAGAAGATGCCCTCGGAGCAGGTCAGGGCTGGGATGGAGGGAAGCACAGACTGCAGGGGAAGAAGAGAACATTCTGGAATGCCTCTCCAACCGTGCTGGGGGGGCGGCCTATAGACCTACGATGTGGTCATCACGGTGCAGACACCATCCTGGGAGCAAAGCAGAACAGTTCCCAGCTGGCCTCGGGTGGGCGGACAGTGTGGCAGAAAGACTTCGGGGTCTGAGTGGCTACACAGCTCCCCCAGGGCGCTCGGCCTGGACGGGCCCACAGCCCTGATACAGGGTCGGCCAGAGAGGCTTCGGCCTCCGGCAGTTAGTAACCGGAAGCCTAGGGTCACCCTGTCCTACAGAACACACGCCCGGGGCAGCCCCACAGCTCCGGGCTGCACGTGGCTCTGGGAAGGTGGCGGGACACACCGGAAAAGTAAAAGCTCTAGAGGGCGGTGAGCCTGGACCGCGCACTACGGGCGTGATCCGGGGTAGGGGCTCGGGGCCGCCTCTGTGCGAAGAGGTGCGTACGCCTGCTGCACACGCCGTGAGGCCCAGAGAGGCAGCGAGTGTCCAGACACGGCGCTCGGGCTGGTTCTCACTCCAGAGAGCAGTACAGGCGGGGCCTCACAGGGCCCCACGGGCGGTCCTCACTGGGCAGCAGGCACCCACGACCCACCGCGACGGTCCCAGGAGTCCTTGGGGCGACCCTTCCACCCAGACACCCATCCTCGCCTTCGGTTTCCATCACGGACGCTCTGGTCCAGGGTTATGCTCCCGGGAGCCTCACAAGCATGTCTGAGCTCGGGGGCCCACCTCTCGGGTCACGCGGCCTTCCCACAGAGCCCCACAGAGGGACTGCGTGGGACAGCGTGCGAGGTCTGGAGCGGGCACTGGAATTTGAACGCCAGCCAGCCACGGCCGTGGGCAAGCCACGCCGCCCCTCCGTGCCTCACTTTTCTCATCTATAAAATGGGGGTGTTACAGTTCACTCCAAGAGCTCACTCTGAGGGTTAAGGGAAATCCGATAAATGCGGTGCCCTTGGCCTTTGCCCCCACCTGGATCGTAACCACCCCCAGACGAGAGGAGAAACGACAGGTCCTCAGGACAGTGCTGTTCGCACTGCCCCTGCTGACCCGGTCAAGGTTAGTGCACTGTGGGGGCGCCTGGGTGGATCCAACTTCGGCTCAGGTCATGATCTCACAGTTCGTGGGTCTGAGCCCCGCGTCGGGCTCTGTGCTGACAGCTCAGAGCCTGGAGCTGCTTCGGATTCTGTGTCTCCTTCTCTCTCTGACCCTCCACCATTTGTCCCCTCTCTCTCATTCTCTCAAAAATAAACATTAAAAAAAAAAAGATTAGCACACTGTGAAATGAATCAGAGTTGATGACCACCAGCACTTTTTAAGTAAGTAATTCAGAACAGGAAATTTCTTCAAATTTCAGAAGGCCTTACACAAAACAAGGGCCAGATAGTGCCTAAAACAGCTGCAGTCATGTGTACGGAGTGCATTTCTGTGCGTGTGGTCACACGCCGCACCACAACCTAAACTCAACCTCCGTTTGCGAGTCAGGGAGGGAAAGTCTGAAAGACGCTATTCCAGAACTGCGTTTTTCCCAAGCTTCACTTTCAGCCTGAAATCCTAAGAATCTGGGCCGGGGCCCCGACACAGGTGAGGCAGAAGCCGAAGACTCTGGGCCAGGCTGATCGTCTAACACCCCACCCCTGCCCAGCGTGAAGTCACGGTCAGCACCGTGGGAGCATGGGGTGGGGGGGGGCACGCAGAGGGGAGCTGATCCAAGAGGTCATTCATTAAATACAGGCGCCCTGTGAGACCCCGCCAGACAGGCCAGCCCAGCACCCCTCCAGGGGTCACTCCCCGGCCTGACAGTAACAGCTCCAAAGCGACACCAGCTCTGAGCTTCAACCCCCAAACCCTGGCTCCCGGCGCATATTCAGCAGGGTTTAGGGTAGAAGCGACAAATGCCAAGAATCCCAAAGCTTCGTTCCCAAGGGTGCAGGCAAGTCTGCTTTATTTCAGGGACTGAGCCTCACTTCAGAGGATCAAAAATCAAACCAGCTCCAAATCCGTACCCAGCGGTTTGAGATTCACTATGCAAGGTGGTGGCGAAGCCTAAACAGGCCTGCTGGCCGAGTGACACGGGTTTGTCTGCAGGGCTCCTCTGTAAGCCAGGCGGTGGCGTCGCCGTGTAAGGTTAACCACTGCAGGCGACAGCTGGGGGAACGGGCTCGGACAGGGTCGATGCCCATCACCACAGCCACGAGGCAAGTAACAGTAGAGACTGAGGCGGGGCCGCGTGTTCCAGACCCACGCTCCTCCCCGTTTCACAAATCTGTCCCCACCGCCACGCTCTCTGGGGTGGCGTCCCACCCCTTCCTCAGGCGACCACAGCCGCCTGTGCGAAGATCTGCTGTTCTGCGGCTCCGCCCGGAACTCTCTAGCGCCTCCTATCTGTGTATCTCCTCAGGTGTGCAGCAGACACCTCAGAATCGCCGCGTCCAAGCCAAATCCGTGAAGCTCACTGCCAAATCTGGCCCGTTCTGACCCCAGCTGGCGGTACATACAGGCCCCTCACCGGACGGACAATTCTCGGCCTTCTCTCACGCACACCAGCTCTCTCAGGGACCCAAGGCTTTCCTCTCCCAGTCTCCCCGTTCCCTACCGTCCACCAGCTGCGGAAGCCTCCGTTCCAGCCCTGGTCTTTTCGTCTCTGTCCCGGCCCCCAGGCTCCCCAGGAACCTGAACCTCACTTCTGGATACAGCCCACCTCCATCCTCACCCCCAGCGAAAGCCCGCAACCCTTCCCACTGGCCCCACACTCCTGCTCCGGAGGCCCACACGACCTGGCCATCCCCCCTTCCCTCGCCTGCCCCCTTGCCCGTCTGCTCTAGGCTCCAGCCTCACCAGCCGGACCCCCACGTGCTCACATCGTGCCTCGGCTCAAACTCGGGCGACGCCTCTGCACCGTGACCCCTACGCCTGGTGCATCTTCCCTAAGAGACAGAATGACCACGCGCTGTACAGCCGTCCATAGACAAGTGTCTTCCCCCTGGCAGCGCTCCCGACGGGAAAGCACTGTGTCTTGCTCCCCCCTCCTCACTGGGTCCCAGCAGAGAGCCCAGCACAGACCCAGAGCTCAGTGGCATCTCACATGATGAATGGATAGATGGCACTTTGGAAACAAATAGGTCCAGGACACCATGTCTCCCCGGGACGGAATAAAGAAGGACAGTCAGGGTCACAGATAGTAGGAAGATGAGAAAACACAGGGAATTCGGTCTTACCAATCAATTAGGTAGATGTCTGGAGTTAAATTGTTTTTCTTGAAATGAGCAAATAATTTCGGCAAATTTTCTTCAAAGAACACCTCAAATGCAGCAAAATAGGTCAACATCTGGGGAGAGAATGTGAAATATACCGATCAGCTGATTATCAGCACAGGTTTGCAAGCTGCAGAGGAAAGTCAACATACTTAACGCTTTGAGGACACGACAAGGGTCTTCTTCCACACTTGCTACCCCGTCTGGACAGGGAGCTCATCACCGGGCTCAGGCGATCTCTAAACCGGCACCTTCTCTCATCTTCCCAGCGGCATCCCTAACTACATCGTAGCATCTCCTCAACGTACAGACGAGAGAAGGGAAGGCCCGGTCGTCACTGGCTCACCATGGGTGTGCAGCAAGGCTGGGGCCTGAACCATGCCTGGCCCGCTGCGCAGGGGGAGTGCTTGCGGGCTCACCATTCTCTAGGAAGAAGGACTGATGAACTGTCTAAAACAATCAGAGGAGGGAGGCATCCCCCACTCACAGCCCCGGCGCCTCCAGAGGGAACAGAAGACTAACACGTGGCACAGGCAACGCCACCCTGGCTTAGAAACGCAGCACTTCTCAGGCAGGAGGCGGTGGCCCCGGCCCGTCCGGCCCTGGTCCGCGCTTTCCACCTCCTAGCGGGTTGGTACGAACACCAAGTGCGCCGAGCAGGGGAGCAGTGCAGGCACAGAATAGCTAGAGCTGGATCTGGAATCACAGGCACCAGAGCCCCAGGGGCTCAGTTCTGGCCCACTGCCAGCTGGGTGCGTGAGGCCAAATGGCACTCTCAGACTCCAGGGAAGGGTGCGGGGGGCGGGGGGTACTCTGCCTCCCAGGGGGCCATCTGGCGATGTCTGAGGACATTTTTGATCATCACAGTAGGGGGAGGGGCTACTGGCATCTAGTGGGCAGAGGCCAGGGGTGGTGCCAGTCTCCCGTGGGGCACAGGACACCCCCTCACAGCTACTGGCCCCCAATGTCCTCAGTGCTCCTTTTGGGAGACCCCATTCAATGCTATGATCCTATCATCTTTCCTTAAAAATAGAAGCTAACACGCTTGTGAAGTTTTTTTATATTGAGAGTGTATGCGTGCACGGGGCTGGGGGGGAGTGGAGGGAGGGAGAGAGAGAGAGAAAAGAGAATCCCAAGCAGGCTCCACACCCAGCACAGAGCCCGACACCCAACACAGGCTTGAACCCACAAACCTTGAGGTCATGACCTGAGCAGAGATCAAGAGTCAGATGCTCAACTGACTGAGCCACCCCGGTGCCCCCCTAAACTAAAATTCTTAAGTACAGGCTTTATTGTATGCTTCTGAAGAAAAAGCTGAGGTCTTCGAAGTAAGGAGATACTTAAATATAAGCCATTTTATTACACATAAAAAGTTTCTTCCTGACTGTGAAAGTCTGTAAACGCTCCGTATAGAAAACTTAAGAAGTATAGGAACGAAAGAAGACCATCCGTAAACACGATGAATATTGTGGTCCATTTCCCTTTACTGTTAAATATGGTAGCTGTTATGGCACATGCTCCTTGTCAGACACCTTTGAAGGAAATTAGCTTTTTATTTTAAATTCTTTCCCACAGTACGTTTTTTTTTTTTCCTTTTGCGAACATCAGTACTGCACAGGATTTGCTGCCAGGTTTCACTGTTTTGTCTTACTTTAACTGCAGTGTTATGAACACACTGTGGTATGTCAGCTTCAGACGTACAACAGAGGGCGCTAACTGTACGTTGCTGGGCGCTAATGTACGCTGGACGCTAACATACGCTTCCTGCCCGTAACCTCAGCCAGCCGTCTGCTGCGCCCCCCCTCTAACCACCACTTTGTTCTCTAAAATACACACGTGTATACACACACACACACACACACACACACAGACACATACACTGCATCTTCTTTATCCATTCATCTGTTGATGGACGCTTGGGCTGTTTCCATAGTTTGGCTACTGTAAACAATACTGCTATAGACACGGGTGCGTGTATCCTTTAAAATCAGTGCTTTCATTTCCACGTTCATAGACCTAATACTGCAATTGCTGGATCGTATGGTAATTCTAGTTCTCATCTTCTGAGGAAACTCTACCCTGTTTCCACGGTGGCTGCACCAGTTTGCATTCCCAACAACAGTGCGAGAGGGATCCCTTTTTCTCCACATCCTCGCCAACATCTGTTGTTTCTACTGCCAGATTTTAAGTAACTTTCTGTCTCCTCCTAAACCCCCCTGTAAACTGTTTTCGTTTTTGTGATAATTTTAAATTACCACAGTTATGAATAATTACATACGACCATCTCTGCGCAGAATGCTCGTCCCTGCCCATGACCTTCTTGGAATGGCTCTCCCAGGCAGAATCACACACCCCTGCCACTTTCCACTACTGATACTTAGGGCCGAACTGCCCCCTGCAAGGACTCGTCAGCCTGTACTCCCCTAAGAGCTGTCATTTATGCAGCAGATTTGAAATACTTCTTTTTTTAAACGTACGTACTGCCTGCATAGGAAATATTCCAAGTCCGGTACATTAGGGGAGAAGGATTCCCCAGCTGATCTAAACTACCAGACCATTTTGGTCCTGAAGTACTGGTGACGATCATCAGATTATCAGCCAATCCAGACAATGCCGATTAAAAGGCCAATGGGCTTGTCGGACACACGACCCCTCTTCCGGGCTGCAGAGCCCACGGGCCGAGGAGGCACAACGGGCTGAGTTTGCAGCTCTCACGCTCCCCGGCTCTGGGGCCTGATGGGGCGTGTCGTTTCCTAGACCTGGCTCTCCATCTGCGCCAGGAAGAGGCCCTGCCGCTGGGAGCTTGTGAGGGAGACTCCCGTCAGTCCCCTCTCCCTCCCCTGCACCTCCAGCGGTGTCTACACAGTGCGGCCTCTGTGCAATCGAGGAGTGGGTCTCACCCAGGCTCCTCTCCCGTGCATGAGAAGCCAGGCCCCAGTGTGTGGGGGAGCAGCAGCAGAGGTGAATGATGGGCCCAGAGCGCGCACATCCCGGCAGGAGCCTCTCCTGTGTTTCAAGAACGTACCTCCAGAAACACGTCTCGAAGAACGTATTAAGAAATACATACAAATAAGAAATACGTACAAATGCCTATTGACTGCATGTCTGGAAAACACATTCTGTTCCCATCTGATGAAATGCTGAGCCACGCGGGCCGTGTGAGAGGACAGTACCTGGGGCGTACGTACACGACAGATACTCACAAGGCCATGGTCCACTCGGAAAAACGCCATTTGACAGGGTTTATTCAAAAGATTAGAAAAAGCAATGAAGGCATCTGCAGTATCTAGGTTCAAGATCAGCACGGCCGCTATGAAGGACATGCCCTGGACCTGCGGGAAGGAGAGAAGGGGATTGAAGTGACTGCAGCCACGCTCGGAGCTGCTCTTCCATTCAAAAGAGGAGCCAGACGCCCTCTGCTAGGAATACCCACCCACGGCCACCCGCCCGAAGCTGGACTCAGACCTCCTGGGCCCTGACCTGTCCCTCCTTGAACGGCTCTGCCACAGCAGCCTCTGGGCCCGCGCCCTTCAGTCCCAGCCTCGGTCCCCCTGCGGAACCATAGACGCCCCCCCTGCCCTGTATCTGCAATGCCGCCCTCCAGAAAGTAGCGCCCTGGTGCGGAGGGAGCGGATGTCTGACCCAGTGGGTTAAATCTAAAACCATGCGTGCGCACACTTGCAAAGCCGCAATAAACGGCAGCAATGGCTTTTAAACGGTTACTGCTCAGAAGCTTTTTGATTTAATGCTGGGAAAAAAAAACCACATGCAAAAAATGAAAATCAAACCCAATTAAAATGTGACAAGTGCCACAGGGCAGCCGCGCCGGCTCGGTCCCTTTACAGGAAAACGGAGGCAACTCATTCGCCACGAGGCCTTCCGGCCCCCTCGACAACAAACCCCCGAGACTGGGAAGGTGCTCAACCCGACGTCTGCAGCTAAGAGGCGCGGGGCGGTGTCTGGCTGTCTCGGTACACGAGGGCAGTGGAAAGTGCTGGAAAAGGTCACTTACATAACCCACATCCGGCCGGTAACAAGTGTAAGCGCCCAGAACGCTGTGCAGCACGTCGTGGTACGGCCCGCCCTGCAGGGAGCGACACAGCAAAGAGCGCGTGCATGAGTCGGGTTAGCGCTCGTCACGGCCTGGGCCCCACCGCAGGTCATGCCAGCGGGTCACAGACGGCCAACCAGTTGCCAAGCACGGGGCCAGCAGCTCGCACGGTTCAAGTTAACTGCCAACCCACGGTCAACAAGAGTCCACAGCTCAACAGGCAAAGCTGCTCCAAAAGAAGCGGGCAGCTCAGGCGTGAGCAGCTCCCTAGAGAAGCATCCCAGTCCCCGCGGCGTAACCACAGCCCCTGCGGGGGCCAGTGGGCACGCAGGTGACCTGCCCAGGAGAGTGCCACCCGCCGTCGCCACCAGCCTCTCTGCCTCCTTCCCCTAACGGACCCGTTTTGTGTTTTCCAGCACGACAGGCGGGGCTGAGAACTACTCCCTAAGTGTCTAGGCCTGAGAGCCACCGTGGTGGTCCAGACATCCTCCCGGTTCGGCCTTCCCTCCCCCACTTGTGCTGGAACTTTCCACCTTCCACGTGAGTGCGGAAGCAAGCACAGAGCTGTGTCCGCTGACGTCAGTGGGTCTCAAGAGGTGAAAGGCCCGGCCCGCACCCCACGCTCCTTGTCCGTGTCCACCACGCGGCCTCAGTGAACGCGAGGAAGAAAAGGGGTACGTGGTGGGTGACGAGGCAGTCACTCCCCAGGTGACTGCGTGTGGCTTTGAAAGAACACTGTGGCCTGAACCATCACGTTCCGACACACAGAAAACGTCACGTAAGAGAAGAGACACTGCCAAATCACGGGGGGGACAGGCGGAGGAAAGCCCACGACAGGAGGGTAAGAGATGGCATCCAGCGCCTCGAGGCACGTGAGACAAGGGGGCAGGGCTCTGTGGCGGCACCACACGTCCCCCCGGACGCTGGTGTGGACGGCCACCGCCTGGGAAAGGCCGGAGGGCTACAACGGACTTTTCTTAAAGATACATGTTTCTAACTTAAAGAACTTTCCACCCTTCCATGTGCTCCTTTTTCTGACAAGGACAGTGCTCCGGATTTTAGAAGCCGGGCTTGGACATCTCCCCACACGATCCCCCTCACTGCTCTTTGCTTTTTTAATATTCCCTGTTATAAAACTCAGAGCCAAGGGGAGCACAGACTGGGGGTGACACCCAGGGGAACCCAGAAGGAAAGCTAACTTCTCTGCTGCCTGCCCTGCTCCGCCCCCCGGGAGAGAGCCCTTAAGCTCATCCTGCCCTTCCGGACACATCTCCCTGCACTGAGATGACCGCCTGGTGAATCTGTGGAGAAGCGAGTCCCCAGGACAGCCCAGGGGGTCACTCTGGGTCCCTGGGTCCGGGAACACCGGCCATCAGTGCCAGAAAGGTGCCAGCCCCTCGCAGGGCCTGTCCCTGCGCTCCCACTGCCCTTCTCAGCCAGGCTGCAAGCGCATCTCGGAGCACCGCCCGGACGCTGTTCTTCCCCAGGGCGGGCGCTGTGCCGCAGCGGCTCACGGGGCGGCCACCGTGGCCAGGAGGCAGGGAGCAGGGGCCACAGCACTGAACTCCACGCTCTCTCTGTTAGACCCTCCGGCGAGGTTCTCTCGTCCGATTCTAGTCCTCCTCCTGCCCGGAATGTCTTCCCCCGTCTCAGGTCCCTACTCCACGCACAGCCTGAGAGCCCCGTTGGACACCTCCCCCAGGCCATGTCCCCCAGCAGCGACCGCAGCTCCCGTGCTGGGACACAGCCAGGCTTCTGCAGAGCCCAGGTGTCTCCGTGTCCACACCTGCACGCCGGGCTGGTTCCAGGTGGCCGGGGGACCATCTGTTCTAGTCTGTTCCACCACGCCTTGCTGCTGCCCTAGTGTGTGAAGCTAGAAACGGGCCTGACAGAATGGGATCGAGGACCCAAGGCTGCTTCGCAGGCACCAGGGTGAGTGCGTGGAGGAGGCCGGGGACACGTGCGGAGGCTGGTGCCGCGACCCACGAAGGACGGGAACCTGCACTGAGTAAGGGCAGCGGGGACACAGAAAGGACAGACTCAAGGGTAGTTCAGAAGCAGAACTGGCAAAAACCGTAATAGACGGGGCACTGGAGGGGGGGGTGTCAAACTAGACCCCTCCCCCCAGGCAATGTCTGCTGTCAGAAGAAGGGGTCTTCACACACCTCTGCTCCAATGACCCAAATCTGCTGCTGGCAGCCCTGCGCCCCGCCCGTGCGAACCCGGAAGCCCACGGGAAAGCCCCACTTTTCTCCTTACTGCCCTCCGAAAGCGAATACTCCCGTCTCCCCTGGCGGGGCCACCACTCTCCTGGGCCATCTGCGCAGAAGCTCCCCCGTCACTACGACCCGTGCTACCCGGGACTTCGGCACCCCTTCCCCCCTCCCGCCTCCTGAGCGCAGCCCCGGAACTGAAGGATCGCCCGTCCTGTCCTGGCCTCCAAGGCTTTGGTAAATACGTCTTCAAAGGGGGCCAGAGCGGCCTTTAAAAGCGGAAACACAGCCTCGCTGCAGGTCTGTTGGCAAGGATCCGTTACCTCTGCCTGCACAAGTGTAAACATACTGACCTGACACTGCCCTCCCCCGACTCCCCCCCAAAACCCTCCAGTACTTTTCAAACCTGATTACAAATATGTGCAGTTTGGTATCTGACATTGAGACAAAACATACTCAAAGCAACAAATTACCGCCACCTACTTGCTGGAAAATGCAGAGGTTAGGAAACGTTCTAGATATGTCCAGTTTAATAAGCTCCAAACTGGCTTCTCTGTCCGCTGCTGAAAAACCGGCATCTAGCAAAAGAGCAAGAGTCATGACACCTCTCAGAGGCGAGCGAGTGCGAGAATCACGGGGCTCGGAAGTTTCACAAGGATCAAAGGCGGAAGCCGTTCGCACGGGTCCGGGGGCCCCAGTGCGCGTGAGCGCACACGCTCCGCCTCGGGCTTCCAGCAGGTGAGGGGGTCTTGCTGAAGAGCACCGCCCACAGCACCGTCTGGTGCCAGATCATCGGAGGGTGTCTCCTGGGGCCCGAAATCAAAGCCTAATTTGGTGTTCCCTGACATCGACAAGTGGCAGGGACGAGGGAGGGCTGGTTCACAAATGGATTCCAGGCATGGGAAACAACGCATGATCTAAAACGCGCTGGTGTGAACTTGGCCCGTGCTGCAGTGACTCCAAGGGGGGCTCCTGTGTTTTATTTCTAACGGATATTTAGGAATGACTTAGGTCGTATTTTTTGAATTCCAATACCACATATAAAAAGGTCCTAAGAAAATATTAGTTAACCAATGGAATCCTTGGGCATCACGGGAAATTCTAGAAGCATCATCTAGCAAATACGCAGTGCTCCATCTCCTGGGGTGCTTCCCACGCTCCCGCACAGGGGCTGGGCTGCGGGAAATCATGGCAACAGTGAGTAGAGGACACCCCCCAGTTAGGACCGGCCTTCTTGCACACCTGGACACACACCCTCAGGAACTGGCCAACGCTTTCTTAGAAACGTTTTCTCCTCAACTTGTCTGCTCTAGAAAAAAAAAATCCCCTTTCCCGTGAAGCCTTTTGATGCGTTTGCACCAACCACCGGGTCGATTAAGTAAACCGTGTCGGTCACGTCACAAGTACAGACACACGGAAGTGACCGAGGCAGCCCGCCGGACTTGCACTATGTGTACCTTCGTTCTCTGCCTCGGAGCCTCCCGTGCTGAAGGATCGCCACCTCTCCTTGGCTCGGGCAAGGCAGATGTCGAAGAGCTCTGGAAGAGAGGCTCTGGGTAAGTATCACGTGCACATGGGAGCGCATCTCCTCACAGGCACCGAGAGGACGCTGCTGCCCCACGGGTCAACCACACACTGCACCCTTATTCTGGCCATGTCAACACTTCCCCCCAACGTGGCCGACGACACCACCAGGCACTAAGAGAATGCACGTGATACCACTGTGCCTGGCGTCAACTTCAATTACACGACCCACCCGTACAAATGCTTTCGTTCCGACTTGTGCCGCTAGCAGACTGAGCTCCCTGGTGGGGAGGGGGGGGGAGGGGGCACACCAAGGTCTTCCGCTCATTATGCGTCCAGAGCAAACGGCACTGGGACTGACACAGACCAGTACGGTCAATGGGTATCCGACCACCGGAGGGAGGTGGAGACCAGCAGAAACCCCTCTGGGTTTGACAAGGAGGAGACGACCTTGCCCCCCGCAAGACCCTGCCCTCCCACGGCCCCGCCTCCCCACGGCCACACCTCCCTAACCTGGCTGCCTGAAGCGGGTTCAGGGCAAGCAAAACGGGGAGAGGCTTCAAAACCTATGGACTCCTGCAGGCGGGCGCCACAGGAGTCCCCAGAAGGCAGGCTCCAAACCACCCAGTCCCGGGGTGGCCCGGCACCAATGGGTCACCAAGACTTCGCCTGCAGCTACCCGGAGAAGGTCCACCCCGCCACGGCTGCCTGCAGAGGCTAAGGCAGAGCGCCTCCGACAGCACACGCGATTTTATGAAAATACAAGCCGAGTTCCAATTAGCTGTACTGCACCCCATCAGGTGAAATCTTGATTAGTGACCCATCTCGAGCCTTGTCAAAGATGTGACCCCCAGCACGCTAGTGGCCGGGGCAGGAGAGGTATGACTATGAAGTGTCGCTTCACGCTATCATGACGACACAGGAGGCCTGCTCTCACTCTCCGGGAGGTGGGCCTAGCTTCGATCATGGTGGCGGAAGTTAGAAGAAAACCACCGCGTGGCCCTGAGCACAGGGAACCTCTTCCCAAGCAGTCCGTGACCGTTAAAGCACGGACGCCAGCGGCCTCACGGGAGAAGGGGTCAAAGGGTCTGAGTTTTAAGAAACATCTGTGGCTTTCCTCCCGTGTCTGCAGGCATGAGGGGGACAGGAAACACACCTTCCCAAATCCAATTTCAAAGCACAAGGCTGACTCCCCAGGAGCGCATTACTTCCCCAACACTAACCAGTATTACACGGACTTCCGGGAAGTTTCCGATCTCACACCCACGACCAGTGAGAGAAGAACCCCAGGGCTTCCCAAAGTGGAACGCCGGCTTTGGAGTCAGGCAGAGACTGTCTCCACCGCACGCCAGCGTCTGGGGCACAGTCCCTACCCTTTTCAGGATGGCTGGACACCTGGAATTCACGATGATCTGTGTTCTTACTCTGACTTAAATGTTCAGTAAAACTAAGATCAAGGTAAGGTGGCATCCATTCATTCACGGCACCTGCTGTGTGCAGAGCTCTGCGCTGGGCACCGGTGAGAGCAGAGAGCATGACAGGCGGGACCCCAGCTTCCTGAGCACCAGCTCTGGTGGGGGCCGCTGACACGAGGCAGCTCATCATACAAGAAAGATGCAATTCAAGTAAAGTGAGCCAGTATTAGCATTTAGATAAACTTTAACGGTACGTAACCAGTGAATTAGCTGTTTAGCCTAATCTAGTGTGATCCGGCCCACAGAAGATTCTAATTCAAGTAAAGTCAACCCGGGCATGAGTGAGAACCAGACACGCACACAGTACTTTGCACTACAATCAGCCGTTGACAGAGTTTGGAAAATTTTCCAGAATAAAGACCGGGATAATTACTCAGCAATTTCTCCAAGCCTCTACCCCTGGGGAAGCTTTTAACGAACTATTCCTACAGGTTAAATGTCACATATGATCTTCTCATGTAAAGAAGGTAGAGTTTTGGTTGGTGTGGGTTAGCCAAAACGGGGCCTTGAGGCATCCCTATAAACAGAAACTAGTAACCTCCACCGCCTGGTCAAGGACACGATCATGGAGATGAAAACCCTGTAAGATAACAAACAACTAACATGAGCCCTGGCTACACTGAGAAGATCCACATCAATCTGTCTTCAACTCTGACATCCGTCTCAGCAGCTGGGACCGCAGCCAGGGAGAAAAGGGAGAAGCAGCGACCACTGTTTATCAAGCACGGAACCGTAAGCCCCTGAGCCCCTGGCGCCCCGTCCCACCGGGCGCGCAGCCTCGCAGGGCGCGGGGCTCGGAGCGGAAGGGAGCCCGCTGGGCGCGGCTGGGGGAGGACGAGGGCCGGTGCACGCACAGGGCACCCAGCGGGACAAACCGCCCGAAGAGAGGGGAGGACGCATCTCCACGTCCCCTCCGGACTCAAAGGGGCCTGGAACTAAACGCTGCAAAAGTCCGGCGGCCCCAGAACAGGATGCTCCACAGAAGCCCTGTCATGGGCCCATCAAGACTCACTCTCCTCAGGACTCTGACCCACCCCAGCCCGCCGAGGCTCTGACACCCAGTCCATTCGGGGACGGGGACAGGAATCGGGAAGAGGGCAGCTGTCTGCTCTGAAGCGCCCGGTGACCGCAGCTGCTAGCAGGGGCCCCGGCCTCCCAACGGCCTCTCCCCCAAGAAGACACAGTCGCTGGCCTCTCCTGAGACACGACTTAGTGGCCACGGCTGCCTTTCCTCCTAAGGGCAAAGGGGACGGGAGGGGCCAGAGACGGGTGGTGGAGGGCGGCAGGACTACACGGGACTCTCCGAGCCGGACGCGCGAGCTACTCACCGTGGGTGATGTTTAACTCGTTGCCGATGGCTAGGCTCCAGACCTTGCCTCTCACGCTGGGAGGGATCCCCTGCCACCACAGATCCCGGACTTTCCTGGAGCACCACCTGGACAACAGTGGGAGCACGGAGTCGGGAGTTAGTTCTCAGCCAGGAGCTCTGTCTGCCTGCGTGCCTAGCCCCAGGCCACGGGAGCAGGGGACACGCGGTCACGTGGCAGAGCCCTGCCCTCAGGGAGCCCGCAGCCGGTGTTCCCGAGGCCGGGAGATCAGCAACTAGCTGCCACTGGGCAATGGCCGTGACACGTGTGCCAAGGGCCCCGCGCTGCAGCTCCGGGGGCCAGGGGCGCTGTTCTGGAGCAGATCCCCAAGTGACCAGCAGCGGCTGGAGCAGCTAAAGGACGGGAAGGGCTTTCTGAGCGGAAGGCACAGCGACAGGAAAGCCTGGCCTGCCGCGGGAACCACAGACAGCGGGGCACGGCCGGGGGCGCTGGGAGGCACGGCCGCAGAGCCGCAGGGCAGGGCGTCCCGAGAGGTGCGCTACCACACACGGGCCGCTCAGGGAAGGGGCTGCCAGACTCCAGTGGCCCAGGGGACGCCGCTAACTCAGGACGTTTGGAACTGCACAAAGGTGATGAGACCTGCTGGCCACACACTGGACAATGTAAAGGTGCCACAGACTCCCCGGCGCCTCCCAGCACTGCACACACCGGGCCTGTGGCCCCAGAGCCCCACCTGCGAAGCCCGGAGATCAGCCCTCCTCCCCGGCCCCGTAACATCCTCGCCAACAGCCAGATGACAAAACCCTCCCCTCCGGGAGCTGCACTGAAGACGAAGGGGCACAGGCACAGCGGCGCCCCGCTGGGGCACTGAATGGCGGCTGTTGTACAAACACATGCATCCAGATGGCGTCAAGCATCAGAAAGTGCACGATGGATGCGGAGGGCGGTTCTGAGCACCTGGACTCTTGTTACTGGGTCCCACCTGAGAAAAAGCCACATCCAGCCTATTAAAGACACCGCCCAGAAGAGCAGGCTGTGGGAACAACTCATTTTCCTAGCAGAGAAGCTCACCAGGGCCATCCCACCCCCAAGACGAGAGCGAGAAACACCTGGGCAAGTGCCAGGAGCAAGTCCCGAACATCCTGCCACACGGGTCAGTGGGGAGGGACAAGAGCCGAAGGGAGGCTGGCATCCAAGCTCCCCGGCACCCCAGCTGATGGGCCGAGACCCAAAAGGAGGCACCCACCTCCATGCATGGCTCTGGCACTGCTGGCCGCACCCTGCCCCTCTCCACTCTGAAGCCACAGGAGGAAAAGACCTACAGCTGTCCCTCTGCTGTTTAGATGACTGCGGCCCCCAGATTCTGCTGGGTGCTGGCCACTGGGGGGTGTTGTCAGAGAAGGCCCGGTCCCCAGCCTCAGACAGAGGACAGACACTTGCACACAGGGATGCAGCGGACCCAGGGGCCTTCTACAAATCTCCTGGGCAGGAAAGTTCTCCCCAGGGAAGTCTGAGCTTTAATAAACAAAGAGTTAGCTGGACGAGGAGCTATAGGGCAAGAGCACGGAACATGCAAAGGCCCTGCAGCTCCCTATGGAAAGGGCTGGTCAAGGAATGCAAGCTGGAAGGTGAACGTACAGAAGAAGGAGCGGGCCGTCCACAGAGGAATTCACACTGTGCGCGGAGAAGCAGGAAGTCCAGGGCGCTCTCCACAGGGAGGGACACAGAGCTGGGCTACTGAGCACAGGACAACCCAGGGGTGAGATGGGGGCCGTCACAGGGTCCAGGAAGGAAGGACAGGGTGGAACCGAGGCGAGGCGGGAGGCGGGGGGCGGGGGGTTCAGGCCACACAAACTGTCAGGTAAAGTCACGGAGGGCTGGGACGGGAGCGGCAGCGAGCAGCAGCGCTAGCTACGGGGGTCAGGGAGACATGGCTGGCAGCGCCTGCCCCGCGCGGCTTACATGGTCTCCCAGTTGGGCAACACCTCGTTGTTCCAGGTGAGGACGGCGCTCCCGATGCTCTCCTCCAGGCGGCACCGCTCCGCCAGCTGCCGCCGCCTCCGCTGCGCCTCCTTCAGCTCTGCCGGGCGACCGGGAGCGGGAACAGAGCGCCTGTTACCCGCCGCGCTCACGCCACGTGGCCGGCCCCGGAGCCACGCGGCGAAGCCACCCTGGGCCCCCCTCTCCAACCCGTTTCAGGCCTCGCAGAGTCTTGGAAGCTCAGGTGTCACCCCTCTCGGTGAGCTCCCCCGGCGGAGCTCACGTCCGGAGCAGGGCTCCCGCGACAACACGGTTCAGCGATCACGAGAGACCAGCCCGTGAAACCCACCACCCCGGCCGAAGCCGGGACCCTCACCTGACACCGGGAGCCCCCCGCCCCCTGCCCTGCTCAGCAGAAGCTCCAGCTCCAGCCTCACCTCTCCCCTAGGCGGCAAGCAGCCACCCCGAGAAACACCCTGCATCTTGTACATATTGTTTTGTATTTCTTTTACGGTGGTGAAATACCCAAAACAAAACTCGGCGTCATGGCCGCTTCAGGTGTACGATCCGTGGCAGGAAGCACGTTCACACTGCTACGCGGCCATCACCACACTCCATCGCCAGAACTCTCCCCCTCTCCAAAATGACACTCCACACCCGTTAAACATGGAGCCCCATCCCCTCCTCCCTCGCCTCCTCCTTCTACTCTCCATCTACTTGTCCATTAGGGGAGCAGCCTACTGCACTGAGCGTGACACCCCCCAGCTTGGCCCCTGTGGCAGCACATGTCAGAATTTCCTTCCTTCTACGGCTGAACTAATGCCCCAGTGTAGGGATGGGCCACGCTTTGTTTATCACACAGACTTTTCACACATGCTGGGCTCTTAGGGATTTTAAGTGCTGCAAGTGATTTTATCAAATCTGATCGAATCTTCCTGCAGATCAAGAAAACAGAGCCCAGGGAGGGGAGGGAGCCTGCCCATCACCACTGGCTGAGGCTTTCTCCAAACCTGCGCTTTTATCCTACGTGGTCTCTTTTCTTGTGCAAATTCAAATAAAGCTACCAGGAACGGGAAGGGTCAGTTAGAAACATATCCTTCTGATGGAAAGTGATAAATTTGAAAAATATTAAGACATTCACCAAGGTTCAGGATCTAGGGCTCCAGAAGGTAAAGAGAAAATCTCCAGAGAGACACAAAATCTCGTGCTGTCTTACACAGCCAACACGCATGAATTCCATTACCTCGTTTTTTGGCTTGGACCACCATTTCTTCATACTGCTGCCTGTGTTTCTGGGCTTCCTCGGCTGGCTTCGCGGGGAGATTTCTTGATAGAAAAATAAATAGTTTCCACCATTTTAAATATCAAATCAAAGTCTTTGAAACACAAAACTCGAAGAATTACTTACTAAAAGAATAACAAACTTGAAGCCCAAAAAACTACATTTGTTATGACGACAAATACACAGCAGTTTCCTAAACTAAACGCACTGACTTACAGACGGAAAATAAGCTCACTGTAAACAACCTGAAGTTCGAAGACTAGTAGAAAGAGAAGAATAATTGCCCACAGTTCCAATAAACACTTAATCTTAAAGCATTTTTCACCCCGGTCTCCAAAGCAACTGTGAGCTGCCCGTCACGGTCACCGTGAAGCACGGGGCCCTCGGGGCAAGTGTCACACACGCGTACGTGTACGTGTACGTTCCTGGGCCAGTTTCTCAGGTGCACAAGTTTCGCTCGTATCCGCTACTGGCTCATCTGTTTGGTTTCTTTTATCCGCAAATGTGCACCGCGGTTCTGAGCACTCATACCGGGTGTCCAACTTTGACTCCTGAGTAGAAACGCTAAAATGCATAGTCTCCTTCAGAATGTGCGGGTAAATCTGCCGGCCTTTGGCAAGCGGGAGGCGGCGAGGACTGGCCGGTGCGGCCCTCATTCGGGCATATTCGGAATGAGCGACGCTCAGGGTGCCATCTCCCGCAGGCCACAGTCCTGGGAGCGCCCCCTGCACGGTCCTCAGTGGCTCTTTCCAGGTCTCTATCCACCTTCCTAATCCCACGCGTCAGGGCTCCTCTCCCCATCCGCCACCCACGTCCCAGCTCCAAGGACCACGAGTTAACATCGGAAGCGGGATTTCTTCTTTAGATTTGATCAGTTTTAAATTTCCCGAATGGGTGGGGACCTAAGGGACCACTCGCAATCTACAATCACCACTTAGACTCCTCCAATCTCTCTTTCTCCCTCTTTTCAAAGCTGAGGGATCTTTCTATTCGAACACAGGGTTCTGTGGAAGCTCGATACCGAAGCGAGGCCGTCTGTGGCCAGGTACAACGGGGCAGTCCCTTTATGTCCCTAAGGTCTCCAAGCATGGTCTATAAGCCAGTCATCAAAACCAATCTCAGCCGTGCAGGGGCGTGAGAGGCCCAGAGAGGCCCTGGTGGGGCGGCACAGCCCAGGCGCCGCAGACCCTGTAGAACCTGGGGTGGGTCCCGCACGTGTCCACAGGAGCGGCTGCCCCCATAACCCGGCCTCTGCACGACTTACACATCCCAGGGCTTCTTGCAGTCCGAGGCCAGTCTGAATTTACAACAGCTCCTTACCTATTTCTAAGTCCTGAATTAAACTGAAAAGCCACCTGAATGGAAAACCCAGAGTCAAAACTTCTGTGTTAAAGGACGGTCTTCCAAATCACTTCCTTATTATTATTAGAGAATACATGTCAACGTAGGGAATAAAGAGGAAATGAGCATTTTTAATGCAAGGTATGGCTTATTCTTCTCCCCTCTGGTGCCCCCAGCTCTTCTTGAATGTAAGTTGTACTTACCTACTAGAACAAACATTCTAGAGCTCCTATTAAGACTCACGCTGGTCTCGGGGCGCCTGGGGGGCTCAGCCGGTTAAGCATCTAACTTCAGCTCAGGTCACAATCTCGTGGTTCGTGAGGTCGAGCCCTGCATTGGGCTCTGTGCTGACAGCTCAGAGCCTGGAGCCTACTTCCGATTCTGTGTTTCCCTCGCTCTCTGCCCCTCCCCCATGCATACTCTGTCTCTGTCACTCAAAAATAAGTACATTAAAGAAAAAAAAAAAGACTCACGCTGGTCTGTCTTCCAGGATGAGTGCGGTGGTGGAAAGTGGCTCGAAATCAAGATTCTTCCTCACATTCTGCTTTGGAGAGGGCGGCTTGCTAGGTCGTCCAGCCTTGTCTTCATATTCCTGGGACAGAGAAATGAGGGATAACTGTGGGCCTGGCCACTTCTGGTTTTATGAAGCCCCTCTGAAGGCAAGAAAGCTGTTTTGTAAGCAAGTCTTTTAAGTCATTTGGAGGATAACACATTCAAACTACTTCCTTTTCAGAAGGAAAAGCTGTCAAGGAAAGGGGCCCTGCAGTGAGAACCGTACCCCCCCACCCCCCCCCACTTGTGGGGGAGACCCTAAGGACCACCATCGCAGCAGTCCCTGCACAAGGGCCCGGGTGTCCTCCGCTTCCCCTGGGTAAGGGGTGTGTCTTCTGGCTTGCTGATTATTGCCCTGGCCGCTGGGGAGCTCAGGGCCAGAGCGACAGCGGGTCCTAGCACTCAGCTGACCTGGCCTCATCTCACACACCCACCCCCAACCCAAACCTCAAACCCATGTCCTTTCATCTCATGGCACTTTATGTATTGTGAGCTTTAAATAGTTTCTGAAATGCAAGAGGTTAAAAATGTTTTGCAGATGACATATACTTTATATAGATGTTTTTTAACTGAAACACGGTTGACACGATGTTATGGTAGTTTAAGGCGTACGTACTAAATACACTCCGTGATATGGGGCGCTCTGCTCCAGCGCAGCTGTGCGACCCAACCCCGCCTGCGTTCTTCCAGGACCACTGACCGCAGTCCCCATGCCCTCCTCACTCCACATCATGAAGCCCGTGTCTCCGTCTGCCCTTCACCCACTCCCTCACCCCCACCCCCTCCCCTCTGGCCACCGCCAGTGTGTCCTTGGTATTCACGTATCTGTTTCTGCTTTTTGTTTATCCATTTGTTTTGCTCTTTACATTCCACACGAGTGAAATCATATGGTGTCCGTCTCCCCCCGGCTGATTCATTTCACTTAGCCTAACACTCTGGGTCCGTCCGTGTTATTGCGAAGGCTGCTTCGTTTTCTTAGAAGCAGGAACATAACAAAGTTCTTTAACATCTTTGTACGAGGCCACCTTTGCAAGTTGTTACATAAATATCTGTGCCACGGGCAGCCTCTCGACCCCTGCTTAGCTCATCTGTCCCATGGGCTGCAGCCAAAGAAGCCCAGTCACACCTGGTGACCCGCATTCCAAATGCCCAAACCGGAGAGCTCAGGAGAGTCAAGCAAGTTGGCACCAAGGAGTCCAGCTTCTGAAATACTGCGTGTATGTGTGTGTGCATGTGCATGCACCCTCAGCCCTCTCTGCAAAACAGAACAATAAAAACCGAGAAAAAAAGAACCAATACTTTCTTACTGGCTTTTACAGACGAAGCTCCCGGGACCCCTGCTTAAGGGAAGATGGTCTGATTGGTAAGACAGGACAAATGAATAGTTCACCTAAGACTCAATAACCCATTCCAGATCACAGAAGCAGAATCCCAAGTGGAAAGCAATTAATTGCTAAACGAATTTTCCTAACAGCTGCCGAGGAGGGTGTTAACTGGTAAAATTAGTTGGCGAGCAATTCTTCTCTTGGCCAGAAAAGCCCATAGAGGCTTCTAAAAAGAGGAAAGGAAAACTTATGTCCTCAAAATGCATAGGCTGTGAGAAGGGCGTGCAGGAGGCAGGGGGGCGGGGCCGTTCTGCACATGTGGACATATGAGATTAGAGGCCATCAGGGTCTACTCTAGCTTAAAGTTCCATTGAAACACTAACATGACTTCTGCCTCCCCTGAAAAAAAACCAGACACACTTTTTCATCAATTCGACCCCTGATCACACGCTGTTTCAGGCACTCGGTGGTGATTTAACATGGCATCAGCCCCTGGGAGCCTCACATATAACACCTGCATGTCCAACTCTTGATTTTCACAGACAATCTACCAAAAGCTGTGTGTTAAGAAAGATTCTGAAACATGCTGCGTTTTCACAAGCACTAGTGACAAACGTCCTGTAAGGTCCTAGCTATCTGCTGACCATGGTGGCCCAACGTGACAAGCCTCAAGTTAAATGTCCCAGAAATGTGGACACCCATTTTCCATTTGCTTTGGTGTGCTTTACACACACTGTGCCACTTTATCTGGGTAACAAGCTCTATGGCAAGGCTCACCCCAGTTTATAGATAGCGTAGCTGGGGTTCAAGGTGGGGTGACTCACCCCCAAACAGCCAGGGGCTGGGGCTGGCCACTCCGCGCTAGCCCAATCTCTTTGTGATTGTACTCACACAGGTTGTGTGGTTTTAGAGGGATAAGGCTAGTTGGGCTAAGTGTGGCCCCTGGGCAGACATGCGGGGGAGCAAATTCACCACCAACACCAGCTGTGGCTTCAGGCAAAACTCAGAATCCCTGAGCTTTGTGTCCCCATGTGCAGAAAGGGGAACATATTGACCAGAGGGAGCTGTGTGAGGAACAAGGAGTGGCTTGGTGCAGAGAAAGTGCTCGTTAAAGGGCAGCCCTGGTTGCTGAATGCTGCTACCTTTATACCTGAAACAGTTGTGTAATGCAAACACACACACACACACACACACACACACACACACACACACTTCTCTAGGGCCAAGCAATCAAGGAGCCCTAAAAAGTCTACAAACCACACAGATACAAAAAGCAGTGGAAGTAACTAAATGCCTTGATTCATAATAAAAACACATCAGATCTCCTCAGTCAACACTCTATTACACTATTACTCTATTAGTGTATTACTCTATTACTCAGTCAGCTCTATTACAACAACCAAAACTGGGGCGCCTGGGGGGCTCCGTCGGTTAAGTATCCGACTTCGGCTCAGGTCATGATCTCTCGGTTCGTGGGTTCAAGCCCCACATCGGGCTCTGTGCTGCCAGCCAGCTCAGAGCCTGGAGGCTGTTTCGGATTCTGTGTCTCTCTCTCTCTCTCTGACCCTCCCTTGCTCATGCTCTCTCAGAAATAAAACATTAAAAAAATTTAAAAAAACAAAAACAAAAACAAGCGGAAAGACGTTAACAAGCCAAGCCTTTGTGAGGACTTTACACACACAAGTGAGCAGAACGTTGCCTTCACGCCAGCCCTCTGAGGAGCCGCCTCTTGTGCCCATGCCACAGAAGGGAAGGTGGAGGCCCACAGATGCCAATGACTGGCCCGGCTGGTGTGGAGGAGCTGGGGTCAGAGGTCAAGCCTCTGGCCCTGCAGCCACACAGGCCACCACTCTCTGAAACTCATGTGAGCTGCTCGCGGACATGATGCAGAAGTAATTTAATCGTTCACATCCAGCCTAAAACCTGTAATACTGAATTAAGGGCAGATGTAGGGCAAATACTTTTCTGTTTTAATCACATAGAGCACTGCAGGATTTAAAAAAAAAAAAAAAAAAAGAGGAGGCCTGTCCTGCCCATACTTGAAATCCCAGGGAAAGCCTTTCTAGAACGATGTAAATGGCGTCAGAAACGGTTTACAGGTCACGCTCCACACCCAGTTCTTCCAGAAGTTCACACGGAGGTGCCTACAGCAAGCTCATTTTCGCTGCCTGACAGCCACCGCCACCAGCAAGGGTCACATGCACTTCCCGAGAAGGGCCTGTCCCCAAGGGCGCCTCAGGGCCCAGCGCCCCCATCTGGCTGAGGCTGATGTACGAGGATGTGAGGGAGCAGATGTGCACACAGGCCAAGAAGGGCCTGGCTCCCTCACAAATCGGTGTGACCCCAAGAGACAAGGCGTTGTCCAGGCACAGCCTGTGACAGGCAGTAACATTCAGAGAACCCTGAAGCCCAAAGGACTCGCTCCGGATCTACCTGAGAATATCTACCATTTAATTAAGAAAGCTCCTGTCTGAAGGCGTCTGAGAGGAACAGAAAGGGTACAGATGCTAACTTCCTACTCGTTCTGACCAAGAGCCGTATTTACTTGATGATCATAAGACCCAGCAAGCCCTCCCCCCGCCCAGTTCGAAATACGAGTCACTCACAGCCTCTGTCCTCATTGCATAAATTTGTCTACGCATTCAAGTAATAAAATCATTGTTTAGGGAAAAAAAAGAGGACTATTCACTCTTAAGAGCCTTTAGGGGGGTGTGGGGGCGGGGAGGGCAGTGAATAAAAGGTTACTGGGAAAACGACTTTCAGCCATGAACGGTCGCCGTTAGGGTCTGCATGTGATGGGGCAAGAGTTAGGTCTCTGGAAGCAAAAAGAGGGAGTTTGAAGCCTGGCTCTGACCTGAGCCGAGTCCCCTGGCCCCTCGCTCAGCCTGCTTCCTTGTCTATGAAAAGGCATCAGGCAGGAAGGCTCCTAAGAGGAGGGGAGATGAGGCAAGTTCAGTGACTAAAGCGTGAGCCCTTTCTTTGGGCCAGGCCCGGCCTCAGGCCAATCTATCATTACAAAGTTTCTTCTCCTCTTGGGACCCTTATGGGCTCAAATTTTGATGAGCCTGCAGGCTACTCCGTATAAATCACCGGTTCTAGCGACTGCCTGAGTCCGACGCCCTGCACAGCCCCAGAGGGAGATGAGAACAGAGTTCTTTAAAGTTCTAGTGACAAATCAGTTGAAGTGGTCATGGTAACACGATTTTTTCTCTTCTTTTTTAAAATTTATTTTGAGAGCCCCAAGCAAGCTCTGTGCGATCAGCGCAGAGCCTGACGCGGGGCTCGAACTCACGAACTGTGAGATCATGACCTGAGCTAAAATCAGGAGTCGGACACTTAACCAAACTGAGCCACCCAAGGGCCTCTGCAACATTTTCTTTTAAATCAAACAATAAAAAATACGGAGTCCACATAGTAAGGACGATTGGCTTCACTTCTATACTGAGCTATACCAGTGTGCAGTCTCACTCTGTCCAAGCCGGGGCAGGGGGGTGGGGGGACAGGGGGTCAGGTCAACAAAGCTTACAAGCCACTAATCTGGAAGTCTCTGCCTCGAGTGGCTCACCACGCACCCTGCTGGGAAGACAAGACTGTCACCAGCGAGAGCGGCAGACCCAACATGCCGCACTTAACCAGGGGCTGAGTCGTGGCTATGGTCTGATGACCTAGCAAAGGGTCCGGAAAAATGCCCAGGGCCTCTGAGCAGGGCCTCCGCTCCATGCAGGGGTCATGAGCGAAACAGATGTAGCAGGCAGGAGGAAAAGGGAAGGGGACCGTATTCGGGAAGGGGCCTGGCACTCGAGGAGACCCGGGGCCCAGCCCTGAAGGGCTCTGCGACGGGCAGTAAGATGCTGGCACAGGCTACGAACCAGATAATGAAAAGGGACATGAGAGGGCAGGGCAGGATGCCTACAGCTGGGAGAGTCAAGGAAAGCATCTCGAAGGGGGTCAGTGGAGTGGGCCGGGAAGCCACGCCGGGGAGGCACCCTGACCGCAGCAGCACAGCCAGGAGACCCGCACGGGGGCCGGCTTCCTCGTGGGGGCAGGACGAGCACGCTACGTGGGGAATGATGCCGAGTCAAAGCTGCTTTGTTTTAGGTTTTCTGGTCTCAATGAGCCACCTCGAGCTGCCTGGACAGGCCTGGGGAGGGTGGGGGAGCCGCACGGGCGCAGGGCCGGAAAGCAAACTGAGTGAGGTGGGTGGGGCGGGCGCCCGTGAGATGCAGCCCATGGGAGGACCCGCATCCTGTGCGTGATCTCAACGGTGTCAAGGGCGAGAAGGGCCACAGGCTCCTGAAGCGTATAACCTGCTGTTACAAGGGGAAGGAAAAAAAAAAAGACCTCAACAGGCACGTGTTTTAAGGGGACAGAGCTTCTCAAACGACGAAGAAGAAATATTCCTGGTAGAACGGCAGGAAGAGGGTGGCCGGAACGGAGGCCCCTGGCCGCCTGGAAACCTACCCTCGCCGGAAGGAGACAGGCCGTCGGCCGAAGCCTGCGCTCCAGTCCTTGGGCCTGCGGCACCCACGTCAGCCTTCCCCAAGGACAACTGCCGGCGCTGGAGGTACGTCTCCAGCAAGACATGGCGGGTCAGCACACGCGGCACCCGGGCCAATGCCCACGGCGGCCCAGCAGCCACCTCCGCACAGCCGAGGACCCGGGCGGCCTGCAGCGGAAGCACCAGGAAGGCGGCAGGCTTGGGTCTCACGGGCACCTCCTCGAACCATCACCGCCTGCAGCGTGACCTTGAGCACATCCCTTCACCCTTCGACCCCGGTTCCTCCGATGAACCGAGAACGGGTGAACGGAAGGCACACGGGCCCAGCAGGTGCCCGGGAAGCGGCAGAAGGACTCTCCTCGGAGTTTCCCACGAGGAGGGTACTTAACAGGGCCGTGGGGACTCCTGAAGGGCAGGGGAGTGCCTGGAGGCAGCACTGCGCAGGGCCCACGCTGTGCCCTTTGCAACCACCAGCTCTGGAGGGGCGGGCGCAGCTCCAGGATCCGTGCTGAGCCCAGTTTGGTCCGGACAGGTTTCGCGGGGAGGAGGCGCGCGTGCGGGAGCCGGTCCCGCTGCCCACCGCGGCCCACCGCGGCCCGGCCTGGCAGTGGGAGGGGGCCCTCGCAGCCTGCGGTCCACTCCCCAGGCGGTGCTGTGCCAGCGAGCATGGCGAAGTTACCGGAAAGGGCATTGGGGGCAACTCCGCGGGAAGCGGCTCTAAGGGTCCGTCCCTCACAGACGGTCTACGCACGAAGTTCACCTGCGGTCTGGAGAACAAGCCGCGCGAAAGCCCAGCTGCGGGTCCACCCAGCTGGCAGCCGCGGGAATGCGACGCCCTGCTGGGACCCGGCGCGGGCGGGTCGGGGCTCCTCTTCACACAAAGGCTTCCCCCCGGAACCCCAGGCAAGGCCACTCTCGCCTCCGGGAGGGGAGCCGGGCCGGACCCGCATCCGCGAGCAGGCTGCAATCTCGTGCGGGGAGGCGAACAAGCCGGAGGCGCCGACCCGCTCGCTCGGCCTCTCGCTGCACCGTCAAGAGCGAGGCCTGTGAGAAAATCACGCGGAACCGCACAAAGAATGCAGCGAGGCGCGCGGGGGGCACGGCGGCCACGCCAGCCTCGGCTCGCGGGAGCAGCCGTGTGCAACACACACGCACGCACCGGGCGCACCCACGCAGGCGCCCCGGCCCGGCGACGGGCGGCGGCCCCCGGGGGACCCCGGCCCCACTCACCATGAACGCCGCGGGGCTCAGGGGCGCGCGGCCGGCGGCTCCATGCCCGGGCGGGCGGGCGGCTCCGGGGACCTCGGGCGGCGGCTCGGCGGGCGGGGGCGGGGGCGGCAGGCCGAGCAGTCGCGCGCAGATGCCGCGCTGCCGATCGCGCGCTCCGTGTCGGCGCGTCAGGCCTGGCGCGCGGGCGCGGGGAGGCGGGGAGCCGCGAGCGGCGGGGGGCGGCGGCTCCCCGCTCCCGCACGTCCCCGCGCCCCCGGCCCGGCCCCTCCGTCCGCGCCGGCTCCCCGCGCCCCGACCCTCGGGCCCGCGCGCTCCTCGAAGGGCTGGCTCACGCGGCGTCTCGGCGCCGCAGCATCACCCGGGAACCCGCGGGGAACCCGCACGCTCTGAAACGGAAGCGGCACGACCCCAAGCCCACGGCCAGGCTCTGCTCCGTAAGGCTTTTGAAAATAAAAGATGTGCATTACCAAAGGAACTGTACATAACATTCACACGACTAACCTCTGGGTCGTGGGCTGAGTAGGAGCAATTCTATTCTCTACACCGCTGCTCAGCTTTTCTCTGCAGTAAGGTTGGTTCAACCCGAAGGTCAGGGACACACCCAGTCACAGCCCCATAGAAATCTTCTGGGGGACTGGCTGGGAAGGGGCATTAGAGTCTGGGCGGGTCACAGAAAGGAGCACTTCACGTGCACTCATCAAAACCAACTGGAGAGCGCACTCCAGGTGAGAGCATCCCCTGCCTACACATGATGCCTCCACTTAGAAAAATCTCTAAGACCTGCACAGAGTCAGAAGTATTTCTGGTCAGCGCGTGGGTCCAGTGTCCAAGGGCTGAACAAATTCCGTCTGAGCCAACGCAAGGCTCCTCTGTGATGGAAATTCACAAGTCCCCAGACTAGAGCACCAGGCGTGGCCAGGCTGATTTTCTGCATAACCGCACTCCCACACTGCCACCAGGAACTTCTTCACTCGGGAAAAGGCTATGATATCCGCTCGGCTATACTCAAAAAGACACTGAGGAGGAGCAGGGGAATGCATGGAGAAACTGGAATTTCCAGAAGTCATTGGCAGGTGCAGCCACCACACTCCTGGGAACCTGCCCGTGGCAGGGAAAACATTGGCCCACGAAGAGACCTGAGGCAAATATTCACGACGTGAACACGCGTTAACGGAGAGCGCCAGGATGGAGAGGGGGGAGCCGGGGACACACGCTACCAGGCAGGCAAACCCCCGAGCAGGAGGGACACAGGGTGGAAGAGGCCACGCAAAGCACAATCTGCACGATGCCATTTCTATTTAATTTCCTTTACAAGGCAAATCTCTAGAGAGAGTGCAAGTTAGTGTCTGCCTGGAGCTGGAGGAGGAAATAGAGACCCACTGCCGACAGGCATGAGGGAGCTTCAGCGAGTGAGGAAAATACCCGAATCCTGGATGGCACTGAGAGGTGTAAACTTAACTAAAAATCACTGAGCACGCAGTGAGGGATTTTATGGAATTATGCTTTGGCAAAGCGGTTTTCAAAAAGTAACAGGAGAATAAACGGGGAGAGGCTGACTTTGGGTAGAAGGATTAGGGGGCACCTGGGTGGCTGAGTCACTTAAGCATCTGACTTTGGCTCCAGTCATGGTCTCATGGTTCTTGAGTTAGAGCCCTGCGTCGGGCTGTCTGCTGTCAGTACAGAGATTGCCCTGTCCCCTTCTCTCTCTGCCCCTCTTCAACTCACACTGGCTGTCTCTCCCTCTAAAATACATCATAAATTTTTTTTTAAAAAAAAAAGGAGAAGGAGGAGGGTTAGGGAAAGCCATAAGAGAAATTGGCCAAAGGGGTGTACTTTCAATTCATACTTGGGCATTTTTTTTTATTTTTTAGTGTTTTTTTTTTTTAATTTATTTCTGAGAAAGAGAGAGAGAGGCAGTGTGAGCAGGGGAGGGTCAGAGAGAGAGGGAGACACAGAATGTGAAACAGTCTCCAGGCTCTGAGCTGGCAGTCAGCACAGAGCCCGACGCGGGGCTCGAACCCACAGACCATGAGATCATGACTTGAGTCGAAGTCGGATGTTTAACCGACTGAACCGCCCAGATGCCCCATACTTGGGCACTTTTAACATACCTGCCTGGAGATAGTTCAGCTTTCCAGGAGACTATGCCTGAGCTACCATGTTATTAGAGCCCAGAAAATATGAAGTGACATACTAACTGGTAGATTTATGTCCAGTGGAAAAAACAACTCAAAAGGTTTTATTTCTTGTCCCTACCAGTCTGTTGGTTTAAATCTAAACTAACAATCTTATTCTAATTCTTTTATTTTTATGCTAATAAATACCTAGTTCTTCAAATTCCTTTAGAATCAATTTTACCTTCTTACTCATCTTCTAGTCATTTAAAAAAAAAAAAAGGTAAGTGCCCTGAAAACCTGGCAGAATAACTATTTTATACCAAGAGAATCACGTTGCCCTTTGTACTAAGGGTAACGTACACGCCTGACTGGACGCTGGTTCATAAAGAACAGGCTGGTGCAGCTGGGGAGAAGGAGGGGGGGGTCTGGTCATGAGCACGGTCACGGTCAGATGGAATTAGTGATCATTCCCGTAGGTGCGGTATCAGCTTCATGGTCATGTGGCAGCACGTCTTAACTCTGAAGACCCGTACGCTGACATAGTTAGGGGTAAGATGACATGGTATCTGCAGCTTACTTTCAAATGATTCCACTTTTTTAAATGTTTATTTTTGATAGAGAGAAAGAGAGTGAGCCAGGGAGGGGCAGAGAGATGGAAACAGAATCTGAAACAGGCTCCAGGCTCTGAGCTGTCAGCACAGAGCCCAACACGGGGCTCAAACCCGTGGACTATGAGATCATGACCTGAGCCCAAGTCAGACGTTTGACTGAGCGCCCCCCCAGCCACCCTCAAATGATTCCGGTTTTAAAAAATAGGAAGAGGCACAATAAACTGAATGAGATATGGGTGCTTACTAAATTATTCCTGGAACCCTTCCGTGGGTGCAGTTTTTCTTCACAACGGACAGAGACTGTAAGATGGCTGCTGACGTGTGACCAGGTCCTGCCGTAAGTAGCCACCCGCACAGAAGCACCCCTGCCTTTCCCCACCTGAGTGAGAGCACGGCCCCATCATTCTCTCCCAGCATAGCACTAACCACTCTCGTAAGTGCACAATTATCTGATTAAGATTTATTTCCCTCAAGGGAGCATAAAACCTCTGAGACTGGGGATTCTTGTGTTCTTTTCACCCCTGAAGGCTGACAAAGCACGGAGGAGACACCCAGCAGCTGTGCAGCCATTTTCCCTCCCTTCCATCCACCCATCCATCCATCCATTCATCCATCCACCCATCCATTCTTCCAACTTCCTTCCTTTCCTTCCTTCCATCCTCCACCCATCCTTCTATCCTTCCATCCTTCCTTCCTTGCATCTATCCATCCATCCATCCTTCCTTCCATCTATTCATCCACCCTTCCTTCCGTCCGTCCATCCATCCATCCATCCAGCACTAATGGTGCTTGGCCCTGGGAACAAAGATGAACAAGTCCCTGCCCTCGCCTCACTCACAGACCAGCAAGCAGACAACTGCCATACTGCAGGAGAGCTCGAGAAGCCTCCAAGGTTTCCCGGGGCCCCAGGAGGCAGCTGAGCGGCCTGTGGGGTTGCTGCGGGCTTTCCAGAAGCGGATCCTGGAACGAAAGCGGGCGAGCGCCGTACAGCTCCGTTCTCACACACGGGAGCGGGTCCCCGGCCTCCCCTGCTTCCTGCCGAACCTAGTGCCACAGACACTTCAGAAGCCATACGACCTGAGCCCACAATCTCTCCAAATTTAAATAAGAGAGAGAGATGCGTTATGCCTGTGTTAAACATGCATTCAGAGATGCTTACCAAAACACGCTGCTTCTCTCTTCCGGCAGCCTGTAGCTTGTAAGTGACTGTAAGACGGTTCTACCGCGTTATTTTAGAACTGAGGACTGCTTGCCAAGTTTTAACTACATGTCACACACAGCATGTGATAACACGCTGACTTTTACTAAATTTTGACACTGAAAGCAAAAATCAGGAGTTAAGAGAGCCTTCATCTCAGTGTGGCTTTAAAGCTCACGTCCGCCTGTAAAGAACTCTTCCTCCCGAAGTTTTCTGAGTTAACCAGAGCTCATTCCCAGGCTTCCTGCATCTCTACCGGCGCAGTGGATTTGCTTATTTGATTAATCTACAATGTCGTTGTCTTTACCCTTTGAGGTCAAGGAGGTCAGACTGATTCATTTGTTCATTTGCACCCCAGCAGGGAGGCTGGCAAACCCAACCTTGCTCCAGGCCGCCACCTCTCTCAGGGATCGAAAGGTCACCGAAGGAACAGCCTCCCGACCCTGGGGACTGGTTAAGGAAATCACGCTACACAGAGACCATTACTTAAGGGGTAAGAATGAGACCGTGAAAGACGATTTCAGGATATGGGGAAATGCTTACGTTGTTACAGAAGTAGGAGGAAGAACAGCCCACAGCGGTGGGTTTCGGAATCTGGACACTCATTCACCCGTTTAACAAATAGGTATTAACCAGCCACTAAAGCCTGGCGCCGGGCCAGGCCCTGGAGCTAACGCAATCGTTGAGCAAACAAGGTCTAGGCCTTGCTCTCGTGAGTTCACGGTCTAGTGCGGGATGAGAGGCAGGCAGCGAAGAAACAAGCGAGCTAGAAGGTAAGATGGGGGTAGAGCGCTGCACAGAAAATACCAGAGTCCTGTGGCCGTGACAACCGATGGCATGCTGGGTGGGCAGACGGCGGGGGCAGGGAAGACCACCCAGAACACTATCTCGGAGGCGGCATGGAGCCGGGACCCAGTGAGCCTCATTCAGCCCTAAGAGTCCCAACAAGGCAGGGACGGTGCCACCCCTGTATGCCCGCATTGGAACCCCCGGCACCTGTCAACGGCAGAAGGCGCTTTGCAGATGTGATTAAGGCTATGGACCTTGAGGTGGCAGGGATGATCCTGGATTATCTGGGTGGGCCCAAAATAACCACCGCTATCCTTAAATGATGGACAGAGAGGAAGGCGTAACTGCGGAAGGGAGGCCGCCTGTCCGCAGAGATAGTGGTTGGAGTGAGGCGGCCGCACGCCAAGGAATGCCAGCAGCCTCTGGAAGCTAGAAGAGAACAGACTCTCCCTGGGAGTCTCTAGAAAGACCGGCCTTGCCAACGCCTTGATTTTAGCCTGGAAAACTCATTTCAGACTTCCGAGCCCCAAAGCTGTAGGGGAATATGTGTGTGTCGTGGTGAGCCACCAAGTTTGTGGTCTGTGTCACAGCGGCGCCACGACACTAATGCGGGCAAGGCCAGCATCACCTCCCCTGCCTCTGTCCCCTGGCACTGCACCTGAGGCTCTGAGTGGCCTCCTCGGGTCAGAGGCACATGGCAGGTGGCAGAGCAGGACCTGAACCCAGGCAGCTCGACTCCAGAGCCCCTTACTGCCGACTTCTCGGACATGCTGCCTCTCCACTGAGATTTCAGTCTCCTACAACGGCGCTCCCTTCCTGGGGCCGAGGCCGCACTGAAGGTCAGGCGCAGGCGTGAGACCAAGGAACAAAGGCAGTGCGTGCCTATTGCTTCCGGGAATAGCACGGGGCAGTTTCTAGTGCCAACGCGAAGGCCCCATCCAAAGTGCTTCCACACGGACAAGTGACATTCTGAGTTCAAGTTCGACAAGTATCTTACAGGAAGGTTTAGAATAACCTTACTCTCGGGGCGCCTGGGGGCGGGGCTCAGTTGGGGGGCACCCGGGGAGCTCAAATGGTTAAGCAGCTGACCTTGGCTCAGGTCATGATCTTGTATCATAGTTCGTGGGTTCGAGCCCCGCGTCGGGGACGGTTCAGAGCCTAGAGCCTTCTTCGGATTCTGAGTCTCCCTCTTTCTCTGCCCCTCCCCCACTCCTACTCTGTCTCTCTCTCTAAAAATTAAACATTTAAAAACAAAAAAAAAAAGAATAGCCTTACTCTCCTCCAATCTGAGGTTTCTCGAAGTCCTAAGCAGTCATCTGTGAAGGAGCACAGAACATGCCACTTTGGCACATTGATGATCGTGAATTAAAGCTTCTCAGACGCAGCAAGGACGCCCTGGCCCTGCCCGTCCCCCCGAAAGCAGGAAATGAGTCTCCCATGTGAGAGGCACCCTCCCCGCACCAGGACAGCTGTCCTTATCACCAGAGAGCAGAAACGCAGGGGCGGGAGGGCCCTATAAACAAACCTTCTGCTTCTTCACTCATTTTCGGCACCAAGTCTAACCACCCCCCCACCTTGTCAACTCTTCACAGTCTCTTTGCCTAAAAGGTACAAAAGCCGCCTGCTTTGGTCACCTCTTTGAGTCTCCCACACACACAGCATTAGTTTTTCTCCTGTTCAACTGTCTTCTATTTACTTATTAGACCAGCTAAAGAGCCCAGAAGGGGAGAAGGGAAGGCTTGTCCGGCCCTGCACCTGCTGACTGTGCCTCCTCGTCAGGACAGGCCCCAGGCGGCGTAAGACGAGCTGGCCAGACGTGGAAAAGGCCACAGGAAGTGTTCCCTCTGGTGCCCCAACAGTGTTAGAAAGATTATAAATTACTTAAAACTAAAGAAAGAAAGAAACATACAAACCCTCAGTCTTCCCCTGGGAATTAGGTCAGTGGGAAGAGCCGTGCCCTCCGGGCAGCCGCGGTCTTCGAGTCAACACACTGAACTGCGCAGAGAAGGGCAGGGGCATTTGAAAGCTCCCGAGGGCCACCTCTCTGGGTCCCCCTTCCCAGGAAGCTGCCTCCGTTCGGCTGGGACCGTGAAATGCGTTCGGGTGACACAACAGCTCAGCAGACTGCAGACGCTACCGCCTGAGCCCCGGGTCAGTGCGACGCTGGCTGTGGGTCGCGGCCGGTGCTCTGCGACGGAGCACGGCCCACCGTGTCTCTGAGGTACTTGTTCAAATGTCCTGAGTCCCTGGCGTGTGCACAGCTCACGCGGCCTCGGACTCTGTAACAACTGTGCTGATGTGGGTGGAAGGTACTGGTGGGTCGCCTGGCTCAGAGAAAGGCCTGGGAGGGTGGGCACTGAGCCGGCCGTGCGCGCCGGGAAGTCTTAGGGTGAAGAGGACGTTCCCGATTTACTCTACCTACGTCTACCATTTGGGTATTTTTTTCACAAATTATTTTTCTAATTTGAAAAAACATTTCAGATGGAATCCAGGGCTTTTGCCACCTGCGCCTTCCAAGCCACGCCGAACATTCCTGCAGCAAAGCGTTCTGTGTTGTTTTGTTTTTTACTTTCTCACCCACGAGAGGGATGAGGTGGCCATGACGGCAGAGAGGAGCCGCTGACCTTGACTGAACTCCCGCTGGACGCCAACCGCTGCTCCAGGTGTGCCCCGCACTTCAGCCTACTCGACCCTCACAAGCACGGACAAGGCGGACATTATCTTTGCAGGGAGGAAAGGGCCAAGTCGCTGGCCCAAGGCCACACAACGGACTGTGAACGGCAGGACCGAGACCAGAGCTGGGGCCCTCCGATCCCAGCCAGAGTCCTCTCGGGGGCCCCCTGCCTTCCCAAACCCCAGACCTCTGACCCCTGCACTGTCAGAGACCCCAGTGAGGGTCCACGGAAGAACTAACATGTGCCATTCCTATTCCCGAATTCCCCTCTCTTCCTGGAGCCATACCGCAGACCGATGGCAAACTCATCACCTGCACGTTAGGAAAAAACAGCAAACCTTCAGAGGCACTATTCGCCGGGATTTCAGTTTACACTGTTGAAAGGCACAGCCTTCTCGGAATGAATTAGCCGTTACCACAACCGATGGGAGACAGTCCGTCCACAGAACAAAAACAAAGTGCAAGGTAACCAACACACTGCCATTTCCCCTGGAGAAACTTCGCAACCCTTCCTCTTTCACTTCTTGTCCAGAAAGGCATCGTGTACAAGTTTGAGAAGTAATGAACCTGCTGTTTCTCTAAAATCCAAATGAAGGGGAATCTGACCCTGAGACTCACCCTCCGCAAAAAATCCCTGTGGCCCACAAACATTCCATCCAGCACCCCGACGAGCCCAAGCTTCCAGATCAGGTGCAGCGTCCTACACGGAATTCCTTAACGTTAACGTACCCTTCTTTGCTCTCGCCACTAGGAAGCTCAATGTCAAATCTGGAGTGCGCCTCTAAGAGTGACATGAGAACCTGTGGGTTGTATTTTGGGATATCCACTTAACTTTGGCTTCATCTTGCTATCCTTTGACCAAAATTCCTAAATTTTTTTCTCTATCGTTCTGCACACATTAAAAAACATTGTTTTTTGAAGCCAACATGCACATGGGACAAACTTCAAAAGGTACGAAAAGGGACATAGAGAAAGGAGGTGACCCTCCTCCCTATCTCCCACATGCACGGTTAGTTCATTCTTCATTTCAGAAGAAACTAATATAATGGTTTTAACTTCACTTTTTAAGATCTGCGCTTTACATCACTTACAGATTTAACTAACTCCCTACTGCCAGGCACTTAGATTGATAACTTCCAACCTTCTGTGCTGTAATCAAAACCCTTATACAACCATCATTTTACTCACATACAGCTTCATCTCTAGGATAAGTCCGTGGAAATGGAAACATGGGTCAAAGGTACCCTGATTGATTTGTTGTTAGTTTTATTTTTAAAATTAACACAGTTAGTTAGCTTTTTTGGTGTATATAGTTCTAACAGCTTTTTTAAGTTTATTTATGGGGGGAGGTCCAGAAAGAAAGGGAGAGAGAATCCCAAGCAGGCTCTGACCTCTGCACTGAGCCCGGCACAGAGCTCGATCCCGCGACCGTGAGATCATGGCCTGAGCCGATATCAAGAGTCGGATGGCTTAACTGACTGAGCCACCCAGGCGCCCCTCATAGTTCTATAATTTGTAACACGTGTCATCTTCCAGCCACCACTGTCACAATCAAAATGCAGAACCATTCCATTAACCCCAAAACCTTCTCCCTGTTCCACCCCTGGGAGTCACTCACACCTACACCATCCCGGGACCCACAGCTCACATACGTGGAATCCTACGGCACACACACTGTTGAGACTAGATTCCTACACTCAGATGCTACTCCTGAGACTCCCCCAGGATTGCTGGTACGGTGGATTACACCAACTGATTTTTTCTTTTTTAATAAATGTTTATTTATCTACTTTTGAGAGAGAGAGAGCGCATGAGCAGGGGAGGGGCAGAGAGAGAGGGAGACAGAGAATCCAAAGCAGGCTCCGGGCTCTGAGCTGTCAGCCCTGAACCCAACACAGGGCCCGAACCCACAAACAAACCGTGAGATCACGACCCAAGCCGAAGTCAGAGGCTTAATGGACTGAGCCACTAGGTGCCACACGCTGACTGATTTTCAAACATTAAACCAGCCTTGCATTCCTGCCACAAATGCTACTTAGGTGTACTGCCCTTTATAAAAAAAAAGTATTAACGAATCAATGTGCTAATGCTGTGGTGAGGATTAAGTGGGTCTTCATGACAGATACTGGTCTGCAATGTGCCTTTTTTGTTCTGCACCTGTCTGGTTGTGGTATCAGGGTAATACTAGCCTCACGACCTGAGTCAGGAGATAGTCTTTCTGCTAAAATCGGTGCTTTCTTTCTTTAAACGTTGGTAGAACTCACCAATGAAACTCTCTGGGCTTGGAGATTACTTGTTTAGAAGGTTTTTCACTACAACTTCCATTTCTTTAACAATGCAGAGGATGACTCAGGTCACGTATTCATCTTAGATGAGTTTTGGCAATTTGTGATTTTCAAAGAAATGGACCATTTCATCTTATGTTCTCCAATTTATGAATGTGGAGTTATCCATGGTGGGCTTAATCTCTGCAAGAGTCTCTGGTCATATCCCCTTTCCAACTTGTTCTGTTGGCAATTTGCTTCACCTCTTTGTCCATTTTACCAGAGTCTGATCAGTTCTGTTCATCATTTCAAAGAAACTGCTTTTAGTTTCACTATTATTTTTTGGTTTTCAATTTCATTCACTTCTGTTCTGATGTTTAGTATTTCCTCCCTTCTGCTTGCTTTGTGTTTATTTGCTCCCTTTATGGTTTTTAAAGTAGAAAATCAGATTCCTGATTAGAGCACTTTCTTTTCTAATAGGCGTTTTAATGCTATAAATTTCCCTCTAAGCATTATATCCCACAAAGTTTTAGACGTTCTATTTTCATTCAGGTTCAAAATATTTTCTCCCCCCCACCCAACTTTGTGACTTCTTCATCGTCCTAGGATTTATCTGTATTACTTATTTAGTTTCCAAGCTTGTGGGAAGGCTCTTGCTATCCGTGTGTCACTGTTTGATGATCTAATTCTACTGTGGTTAGACAACATACTTGGTGTGACTGTAATCCTTTCAGATTGATGGTTTCTTTCTCAACCCAGGCTATGGTCTATCTTGGTGAATGTCATGTGTGTGCTTGTCAAGAATGTGTCCTGGGCTCTCACAGGGGGCTGGCGTGTTCAACAAACGTCGGTCAGTCCTTCTATGTCCTGGCTGAGTCTACCAATGGCCTGTCCATCACTGTCCGGAGGGGAGGGTTGACATCCCAGTAACGAGAGTGGATTTCTGCATTTGTGCACCTGTCTCCGCCACATCGTGCATTCTGTGGCTGCCGCAGGGGCACACACATTCAGAATCATTGTCTTCACTGGGGACTGTCCTGCTCTGTCCCTGGGAACCTTCTTTGCTCTGAAGTCTACTTCTTAGGTCCTTTTCATTTTCATCCGTCTTGACAATCTGTCAGGATTGGATATTCAGACACGTTATAACTGGGGTGTTCAAACCATTTATACGAATAGAATGACCGACATGCTTCAGCTTATCATCTTATCTATAGTTTTCCTTCCACTATGTCCTCTTTCTTGGCTTGATCTCATTTTTTAAACTCTTTTTAGAATTCCATTTTAACTGATTGCATTTTTTACTCTTTGTATATAGTCTGGTGGCTGACCTAGGGGCTCTCATGCATATTTAATTTTTTACAATCTTACCACCATATCCCCTTCTGCAGCTACAGACACTGGAAACCCAGAGTCAGAGTCAGAGTCTCTGCTCTCACTCAGGCGTGTTTTACAGAGCTCACTGGGAGAACGGCGCTATCACACCTACCCAAACCCCGTGTTCTGCTCTTCTCCTTCAGAACATTCCAAGTCTCCTTCTGGTGTAATGACCTTCCATCTGAAAAGCGTCCTTGAGCAATTCGCTGAGATCTGCTGGCCACAAGCTCTCCTACTTTTCCTTCATCGGAAAGTGTTTATTCCGCCCTCACTCCCGCAGGGTATTTGTGCCTGAAACGGAATATTGGGACTGACGGAGCTTTTCTTCTAGTACTGCATTGCCTCTGGCTGCTCGCGAGATGTGTCTTTTTTATGTTTATTAATTTTGAGGGAGGGAGAGAGACAGAGCACAAGCCTGCCAAAGCAGGCTCCAGGCTCCGAGCTGTCAGCACAGAGCCCGACGCAGGGCTTGAACCCACGAACCATGAGATCCTGACCTGAGCCGAAGACGCTCAACCGACTGAGCCCCCCAGGCGCCCCAGACTTTTTCTGTGTTTATCTTTCAGCAATTTGGTTATGACGTGTCTGGGCACGGGCTTCTGTGGCTTTCTCCTGTCCGGAGTTCACGGAGCCGCCTCGCCCCAAATCTGTATGTTTCTCTCTTTTGTCGGTTAGGACACATTCAGCCATTATTTGGTCCAGTACGTTTCTCTGCACATGGTTTTCCTCTCCTTCTGAAACCTCAATAGCACAAATGTTAGACCTTTGGTACTGTTCACATGTCCCTAAAACTCTGTTCCTTTTCCCCTTTTTCTTTGTATTATTCAGACAGAATCATGTCTATGGATCTATCTCAATGCTGACCCCTCTTTCCTTTACCATCTTCATCCTGCTACTGAGCCTGTCTGGTAAGATTATTTCAGTTACCATATTTTTCATTAAAAATTTCCACATAGTTTCTCCTTCTATTCTCTAGTTCCTTCCTGATACTTTCTACCTTCCTATTTTAAGCATGTTCCCTTCTTAGTTATTGGAGCATTTTCACAATGGCTGCTTTGAAGTCTTTGCTGGACGATTCTAACACGGGTGTGGCCTTGGCATTGGTGTCTGCTAATTGGTTTTCCGATGGGAGTGCAGATGTTCCCCATTGCTGATCTGCCAAGGACGTCTGGATGGCGTTCCAGACATCCCGACTAGGGCGTTACAAGACTCTGGGCTTTGTCCAAACCCTGTGGAGCACGTTTGTGTTTTTGTTTTAATAGGCAGTTGACCTGGGTGGATTCCAGCCCCACATTCCAACCAGCTCCAGAGTCAGTTGACTTTTCAAAGCCTCTCTGGCACCTGTTGGCTACACCCAACATGCACACCGCCCAGTGGCCAGTGTGGGGCCTGCGCGGCGGTCTACCCAAAGTTCAGTTCTCAAAGTCTACGGCTGCTCGTAAGAGCCAGATCCACGCATCTACAGCACGGGGGTCAGCCCAGGGGTTCATAATAACCTCAAAGGTCACTTTCCCAAACCCCTCCTCTCCACAATGGCCTCAGAACTTGCTGATCACCTGGGTCACCCCTCTTCTGGTTCTCCAACTGCACACCTCCACAACTGTGTGGACCCTGGGCCAATGGTAGGAGGAGAGAGAACAGGGTGTCAGGGGCTTGCCCCACCTTCTGGGAACACTTTCCTGTAATCAGGTTCCCTTCCTGAGAGTTTCAGGTGCCTGCCGGCCGGTTTCTACTACCAGGAAACTGAGTTGGGGGTGGGGGGGTGAGAAAGCAGCAAAAAGAGAAAAATGAAAAGTAGGGTTTCTGCATTCTGAGTGTTAGAGTACCCACTCCTCATCCAGAACCAGAAAGCCTTTCTTAGTGCTCTCTCTGTCCACATTAACACTCGCCTCTGGGTTTTATACCTGAGTTCAGGGTGGGGACTATCAGAGAGGGGAAAATGGTAAGGTCCGTCAGTTCGGCAGCTCTGTGAATTGTGGCCCTCTTCCCCAATCCACCTGCTACTGTTTACTTTTCAGAATGTTGGAAAAGCTGCTCTATGTATTACGTTCAAATTTTATAGCCACATTCATTGGAAGAGACAGGTTAGAGCACGCTTCCTCCTTATGCAGAACTGAGACCTGCTCTTTTGTTGTAAACTGGCTCAAACCTACTTTCCAAAGGCATAAGAGATGATGAAAATGAAGGAGGTTTTCTCACTGTTGTTTTAGACTGACCTGGAGGCCCATAATGTCACCTGCACTGACTGGAAAAGTCACAGCTCCATCCAGCTTTATCTTTTCTGCAGTTGGTTATGGTTTTTGTTTTTCTGACTACCCAGACTTCACAGAACCCAGAGGTGAGGAGAATGGGTATCACTTTAAGCTGTTCTGGATTTGCCTTCTTCTGGGATTCTCTCTTTCACATCTAAGAGCTGACTTGAAATTCCAGAAGGCCATCCAAGATGTTCCCGGTTATATGAACCCAAACATGTGTATGCTTCTTTGCTCACATGACACCTTGTATCCAGGACACTGAGGCCCACATGCCAGTACTCCCTACCCTAATTCTTGCCTGTCAGTAGCTGCCTCGGAGCTCAGACAGGACATTTCCTGACATTGGTGCCAGTGCTGATGCCTCAAGTCTGTATACCTAGTGTTATGGCTAAAAGACTCATAAACGCTGCTCTAAAGCATCCCCAGATGTGTGCAGTCCCCATTGCCAACAGCTCAAGTAACAGAGGGGCAGTAAAGCACAGCGATGTCACCAGGCTGCCTACACCAGACCATCAGAACCCCCTGCAGGTCACAGCCTCTCAGACCCGGCCGTACCAATGGAGCACAAACATAAGCAAAATGGTGGTCAGGCGGGAGGAGGGGTGAGAGGAGACAGCAAAGAGAGGTTAAGAACAACCGTAAAGTTTAGACCTGAAAAAGAGGGGGAAGTCTATCATTTTCCAAAATGGGGACAGATGCAAAGAGAAGAGGCCCAAAAAGACGGGAAGCAGACAGGAAGAGCACGGCCCCGGACTCGTCAGCCAGGTGGCTGTCACACATCCAGGGGAGCACCCAGCAGGCAGCGGGACACGGAAGTCCAGGGACGAGGCCCCGCCCAGGAACGAACGTGGGGGCCGTCGGCCTCCAGTCCAGCTGAGATCTCCAGGGTGGCCACCAATAGAGCAGCACCCGAGGGGGGCTCTACAATCAGAGGGAGCTCAGCAGAGGAAACTGCACAGGAGGGAGAGCGTGGTGACCTGCAAATCAAGGTCAGAAAGGCTCCCAAGGAGCAGAGGAGAGGCCGATAAGACCAGGGCTGAGAACGCCCCTTGGACCTGGGAACCTCCCGTGGTGCAGAAATGGCACGCTGCCTTTCCTGCCCGACGCTTAGCACAGCCGCACCGATCCGCAGGGTTACTCTGCTCCCGTAGGCCTTTTCCTGATCTGAGGTAAGCAAGTTCCAAGGAAGGGGGTGGCCCGGAAGTCCTACCCTTCACTGTGATTCCAGGAAGGAGCCCCACGGTGGCTCAAACTTGCAGAACAAAGGACTGTGGAAGCCAAGTAGGAAGGTCCCTCTTTCCCCACAAGGCAAAGGCCGCACTGCCCAGCACTGCCCGGAAGGCCAATCTGGACAGCACCCCCCCAATGACAGGAGGCCTGAAGGCAGCCATCTTCGTATCCCTTCTCCCCATCTTCACTCTCGGGCCTCTCCGGGTCCCTGGTAGCTGCCATGGCCTGTCTGGTTACACTGGACCATTTGTTGTACCCGCTGTGGGCAAAGATGGCAATTTCCTCCCAAAATCCGGCACCCCCTTCTGGAGTAGCGGTGGCTCTGAAAGGGAGCATGCATTACAATTACCAGAAGCATGTGCTAGAACACGGCTGGCTGTGACCCGGCCCCACGGCTTCTCCAGGGGGCCTGGGCGGCAGCCTGAGGACCCGTGTTTCTAACAAACGCCCAGATGGCGGTCCTGTCAGCCCGGGCACCATGCTCTGAGAACCACCGGTTTAGTGTGATTCTCGTAGCTGCCATCCTTGGTCATTTCTGTTCCCATTTAGAAAATCTCCCTGAAATCATAACGTTAAGCCGAGAGAAACTGACTGACTTTTCAAAATGTTTCTGAAGTTTGAAAAGATAGCTGAAAGCGACATCTCAACCTTTCCTACAAATGGCAGCCATGTCCATGTCAGGCTCAGCGGGAGAGAATCCGGCCTGGTTACTAAAGTCACAGGTGTCCCACGTGCCCGGGGCAAACCACAGGCAGTACCTGCCACTCGCTGGACCTATTTCTTAATTAAAAGTCACGACGGCCACTCCTTGAGCACTCACTCGGGGCCGCTCGTGGGACAAAAGCGTTCCACATCTATCATCTCTTAATTTAGAACAATCCAGGGTGGAGGAACCACAGTGCCCATTTTGCAGATGAGAAAATCACAAAGTCACTGGCCCAAGGTTATACAGATAAGGAGAGGTGACGCTGGAAATCAAACCCAAGTCCGCAAGCCCGACGACCATGGTGCATGTACACACCTGTCTCCCCACCCCCTCCCCGGGCTTCACCAGGGCGCCTCGAGGCATGCCGGCCCAGGCACCCGGCACAAGACCTGGCCTCAACACGGTCGGGGACCTGCGGGGGCTGCATGCTCATCCTCCCGTTTCCTGTTGTTCAAGGTGGACTGGTCCCAGGAAAGAGATGACGATAACGGCAAACCCTCTCCAGCCCTCATGACCTTCAGCACATGAGGTACATTCACACATTTCATCCTCACCCCCCGCAAGGCTGGTACGATTATTCTCCAAACCCTAAAGTGCAGGAGGCGGCGGCTCTGGAGGTTAATTAAGTGACTTTGTCCACACAGCCAAACAGGGCCGGGCTGGGATACAGGCTCTGACGGTCTTGACTCCAGAGTCCATGCTCTTAAATCATGACGTGGTGGCGCTTCTCCCCGGTAATAAAAACATTCTTAAGAGAAGGGGAGAAGGACCTGGAATTTCCTAACCCTGGCACCGTGGGGTCACAGGCCTCGGCAGTCAGCGCCAGCCCCGGGCCCTCTAACGGGCGTGGGCGGACATCTGTGGCAGCACCAGCTGCTGTACCCCACGGCAGCAGGCACCGGGCCCGGGACCCTCCCAGGCCTGGCCGGCCCGGGGAGGGACGCACGGGACGGGAGCTCAGAGGCCCAGAGACACAAAACGCGAGCAAACAGGACACGGGCAGGATTATATGACTCATGGCGGCACAATTACATCCTTTATTATTGATGGCTGGGGCCAGATGGCCCTCTTTTCTGCGGTATTGTGTTACCACATAATTAGTGGACCTAGTCACTTCAGTTCACAAAAATCCTTTAGGATCAAGAACATGATCCATTAAAAAAAAAAAAGGTATGACAAAACAAAGAAATTCAAATATGATGTCAGCGATATTAAGAATCATGGGAAATCTACTTAGGATAATGGTTACTTTTTGCAAAGTGTGAATTTCTTTAGAAATTCTTAAACACCTTAGCTCTTCAGTTTTTAAGAAATTTGTACCTGAGCTTTGCATACAAACTCCTCAAATTTTAATTGAATGCTATTGTAATAAGCCTACACAGTGAGTGATTCAAAGTCAAAATGTAACAATCTGTACAAACGAATTCCCACACTGATGTACTTTGGGAGCCTCCTGGGTCCAGACGATGGCTCTGGGGGACAGGAGACAACATCCAGAACTAATCTAGTTTGCTGAGGCTTAGAAAACACGAAGTAAGCGCGCGTCCACCGCGTGGCTCGAGCCAGCGCCCCAGCATGTGCTCACCGCCTGGCCCCCACGCCGCACCGCTGGCCCTCACACGCTTAATCCCCGAAGGGCCCGTCCTTGGCACCCGCACGGCCACAGCGCCGGGCCAGTGCCACGCTCCCTCCTCTGGACTCGCCCGGGAGCCACATTCCTGCCAGGGTGACACCATCACAGCCCCATCACAAGTAAGACCCTCCGGGGGTCCCCACAGCCTCCAGATACGTCACATCGCACCGGCCCCACACACAGCCCCCCTCACTGCTCCCTGGGCCTGTGTTGCCACCGCCCCTTAGTGCAGGCCGCCGAGACGCAGGGGGCAGCGATGGCCCTGGGGCTAGGTGCCAGCTCTGCCCAAGTCACCGAGCCTGTGTCTAAGTGCTTCTTCGGCAAACCGAGGACAGTAATAGTACCTTCTGGAGAAGGCTGTTAACATGTGTTAAGTGAACTAGAAACCCAAGTGCTGACTCACCTGAAACAGGCACAGAGTAATCACTTGGTTCATAGTCCCTATTATTAATAACTCCGTCACACCTTTGAACTCAACCTTGTGTGCAGCCTTGCCCAGCAGGCCCTGCCCCCACGCACCCCCGTCCCACTCCTTTCCACCCCTGCCCCAGAATCCTCTCCTCACTTCAGGGGCGCTCTCAGGGAAGGTGCTGTGTCACTTTTCTAACCCCAGGGCCACGCATGAGGCCCCGTACTTACTAGGCCCTCCAAAGTATTTTCTGGGGGCGCCTGGGTGGCTCCATCGGTTAAATGTCCAGCTTCAGCTCAGGTCATGAACTAACAGTTCATGAGTTCGAGCCCCGCGTCGGGCTCTGTGATGATAGCTCAGAGCCAGGAGCTGCTTCAGATTCTGTGTCCCCCTCTCTCTCTGCCCCTCCCCTGCTCATGCTCTCTCTCTCTGTCTCTTTCTGTCTCTGTCTCTCTCTCAAAATTAAATAAAGATTTTTTTTTTAAAAAGGTATTTACTGAAAGACTGTCGATGGACACCAAACCGAGGCTGGAGAGGCCAGCCTGCCAGGGGCAGGGTTACAGCACCAGGCAAATGGCAGATATTAGGAAGGCTGGGACTCAGAGCCTAGGAGAGGACATAGGCCATCACAGTCAGAGCTTCCCAGGCCACAGAGACCCCACCCCACCCCCAACTGAGTGCAGGCACAAACCTTTGAAAAGATAAGCACACGCATCCAGCTGCTGGCATCGCTGCCCGCACGGGGAAGGAGGCAGCCCGGTGGTGATGCGACACCGCAGGCCTGGCCTGGCCCGAGTCCCATGCCCTCCCCTGACCTCAGACACGAAGGCAGCTTCCGAGCCAGCCCGGGGAAGGGGATCGCCCTACAGGTGGCTGAACGATGGCCCTCGCGTCCCTGGCCGAATCAGCACCGGAAGGATTACGCTGCAAGAAATCCAGGGGGTCAGCAGGGGAGAATGCTTTAATATCAAACACAATTAATACAAGTTTGACAATCAGCACATTTAGGACTATTGACGGAAAAACTGATTAAATTGGGTTCTAAAGATCCGGAGCCCCGCTATCTCTTTCCTATACGCGTGCTGTGAGCTACAAGAAATGAAAAAGGTTAAAGTCATCAACATTCTGAAGACAGACTTACATTTCAGGAACTTGGCAGGCAGGTTAACACAAAGTTTTCCAATTTCAAAGCCTCAATAAAGGCCACTTTTGCAAGCTTCATAAACATATGCTATGCAGCATATTTCTGTGTTTTTGTATCTTGTATACCTTTTGTATTTTCTTTGAATCTTTCTGAGCATTCTCTCGGAGTGGTACTTTTCCAAATAACTTCCATCCCAAGTCATTCTGTTTGTCAAGTCTTGCATTCTGTTTTCTAGCAAGCAAATTCCTATAGGAAGAAAATAAGAGGGTTAGGAAACTTGTGGGTATTTACAAAAATACCAGGACAACCGAGTCATTCTCTGATGAAAACAAGCAGACTTTCCTCTGAGAGAACACTGTGATGAACTACAAGCTTTCGTTCTTCAGATGTGATTTTCCACGTAAGACACAGAAATTATGCAGCAAGGAAAAAGCCCTTAAGCTTTTTGTTTCTCAAACTGTTACAGGCACATATTCTATAACTTAAAGTTCAGGAAATACCTTACACTATAACGTAGTATGTAACAAAAGTGACTTTCAAAGTCAGACCAAACTGAATGGAAACTTGGCCTCAACCACTCACTAGCTGTGTGACTTTGACCAGTTTGTTAACCCTCCTAAGCTTCAGTTTTCTTGTGTTTAACAAGGGTCTTTGGAGGAATTAAAATTATAGGTATACAATCAGCGCTTAAAAAAATAAGAGCTGCAAGGGGCGCCTGGGGGGGCTCTGTCGGCTGAGCATCCGACTCTTGGATTCAGCTCAGGTCACGATCTCACAGTCTGAGAGATCGAGCCCCGTGTCAGGCTCTGTGCTGACAGCACTGAGCCTGCTTGGGACTCTCTCCCTCTTTCTCCTCACCTCTCCTGCTCATGCTACTTTTCTCTCTCTCTCTCTCTCTCAAAATAAATAACCTTTAAAAAATAAAAAAGGAATTCTGTTAAAAATTATTAAGAGCTGCTTTAATAATTAACCTCTAGCTCAGTTTAAATTACCTATGGTGGGGGCACCTGGTTGGCTCAGTGGAGCACACACCTCTCACTCTTGGGGTTATGAGTTTGAGCCCCATGTTGGGTGTGAAGCCTACTTAAAAAAAATTTTTAAATAAAAAAAAAATTATAAGACAAATGTTGCCTATTTATAGGCATTTATTTTTTTAATTTTAATTTAAATAATTTAAATAAAAAGTTTATTTAATTATAAAACAAAATATTGCCTATTTATAGTCTCCACCTATAACAAAAAGAAAGTCCCTCAAGAGATAGTCACGAGGTCTTCTGTCCCAACAACATGTAAACAAAAGTCCCAAATAACAGAAATAAATCCCAAATGGTAGTACAAAATAAATTACATTCTGGAAGGTGGATTCATTCAAAACATATGGTTTCTAGGGCTCACTGGAAAGTATAAGATGAACCCGCAGCACCTCGGGTGCTGGAAAGCAAGAAAGCACTCAAAGAAATGTGGGGACACGTCTGAAGGGAAGAGCAGCCAGCCTCAAACAAGGGTTCCTGCTGGCCGGATCTGGAACAGTCTCATCATCGAGGTAAATAATGAGAGCAAGGGACTGTAATCCCTTGAATAAAACAAAAATCCAAGTGTCCATACGGATCTAGACAAGTGGAGGAGGAGGAGGAAGGAAAACTGTCCCGAACAAGCACAGGAAGCCTGATGGAGGCAGGAAAGGACCGATGGCGCTGACTGGGGCGGGGGGGAGGGGGGGATGGAGGAGGGGTTGGGGGCGGACAGCTGCAGGAGGAAGATTTCCCGCAGATGGAAAGTACAGCCTGCAAATTACTTGTCAATGACAAGTAACTGTCAATTACAAGTAATCCTCAGGCAAGTGCTGGAAGCCCATTCGCAGCTCAGAGGAGACAGCACAGGCCTGCTGCCCGAGGTGCCAAGAACAGCACCCCATATGGATGGCAGTAGACAGACAGACAGACAGACAGACAATCAGAGAAGATCTCTGAAACCACCAACAAAACGTGAGAGCGGACCGTGGACCAGGAAACAGCACAGGGTTCGTGCTGAATCTCCCGACCTTGATAACTGCAGGGTGGATACGGGAGAGAATGCCCTTGTCCTCAGGGAATATACAGATATATTTGAGGGGAGGGGCCTGATATGTCCAGCTGATTCTCCTAATGCTTCAAAGAAATACTTATTTACTTTATGGCACACAGACCACACTCACAGACCAGATAGACAAATGAACTATAAAGTGTGCCTGGGTAAAGAATACGCAGAAGTTCCCTGTGTTTTTCTAGAAGCTTTTCACTAAGTTTGAAATCATGTTAAAATAAAGTTACAGGGGCGCCTGGGTAGCTCAGTAGGTTAAGCGTCCGACTTCGGCTCAGGTCACGATCTCGTGGTTCGGGGGCCCCCACATCAGGCTCACTGCTGTCAACGTGGAGCCTGCTTCAGAGCTTCTGTCTCCCTCTCTCTCTGCCCCTCCCCTATTCCCACGTGCACGCACTATGAAAAATAAATAATGCATTAAAAAACTAAATAAGGTTATAAAAACTTGCAAAAAAAAGCAAACAAATGCTTTCACTGTATTCTTCCCTGCTTTTCTGTTGTGGTTATAACAGAATCCATTTCAGAAACCCTTTCACAGCCCAAGGCAATTCTGTACATACCTGTGTAAGAAAGAAACTTAGAGCTATCCCCAGGCCCAGAGCCACTGGCGAAACACACGCGGTTCAAAGCGGGCTAAAACATCAGGCACCCAGGACGCTAAGAGCTTGTACATCCAGAATGCGGCTCACAAAGAGCTGACATTCTGCTAAGAGGAGATGCCTCTGGAGAAGGGGACTAGGCACAAGGGACGAAAGCTGAGGAACCCCAATGCACTGGGAAGGGGCGGGGCCAGTAGTGAGTGGTACACCTCCTGATGAACCTCGACCCTACTGTGGAGGGATGCATGTCACTGAGGGTCTGGGGGGACAAGGAAGGGAGTGGAAAACACACAGAAGCGACTGGGCAACCTGTGGTCCAGGAGGCAGAGTGTGAATGTGATCCCGGTCACCGAGACGGGCCAACAGGAACAAGAGGAACAGAGACCTCGGCCCGTCCGTCCACTGCGACAACCATGTAAATCTGTGCCAACACAGTGCAGATAAAACTTACGAAAATCATGACTCAGGACAGGCCATGACTTACCCGAGGTATCTTTGGCTGTATGACTTTTATGGACGAGAGGGTGAGGACCTTTGAATGGACAGGAATCCCTCCCTAGCTCCGGCTGTTTGTGTCACTGGCATGGGTAACAGGGAGCCTCTGGCCCCCTTGCAGGTCGCTGGGTCATCGGGAGGCTGGCATGGATCTGGCTGCTGGGCCCTGTGGCCGCCCATCATGTGACCAAACCCCATTCCCGGGCCAGGTGCAGCGAGAGTACCCAGACAGGCAGAGAGAGTCCAGGCCCGGATGGTTCCCTTTACCACCTGTGTGGTCTTCCTAACCGGGCGGCGCCCTCAGGAAGCCACCGCCACAGAACCCTCCTGTCCCCTCGTGAGCCCTGTGCCACAGCGAGTTAGCGCTCATGCAATGGCCATAGCCAGGATCTGGGACACGTCACCGGGGGCAGAACCCAGGGACTGCTTGGTTCAAGCTTCCTGTTTTATCAACTACTCCCAACCCACCTGTCCCCCCGCCGTCTTCGGGAAGGACTCACGTCTGTCCGTTCCTGCACCCCCTCTGCACCCCCTCTGCACACCAACCCAGACCAGCTGCCAGCCGGCCGACCCAGGCCTGGGCTCCCACAGCAGCTATTTCTCCACAGCATCCACCCTGCTGTTCTGGGCCCGTCGGGCACGCGCCATCCCCTCCTCTCCACACACCTGTCCCTTGGGGTGGGGGCTGCTGGGGGGGCAGGGTAGAGTCTCCGCTGCATCCCCAGAACCCTAGCCAGCTTGCAGGAGGCACTCTACACAAAGAGAATAGCCACTTTGCTGGGGCGGGGGGGGGGGCGGGGGCAGAGCTGGGGAAGTAGAAAGGGACCACAGCCCACACACCCCCCAACCTGGGGCCAGTGCAGTGAACCACCTCTGAAGGCGGCAATGATGCCTAAGTGCAAGCTTCCACACATGTGCAAGGTGAAGGGCAAGTCCAGACGAATCAAGGCCCAGGACTAAGAACTAGACAGAGGTAAGCTCTGAGCAGGGGTAGGAGTCCCCCTGAAAGAAGGGGACATGGAAGATGGGGGGTGCTGGGAGAGGAGGGAGGAGGGGCAGAGCTGAACACCACAAGTGGCTTGCAGGTGGGGTGGCGGGGGTGCAGCCGCTGTGATGGCCCAGGGCAGCACCTGAGCACCTTCCAAGCAGGACACAGAACCAGTCATCAACACTGCCTTTTTGCTGCACCCCAGCGGAGGGCCCTTGGCCGGGAGGGCTAACTCCTTTGTTGGGGAGAAGGACTTACTCTACCCGCAGGGTAAGGACATCACCTGCTGACCTCAATCCAGTCTCTGAACAGCAGAAACCACACCGAAATGGGCCAGACTCTCACCTGAGCCGGAAGGGACTCAAACCAGCTAATAACCAGTGTTGGGCCCGGATGAGTCCTCAATCCGCAGGGCACAACGACACAGTCTAACCAAGCTGTCGGCATTGGGGTTCCCTGAGGGCCCCCCAGGCTCCAGATGCTGAATCCTGCCCGACCCACGCTCCCCCCCCCCCCCACCCAGCACACGCGAGAAAACCAACTTGGCACCTCTCACCCACACGCACCCCACCTGGAGCAGACTCGGCTCTCCTCCCAACGAGCCCCTTCCACCACGATGCCGGTTCCAGTCCTGCAGCTGGCGGGGCTGAGCCGTGGCTGAAGGGGCGGCACCGAAGCCTTTTCCAAAAACAAGGTGAACCCTATTTCTAGGAGGCTGATGAGGGCGTTCCACGCCCTCCTGAGCCTCATCGCAGGAGCACCCCTGCAGGCAGGCGGCCAGAGCAGAGACCTCTCAACAACCCACCAGGCCTCGTTCATCCGGTGAAGTTTTCTGAGGGCCTCAGCCACCCGGACACCACAAGCGGCAGTCTTATTTGCTCAGAAACCTTCGGTCTCCCCCCAGGTTAGCTCTGAAGCCCTCACCTGATTTGGCAAGGGTCTGGCCCCACTTCCCAGCCCTCCTCCTTGGGTCATTCGGGGCCCACCCACATCCAGGCGGGCACACAGCCTGTCATACTCCCCCCACCCCCGTGGGCTTCGCCACCCTTGCTTCAGGTGTCCCTCGGGCACAGGACCCAGACGGGTCAAGCCCTGGGCCCCTGGAGACCTCCCACTGCACCTGCCGTGCCGCTCCAGAAGTCTCTCCTCCACACCCGGGCACGGAGGGCTCGCACCAGCCCTGTCCCCCGAGTCCCTCCAATGGCTCCCGCCTGTGTGCGGGCACCATGGCACGTGCTGTTCCCCCCACCGTCAAAGTGCTCCTGAAAGAGGAGCCGTGAGGGCCTGCCTCACAGGCGTGTTTCAGGGGTCACACACGGCGAGGGGCCCCACAGGCCTGGTCTACCGCAGCGCACACGCACTCGGTTTACGTTCACCATCATCGTCGCGTGGCGTTTCCCGCGGGGGGCTGACAGCCCTGTCCTCCAGCCCAATCCCCTTCAGCTGAGCCAGCGCTCTGCACCCCGGAGGCCCGGGAGAGGGGGTGGGGGGGGGGAGGCGAGGTCTACAGGAAGGGCGGGCTGAGGGGAGGTGACCCAGGAGGTGCTGGCCCCACCAGGGATCTGTTGGTAACGACCATCCATCCGACTATCTGGGCGCATTTCACAGCAGGGCTGCAGAGGCCTGGGGAAATAGCTCTGGGGCGGTCGGTGACTGGTGACTAAGCCACACCTACTACAAGGGAAAAGAATAATCCTACCAGCCTGCAGGAGGTGAGAGGCAGGAAAGGGGACCACAAGGGCGCCAGGGCCTGGCCGGGGCACTTACCCCTGGCCTGCACCATAACTCTTCTCACTTCAACAGGTAACAACTCAGAGGAAGAGACATGGGACGCCATGACAAAGCGAGGCCACAAATAACAGCGTTAGTTAAGGGGCATGGCCAGAGTCAGGGGCAAGGTCGCGCACGGCCACGTCTAACCAGGACGACGGACCACCAGGACCCAGCCCTCACCGAGAACAGTCGAGCACGGGTTTGCAGACTCTGCCCGACGCTCCCTTGCGTCCGCCTCCCCCACCCTGGGAGCCACAGGATCTTTCCTTCGCCAGGCTGGTCCAGGGCACCCCGACGGGCAGGAAGTGGAGAATGCTGACATCCGACGAGGGGCAGAGTGGGGCTGGGTGGGTGGGGAGACAGATGAGCCGGAGACCTGAACGGCCCCCACCCCTGCCTCCTGACAAAGGGGTCAGGCCCACACTACCCAGGACGGGCCACCAGCCACATGTGCTGCTCAACACATGACGAACGTGCATGTTATCATGCTGAAATATGCCGGCTGGGTCAGGATGTCCTTCAAAAAAAGACTGAAAACAACCCAGTGGCTCATGACACATCCACATGCATCATTGCAGGGCCGGGGGAGGAAAGGCTGTCTGGCTTGGTCAGAAGAGCATGTGATTCCTGATTTTGTGGTCATGAGTTCGAGCCCCACACTGGGTGTAAAGATTACTTAAATGAATGAAGATTTTTTTTTAAAGGGGCCAGGGCGTATAGGAGGATTAGGAGGAACTTAACGGAGGACCATGGGGGAGAAGAAGGGGGGAAATGGTGGGGGAGAAGGAGGGAGGCAAACCATGAGAGACTCTTGAATGCTGAGAACACACTGAGGGCTGATGGGGGAGGGGAGGGGGATGGGGGAGAGGGGCATGGAGGAGGGCACTTGTGGGGCTGAGCACTGGGTGTTATGTGGAAACCAACTTGACAATAACTATTTGTAAAAAAACCAAAAACAAAACAAAAACCCATGTGTGGACAGACACATACCTCTGATACTTATGTGATGTATCTGGGAGCATTTATATGAGTTTGAAGCACTGAACTGTAAACAGTGGAAAGCTACGGTTTGTTCAGTGGGACTCCTTCGAGAAGCAGGATCGNGATGAGAACAAACTGAGGACTGATGGATGTGGGGGGGAGGGGGGAGATGGGCATAGAGGAGGGCACTTGTGGGGATGAGCACTGGGTGTTATATGGAAACCAACTTGACAAGAAACTATTTGTAAAAAAAAAAATAAAAGAATGGAAAAAATAAAAATAAAAGGGGCCAAGGGAATTTTTTTGAAAGACTAAAAACTATCTGTTGTTAAAGGAGAAAAACGAGGTACGTGACAGCGTAAAGCATGCCGCACAAAACGTGATCTGGCGCTGCTCCTGCCAGTACAGACATCCTCTGGGAGAGACAGAAATGGCCACTCGATGCTTCTGCGACAGCTACTGGGTGGCACAGTGTAGAAAAGAAACTCTCCACCATACGCTCTATCATATTTTCTGGATTTTGTACCATGCAAACTGCCTATTGAAGAAAGTTAACAGGGGCGCCTGGGCGGCTCAGATGGTTAAGCGTCCAAAGCTTGGGTTTCGGCTCAGGTCATGATCTTACGGTTTGTGAGTTTGAGCCCCGCACCAGGTTCTGCACTGATGGTGAGGAGCCTGCATGGGATTCTCAATTTCTTCCTCTCTCTCTGCCCCTCTCCTGGTCACAAAGTCCTCTCTCAAAAATAAACTTTGAAAAGAAAGAAAAAAGTTCACATATAAAGAAGCCATTAGTCAATTAGGGATTTCTGCCAATAAGAAATGAAGTGAGGGGTGGGGGCCTGGCTGGCTCAGTCGGTGGGGCAAGAAACTCGATCTCGGGGGGTGGGGAGGTGTGTTCGAATCCCATGCTGGGTGTAGAGACTACCAAGAGAGACAGAGAGAGAGAGAGAGAGAGAGAGAAAAAAGAAGTACTTCCGCACCATCCCCACCCCCATCTTTCAAATCAGGAAGGCTTTATCAGACCCCAAAACAGTCCCTAGTAAGGCTAGGTGGCAGCTGGCAGGCACCCCTGCTGTGCCAGGTGGAAAGGGCCCTACAAACAAAACGCTGAAGAACAAGTGAAACCGGTGAGTGACACTGTTACTGGTTTAAAAAATAAACATCTTGGAAGCAAGAAGCGAAACTGCATGGAGCTGCTCCTGGGAAGGCCTCAGCCGCTCAGCCCAGGGGGCTGATGCACCCCCCCCACCCCCCCACCCCCGCCGCACTGGGCCTGTGTCACAAGCCCCAGCCGTGAGCAGGGAGCAGGACACCGGTGACAGGGTCCCAAGGAGAGTGGCCTACAAGTCAGGTAAGTTCCGCACATCCCCCGCCAGGGACTCAGATCCCGGCCTCCCCGTCCAGTGCGGCCTCGGCCCGCGCAGCCGAGAACCCGGGCAGGGCGCAGAGCCGGCGCCGGGTCAGCAGGGCCTCGCACAAGCTGCCGTCCCCTCCCAGAGCTCGTGCGGCCCCGCAGGGCGGCGCGGATGTACGTGGAGGAGCGTGACAGGGCGGCACGAAGGCAGCCACGACCACGGGGCTGCAGGCTTATCTGCCGTCCCGTCACGCTGCCGGAGCTGCCCTGCTTCAGGCAGACACGGAACTGGGGGCCTTCCCGGGGAGAGGCCCCCATTCTGAACCCCAGGGTCCCAGCTGGGCAGCTGAGGGCTTATCTGCTCCAAGAAGACTGTAAGGTGGGACATAACCTTGTGTCACCGGTTTGTGGCAGAGAAGTGATGCACAGGAGGCTACAAGGGGCCTAGCTGGGCTCCAATCAGGGGCCCCCAGCCCCCCCACCCGCCACCCCACCTCACTGTCCACCTGCCACCCCCCTTCCACCCTTCACCCCACCCCCCATCCCACCCCCCACCCCAGCAAGGACTTTTTAAATGTTTACTTTTGTGCAGCGGGCAAACACAAGCAGGGGAGGGGCAGGGACAGAGGATCCGAAGCAGGCTCTGCACGGATACCACAGGGCCCGACGGGGGGCTCAAATCACAAACCGTGAGATCATGACCCGAGACAGAGTCAGATGCTTAACCCACCGAGCCCCCCAGGTACACCTCTAGCAAAGACTTCTATCTAAAGTTCATCTCTCCATTTTTGGACAAGAGACGATATAATCCGAGGACAGACCCTCTTTCTTCTTAGATGGTGTGGGGTGGAGGTGGTTCCTTTGAACCCCACCCCCACTAACTCTGACATTACCAAAGACAAAATACAGGGATTCCAGGGGGCGCCTGGGTGGCTCAGTTGGTTAAGTGTCCGACTTTGGCTCAGGTCATGATCTCACGGTTCGTGGGTTCGAGCCCCGCAACAGGCTCTGTGCTGACAGCTGGGAGCCTGGAGCCTGCTTCCGATTCTGTGTCTCCCTCTCTCTCTGCCCTTCCCATGCTCATGTTCTGTCTCTCTCTGTCTCTCAATAATACATAAATGTTTTTAAAAAATTTTAAAAAAATACGGGGATTCCAGAACAATCTAGAATGCTAGCTGACAGACCTCTAAAGACTAGGTGCTGGATCTGGGTCCCTGGACCAGCGTGTTTCGAAGCACAGGACGTGTGTGCTGAGGGCAGCGCCGGGAGCCAGGGCCCTACCTGGTGTGAGCGCTCACGCCTTTCACGGCCTATCAGCTTGTTACTCCACGTGTCTGCGTTGCCAGAACGTAAGGTCCACGAGGCGAACCCTGTGTCCTGTGTTCACTGCGGTGCCTCGGTGCCTAGAACAGCTCCTGGCATACAGAGAACATGTTTCCTGGATGCATGCTTTATGGAGGAATTTTCAGAAAGATCACCCCAGAATTACACCTGCCCATTTAAAACAGAGGAAGGCAGCGCTCAGAGAGTTTGGGAGGTCTGCCCAGAGACACACAGAGTAACACGAAGCCGAGACTTGGACCCAAGTGACCGCGGCTGCTCCGCGGCAGCTCCGTGGTGGCCGTCCACACGTCCCCAAAGGTGGAGGACGGCTGGGGTGGCAGGGCGCAGCCCTCCCCGACCGGGCGCAGCAGGTTCCGCCGCCCACACTCAGCAGGCATTTCTCAAAACTCGTCGAGACCTTGGCAAAGGCACCTCCCAAGTCCTCCTCCTTCAAGATACCGTACATCTGAACTCCGGTTTGTAAATGGGTTTTACAAACTGCGGCTTCTGGCTCTCTCCCTCCTTCGCCTCATTAACAAACAAGACAGAACCAAAGCTTGTTGAAAGTAATCAGAAATACGCTGAAACGTTGTCACCTTCCGTCCCCAGAACAGACGGGTATCTTCACCCCCATCTCCCGAGTCCGTCACCTGTCACAGATCACCCGTCAGGAGCCCCGGCCTGCACCCAGCACTTCACACACACTGCGTGAGAGCTGAACTCTGGAGGGAGGGCCCTGCTGCAGTGTCCACACCGGGACGCACGAGCCACGTGTCAACCCCACCAGAAAGGGGTTACCATCCACAAGGCACAGACTGCAAACAGCGTCTCGGTGACATTAATGAATCTGCTCCCAGAGGGGCATATAAATTCTGGTACTCCTCCGGGGTAGAGGCGGCCAAAATCTTGAATGGTTCCTCTAAAGCCTATTTCTTACGTATCTTTTTTCGCAGATGTCCACCCGTCAGAAATCGGCACGGCCCCTGCCACGTCTGTTTACACGGGGCCTCCGAGTCCGCTCTGAGAACACAAGGGGAAAAGGCCAGCCCACTCAACTGTCACGGGCACACAGGACGCGACCTCCTGTGTGATAAGGCCCTACTGCCCCTACAGGAAATGTGAGTCGAGTAAGACAGACACAGGTGTTATCACTGTGACCGAGCGGCGGGCCCAGGGCTCCCGGTTCCACACACAATCACAAGCACCCGAGGGCTGGAAACAGTGTCTCTTCCTTCAGAAAGTGTTATCCAAGTAGCATCTGATGCCACAAGGCTGCTCCCTCAAAGCGGAGGGCAGAGGCCACTCGGCAGTGTAGCGAGCGTCACGCCCCTGGCGCACGAGGACCCTCGAGGGGGACTCGGGACCACACCCATCCGAAACAGGACGACCCGAAGACACGGCCGCGCCCGGGGGGGTGGGGGTGCTAAGTCCCACCAACACCTACAGTGTGGCCAGAACCAAGCTCTGCTCCAGCGACGAGAGCAGGAGGGGCGCGACCACAACCACACACCTGTCCGTGAACAGCAGCGCAGGGGAGACGGCCATCGCGTCCGCCGTAGCCGCCCGGCGCCGAGGCCGGCCTCACGAGTGCAGACTGTCCCTGGGAGACATTCCCGGAGCCGGAGGCGCGGCCACAGTGCCAGGGCGGCACCCCGGGTGCCCTTCCGGGCCCCGCAGCGCGGTCTGCAAGGTTAAGGCACGCAGGACGGGGCGGACTGGCTGGGAGGGCAGAGGGCGGGGTGGGCAGGGCTCTGACTCTGAACTAGTCACAGGGAGGGAGGAGGGCGGGCAGTCGGGGGAGGAAACCCGTGTGACGGGGCGGGTTCCCGGGGGCCCTCGCATCTCTGCAGAGGCCACGCCACGCCTCGCCAGGGACCTCGCCAGGGTGGGCTAACTGGCCACATAGCCCACGGGCACTTCCGACTGAGAAATGAAGCGAAATCCCATTTAGAACAACCCTGAGTAACTCCTGTCTGCCAGACACCGTACTTTGTGGAAGAAGCGATCAGGTGTTTAGGTGAGTCCCAACCCAGTCACCTAAGTCCTCGTGAAAAACTTGCATTAGAACCATCACTAGGGGCGCCTAGGGGGCTCAGTCGGTTAAGCGTCCGACTTCAGCTCAGGTCGTGATCTTGCGGTTCATGGGTTTGAGCCCCATGTCAGGCTCTGTGCTGACAGCTCGGAGCCTGGAGCCTGCTTCCGATTCTGTCTCCTTCTCTCTCGTTCTCTCTCTGCCCCTGCCCCGCTCACACTTTTTTTCTGTCAAAAATAAAAACATTAAGGGGCGCCTGGGTGGCTTAGTCGGTTAAGCGTCCGACTTTCACTTAGGTCATGATCTCATGGTTCGTGGGTTCGAGCCCCGCGTCAGGCTCTGTGCTGACTGCCAGCTCAGAGCCTGGAGCCCGTTTCAGTCTGTGACTCCCTCTCTCTCTGACCCTCCCCTGCTCACGCTGTCTCTC
>NW_024080695.1:3172513-3462322 GCF_003009895.1 Hyaena hyaena
GGGGCGCCTGGGTGGCTTAGTCGGTTAAGTGTCCGACTTTCGCTTAGGTCATGATCTCGCGGTTCGTGGGTTCGAGCCCCGCGTCGGGCTCTGTGCTGACTGCCAGCTCAGAGCCTGGAGCCTGTTTCAATCTGTGACTCCCTCTCTCTCTGACCCTCCCCTGCTCATGCTGTCTCTCTCTCTCTCTCCTAGAAATAAATAAAACATTAAAAAAAATTTTTTTTTAAAAAATAAAATAAAACATCAAAAAAAATTTTAGGTAAATAAACAGATGTTAAAAAAATTAAAAGACCCAAATAAGCATGTGTTACTTTTGCAATCAGAAAGACAAGAGAAGGAAATAGACAACAGAATCTGAGCGACAACACAGCAGAAGAATGGCACCGAGCGCCCAGTCTGTGGGGCGCTGGGACCGGTGGACAAAAGCCCTGCCCCAGTGTACCCAGTGATGCTGACTAGTGACCGTGCTCTGGCCGTGGCTCCCGCAGTGGGTACCTGGATCAGAGGCAGCATCGCCTGGGACCAGGCTAGAAACACAAAGCCTTGAGCCCCCCCACCACACACACACTCTGGGGTAAGGCCCAGGGAGCCCTGTTTGAATGAGCCCCGGGGGGCTCTGACACTCACATGAAGTTCAAGGACTGTTAGGCCTATATTTACACACTTAAAATTCCTCTGTCTTGCTGAAAACTTGCTGTCAATTCCCCCCCTACCCGAGGGGGGTCGAGTCCGCGTCTGCAGGTCTGGCTCGGGGTTACTGATCACTCATCCAGCCATTATTAGCCAAAAATAAATAAATTAAATAAATAAATAAAATGTATTCCACTAGGTCTTTCTGATGCCCTTACAAGGATCATTTGACATAAAGAGTGTGAGTGTGTGTGTGTGTGTTTAAAAAACTCCCCCATGAAGGCTTTTTTTTTTAAGTTTATTTATTTATTTTGAGATAAAGAACAAGCAGGGGAGGGGCAGAGAAAGAGGGAGAGAGAGAATCCCAAGCAGGCTCTGTGCCGTCAGCATAAAGTCCGATATGGCGCTCGATCTCATGAACCCGGGGATCACAACCTAAGCCGAAGTCAAGAGCTGGACACTTAACTGAGCCATCCAGGTGTCCCACTTTTTATTATTTTTAAAAATTCATACATAATAAAAGTGAGGTTTTTGGTGTACCGTTCTATGAGTTGTAACATCGGTAGGTTCATCCAACTACCAGAGAAAAATCTTATAGAAACTTTGAGAAACAGAAAGTAGAACACTCAACCCATTTTAGAAGCCAGCATAACCCTGATACCAAAACCCGAAGAAGACATTAAAAGAGGAAAGTTAAAGGTCACACTCTAATGAATACAGACACACACACACACAAAAAATCATAAAATATCAGCAAATCAAATCCAGTGGCAGATATCAAAGGATGATATACCATAAACAGATGGGATTTTTCCAAGAATGCATATTTAGCTTACCTGACATTAGAAAACTACAGTGGTATTACCCCAAACAAAATAAAGGAGAGAACACATATAATCATCAACAGATGCAGGAAAAAAAGGATTTGATAGAAAATGCAACACATTGACATTTGTTTCCAATCATAAAACCAGGAATAAAGGCAACTTCCTTAATCTGAGAAAAAGGATGGAATAAAAACGTGTCTGGAAAGAGGTGTTCTACAGCAAACATCACACTCAATGGGGAAACGGTGAGAGCTTTCCCAGAGACCCAGGATTTCTGCAGCACCACTTCAAGACAGCGCTCACTGCATGAAGTTCCCACTCCCGTGATACGGAGAAAACAAGAGGAAAGGGGTAAGAATTGGAAGAAATGCAACTCATCCACAGACCACGTAATTTTCTACCAAGAAAATCCAAAAGAATCCACAGATTAACTATTAGAATAACTCACTATAGCCAGAGCGCAGGATTCACGTTCAATACACAAAATTAACTGCCTTGACAGCGTTTCTGAAACGGCATCCGTAAAACCATCAAAAATTTACACATACCTTGGAATAAATTTAACGAAATAAATGCAAGACCTTTACATAGAAAAATAACAAAGCATAAAACATTGTGGGAAAATTTTTAAAAATCAAAATAAATGGAAGTAAATACCATATTCAGATTTAAGAAGTTTGCATGTAGTAAAAAACGATCAACAGATTCAGTGTAATTGCAAACAAAACTGTAGATGTCCGGGCGCCTGGGTGCTGACAGCTTGGAGCCTGCTTAGGTTTCTCTCTCTCCCTCTCCCTCCCCGGCCCTCATCCCTCCTCTCTTTCTCAATAAATAAATAAACTTTAAAAAAATTTTTTTCTAACTGCAGATTTTTCGGTGGTAATTGCCAAGCTGATTTTAAAATTTATATGGAAATGAAAAGTACGTAGAACAGTCAAAATAATCTTTTCTTTTTAAAGTTTCTTTATTTATTTTGAGTGAGACAGAGACAATGGGAGTTGAATGTGGGTAGAGACAGAGAGAGAGAGACAGAGACACAGAGAGAGACAGAGACAGAGAGACAGAGACAGAGAATCCCAAGCAGGCTCCACACTGTCAGTGCAGAGCCCCATGCAGGGCTCAAGCTCACAAACTGTGAGATCATGACCTGAGCCAAAACCAAGAGTCAGACGCTTAACCGACAGCCCCGTCAGGCGTCCCGAGTCAAAATAAAGAACAAAGAAGTAGAAGGGCTTTCTCTACCAGACATCAAGACCTACTACATAGCTATTATTAGTGAGAAATGGAACATACATGGTCACCTGATTTATTTCAAAGGTTCAATGAGAAGGATGAGCTTAACAGTAAGTAAACATTAATCACTACACGTCACACGACAGAAAATTAATTTCGATGGATCACGGATCTAGCTGGAAATGGCAAAACAAAGCTTCTGGGAGAGAACAAAGATTTTCTTAAATGGATACAAAAGGCATTAACCACTAAAAAAAAATTTTATACATTAGAATTAAAATTAATTTCTGTTCATTAAGAAAATAAAACAACAAAAAAAAAACATTAACAGAATGAAAAGATAAGCTATCGTGTAGAATATATTTGCGATACGTCTCCCAAAGGACTCTAATCCTGAATATGTAAAGTACGCCTGAAAGTCAGTAAGACAACTGCAGGGGGCGCCTGGGGGGCTCAGTCAGTTGGGCGTCCGACTTCGGCTCAGGTCACGATCTCACAGTTTGTGAGTTCGAGCCCCGTGTCGGGCTCTGTGCTGACAGCTCAGAGCCTGGAGCCTGCTTTGGATTCTGTGTCTCCCTCTCTCTCTGACCCTCCCCTGCTCACGCTATCTCTCTCTCTCTCTCTCTCCTAGAAATAAAACATTAAAAAAAAAATAATAAAAAAAGTAGCCTCTCTTTCTCTCTCAAAAATAAACATTAAAAAAAATTAACAACAACAACAAAAAAGACAACTGCAGGCACTTCACAAAAGAAGATTCGAAATGGTCATTAAAATTTGAAAAGAGGCACCAAACCCTTAGTCATGAGGAAAATCGGAGTTAAAACCAGAGACAACACCTCACTGGCAAAACACTTGGCGGCGCGCCCACCACAGCACCCCAGGTACAGGGGCCCCAAGACACGGGAGCGAGAACACTGCGATCGGCGTCTCCCTCCTTGTCACAAACGAACAGATGTCCCCCCGCCAAGAACACGCAGCAGGATGTCTGTACAGCCGAAACCATCCACAATGGAAGAAAACGAATGCTGCCACACAATGACGGCCCAGGTGAACGTCACACAAGGTTGTGCAAAGAAAGCCAGACACAAAGTATGCGCCGTGTGACTCCAGTGACACCTACAGCGACAGAGGTCAGAACAGTGGCTGCCCTTGGGGAGCAAGGCCCCGACAGGGGAGATGCAGGATGGAGACCCGGGCGGAGGGGTGCCCGTCACACTCTCTGCAGGGCACATGAGTGACACTTTGGTCAACACCAGCCGGGCTCCAACCACGATCCTCCCGGGCCCGACGGGCCCCTCCCTGCCCCGCCCCTCCCGGGTGCCCCCGGAGCCCGAGCACACGTGTCTCTGGCACAGGGCCGGGGGTGGAGTTGTTTCCGCATCACTTCCCGCTGCCCTGGGGACGGGGGAGCCGCCCTGCTTGGCCTCTGGCACCCCAGGGGCCCCAGCCTAAAACCTGCCGGACAGACTGCAGCACGGGTCGGTCATTAACCGACCCTGACGCGCGCCCCGGCCGTGCACCCCTCCCCGAGAAGTCACCGGGTCCACAAGACCCATGCTCGCCTGCGTTACCACGGGCACGTGGTGGCCTCCTTGAGATCCCCTTCAGACGCGCTCCAGCAGTTCAACCCAGAGCAGAGTCACACGGGGACGCGCCCTCTAACATGAGCTTAGATTTTCGCCGGGAGGGCGAAGGCAGGGCGAGAATCCTGTGTAACGTAGTAGAGAACGTTACTTGACTGAGGGGACAAATCAAATCTATTTTTAATCTCCGACTGAGAAGCAAGGAGAAGAGGGAGAGAAGAGCTGCTAGGTAAGGATGCCCGCAGCTTCACGAGGCAGGAGCGGTCTGGGCAACCTCCACAGCTGAGGGGTGGGGTCCACGGTCATGTGCTTCCATCCCAGGAACCTTAAGGAGTAAGATCTGGCCTGAGGTGCACACGGCGCGCATGCGATTCAGGACCAGGCAGACCTGGGCTCGAACGCCAGCCTCATGGCACGCTGGCTGCGGGCAGAAAATGAACCACCTCTCGGTTTTCTCACCTGCAGAACGGAGCCACCACCCTCCCTTACGGGGTCTGCAGCTGACTCCCCAGACAGGGCCAAGCACCATCTCACTTCACCCTAACCCTGTTCCTACGCAGTATTCTTTCTCATTCAACCAATACATACCGGGCCAATACAACTACACGCGCCCTGGGTCCCGCGTCAAGTACACGGAATACAATCACCGGTGACCAGAGACACAGGCCCTCATCCGCGAGGGACTCGTGTGATTTTCCTTGTGTCCTAAAGACGGGGAAATTCAGAGCCATCACCTTTGCCTAAGGTCACACAGTCAACTGAATGGCTTGGATTTGGACTTAAATCCACACCTTTCACTGGTGGTCTTCAATCCTAGGCAGAACTACCCAGGGAGCTTTTTTAAAAAATCCCACCACGAGGCGCCTGGGTGACTCAGTCGGTTGGGCATCCGACTTCAGCTCAGGTCATGATCTGGCAGTCCGTGAGTTCAAGCCCTGCATGGGGCTCTGTGCTGACAGCTCAGGGCCTAGAGCCTGGAGGCTGCTTCAGATTCTATGTCTCTTGCTCTCTGCCCCTCCCCTGCTCATACTTGCTCTATGTCTCTCAAAAATTAAAAAACATCAAAAACAATTTTTAAAAAACCTCAATGCCCTAATGTCACATCAATAAAGAAAGTAAAACACCTCTGAGGGTGGGGCCTGGACACCAATTTCTTTTTTCAGTTTCCTGGACAATCCTATTGTGCAGCAAAAGGGCCGAGAACTTTGCTCTTGAACTAATAAATGATTCCCTTCCCATGCTATCTCGTTTCTCTAGTGAACACTTTTATCTATATGAATTCGAGATTAACTCCTTTCCATCAGTTTCCGTGAACAATTAATTACTATCTTTTAGATTCTGCTTTAACCACTCCGACAACTGTACTCACTAAAGCAAACCCAAACCGAGTGAGCTCTTCTAGTATCTTCCAGTCTCCCGTCCCCACAGATCACGGCGGTGGGAGGACTCCTAACCCAGGTGGCTTTCAGAGCTCACCGAGTGCGCCCTCTCCCTCCGCTGCGGCAAATCCAAGCCATGCTCCCAGAAGCCAGCAGACCCTGTCCTCTCTGATACAGAGCACAGCACAAAGCAGGCCCTGAATGCTACAGCAGGCATTAAAAACAACAACAACAACAAAAGAACAAAGAAACGATCACCCCCCCGTGCGGCTCCAGGAGTAAGGATCCACACTGCGCAAGTACGCAGAACCACACCATGTTCTGCGGCTCTAGCGCCAATCAGAAACACGGACTGGGCATGAGCTGGGGTTTGGGAGTGACTACAACCTAGACCCTGTCCTCGAGGGGATCAGAGTAACAGCAAGACACACAAAACTACAGTGAGGCCACAGGAGAGGAGGCCAGAGAGCATGGGCCTGGAGGAGGTCCCCTCTGCCCCAGGGATGCCAGGAAGGCTTCAGAGAAGAGGTGTCAGGGTCAAAGATGTGCAGCAATGGGCCAAGGGGACACAGGGCAGAGGGGAGGGGAGCATCTCAGGCAAAGGCAGGGAAGTGAGAGCCAGCGGCGCTGGGCTCAGGGTCAGTCTCCTGAGCACAAGCAAGGGCCCGGCAGGAGGAGAGGAGAATACCACAGGCATCGATCTCTTCAGTCTGTAGACTGTGGGACCCCGAGGGCAAACCCTGCCATTTACAGTAGCCTGAGGCCAGAGCGATGACAAATTCTAACAGTCCCCTGGCGCTCAGGGAGACCACGGACGGAGAGCTCTGGGGGTTCACCACCGTCACCTCAGCCAGAGCAGCTCAGAGCTGACCAAGGGTGCGGACGACAGTCAAGAAAACGGGAAGCACTTCTGGGATTCTGTCCCAGGAAATCACAGGAATAGCAGAAAACGCACACTGCCATGCACACAGGTAAGTTTACCATCTCAAAGCAGGAACAAAATCATTTCTTTATTGTTGGACAAGCAAATGATTCACAGGACGGAACACGGCAAAGACATTAATGAAGGTATGAAGACTTCTCATTAGGTGGGGAAATGCCTTCTATGGGTAAAAAAGCAGGATTCCAAGCTTACAAAATAGTACGCGTTTTCAGGTTTAAAATTCATAAAGTCTTTAAGGAAATATGGTAGAGGGGGAAAATTGGTAGTAGCTATAAAAGTGTAAAAGACAAACATAGAATAGCAAACATAAAAAACCAAAATCTCCTAGGGCACCTGGGGTGGCTCACTCAGTTAAACATCCAACTCTTGACTTCAGCTCAGGTCATGATCCCAGGGTCGTGGGATCGAGCCCCATGTTGGGCTCCGTGCTGAGTGTGGAGCCTGCTTGAGATTCTATCCCTTCTCTGTCCCTCCCCGCGATCCCATGCTCACAAGTGCACCTCTCTCTCACTAAAAACAAAATAAATATTTAAAAAAAAAAAAAGATTCTCTCTCTTCCTCTGCTCCTTCCCCACCTCGTGCTCTCTCTAAAATTCAAAAACACCAAAAGTCTCTCAGGAGAATGTTCTACCTCTGCAGACACCCCATGCTGCGCATGTGAAACCCACACAGCTGTGTGTGACCCGATGCGGGAAATCAACTGTTGGGATGTCTTCTCCCTTATCCAGAATAATAAAATCAAAAAGGGAAATATCTAACAGTACACTATATTTATGACTTTTTAAAACTTACAGTCTCCCCACCATTTACTTCAGAGTATTTACTGAACAGCTACTAAGTATCTGCGCTGGCTAGGAAAACAAGGAACGAGATGTGACCCTTGCCTTCCAGAAGCTCATGGTCGTGGGAGTGGGAAGGAGGTCAGTGCTATCTCAGAAGTCCAGGGGCTGTGGGATCCAAATGAAGGCCCTGGAAGGGGTTGTGGTGATCAGAGAAGGCTTCCTGGAGGAGATGTCCTTTAAGCTGAATCCTAAAGGACAAACAGGAGTTGTCAGGCAGAGAGAGGGAGCAGAAGGGGCAGAGGCGCAGGGATGAGACGCAGCTGGTTCAGAGAACTCTAAGTATGGCTACAGCATGAAATGGGAGCTGGACGTCTGAGAGGTGGGCAGGGGTATATCCAGAATGTTCCCTGTGCCACACCAAGCAGTCTGGAGTTTCTCCTGCAAGTGGTGGGAACTACCGTGTATAAAGGCAAGAGTTTACCAGTGCACTCAACTCCTCAACCCCAGGCATTTAATCCTCATGAAGAAGGAGGGGAAGGGGGTGGGGAAATTGATCCTGAAAAACAGCCTAGGCTCCCAGCTTTTGGCCAAACCCACTTCCTCACTGTCCTGGGCACTGGCCCCATTTCCCAACCTGCCTCTCAGGTAGCTTTCGCCACATGACCAAGTTCCGACCAATAAACCACCAGGGGACTGATGTCTGCCTGGCCCAGAAACCCCTCCACCCCCAGCCCCATCCCAGGCTCTCCCTTTCTTTGACCTCAGACAGGGGAGCCCACAGCCCTTAGGCAGCAATCACCAGAGCCACCAGTCGCCGGCAAGACCTTGGGAGGGCACAGGCTGGAAATGGACGTCACCATGTCTGGGCCTCTACACAGACTTCAGATTTGTTACAGCAGCTGACATTCCCACAAGTCAACTTACACCCATGGGTCTTCCCCACCAACTCTAACTACCATTCAATTTCTTCTGCTTTAAAAAGTAACTGCTCAAAGGAACCTCTAAAAGGAGCAGCACCTGCTCGTTCCGGGGTAAAGGCTTACCGGGCGCAACGACAAGGGCCATCCAGGGCACACGTGTCTTCATGCCCCTGGCTTCCCACATGCGGCTTCGTCCCCAGGCCAGGCTCCCTTCCCCCCTGCACGACCTGCCTGCTGGGGCAGACACCCCCCCACCCTTTCCCTGGATCTCCCTCCAGGTGGGGAGTGTGTTTCACAGCCACATCTGAAAGCTAAAGGAAACCAGGATCTAGATCCAAACCCCTGTTTCCAAACTCCCGCAAACATTTACTATTCCTGTAACACCGTGTACACAGAGCCCAGATCTGAAACGGCTCTGGTGGGAAGCAGAGGGGAATTAACAGGCAAACTGGACCTTTTCGGGCCCCAAACGGGTAGTAGGCAAATCTGGATGACTCATCATTCTTCCTTTTATAGAACCTTACAGAGATCCTGAGATAAACCACAACTACTCACAACAAAGAATCAGCAAAACTGGAAACAAAACAAGTCTCGGTTACGAACTCCGCTCACTTGACATCAACAGGAACTAGCTGGTGTGATGTGGCAACACAGTGAGGCGCGAGTGTGCAGAAAACACTGGAGGCGTAACAGCGTTTCATGTCGCCTGCACCCAACGTTCCGTGTCCTCGCCCACAAAACAAACACGTGAACGTTGTGGAAGAGGCACTGATGGGTAGAAAACAGAACAAAACAGCTTTAACTGTTGTGCTAGTCCACGAACATGCTCTAAGCAAGAAGGATTTTATACCCATCCTGGCAAAGGGAAATTGATTTGCGAGCAGAAAGGAGCTGGTGGCTCGAGAGGGGCTTTGCAGGAATGGGGTTGCCTGTGGGTTTCTCCCAACCTCACAGACCCCTATGCTCCCACCAAGTGGAGGGAATCACCTCCCCCAGGCTGACCGTAACCTCACCGGCAGCAGAAGGCAGGCCGACTGGCAAAGTATTGAAACACAGAAGTCTGGGCGTTCCCGTAAGGACCCAGGGCTTGATTTCCCAACAGCACCAGGACACCGAGGGTGTTCCGTAAACTCAGAGTCCAGTGAATCCCACACAAACAAACCCATTCTCCTTTCCCCCACTGCCCAAACCACCTTGCTTACAGATGTGAACTCTCAGCACCTCCCAGAAGACAGGCAGAGACAAGGTTTATCAGAACACACAAGAGCGTCACCTGCAAGGTTTATCGGAACACAATCCGGTTCCTGACCAGGACAAATAAATCGATGTGTAGGCAGAAGATTTTTCTTGGTTCAGTCCAGGCCACTCCTGAGGGCTACTGCCCCGGACACTCCATGGTGGAGGTGCCTGCCCATTCCCCCTGAGATGAACAGGACTTTCAATGTCCGCACCCAACAAAAAGTGGCTGAACATTAAAGATCTCTTTCCTCAGGGGCGCCTGGGTGGCGCAGGGGGCTAAGTGTCTGGCTCCTGATCTCAGCTCCAGCCTGGATCTCATGGTTGTGAGTTCAAGCCCCAAGGTTGGGCCCCACGCTGGGTGTAAATCCTTAAAGATTTCTTTTCATGGGTATGGAGACGTTTCCTATCTCACCCACAGGAAGGAAAGCAGATCATCAGACCCACTGGGGCAGAGAACACTTTCCCGTTCCCTTGAGTTCAACATCTGGTAGAGGGTGGGCTGCATGGCGGGAAAGTGACGGTGGCTGGCTCTTACTCAAGTCAGCGGTGACACAGAAGAAATCACTCCTTCCTGTTCACCCTCAGGCCTGATGAAATCCTTGGTTTCTAGGTTTTCCCCCTTTCTGCTGCTCATCTTCGGGGCAAGCTGGCACTTACAAGCATTCACTCACTCACTCACTCAAGTGATAGGCAGGAAAGAAGCCCCTAGTAAATTCTAGTGAGGCCGCAGCACTGATCACGGAGCCAAGCACTTCACACGCTTTGCCTGGTTATCGCTGCGCTAAAAATAAGAGCGTGAGGTGCAGGAAAACGTGCCAGGCCACCCACCATGAGGGCAGAACAGCTATTCACATTTCTGGCTCCATGACTGGACTCCCCAAATGCCGAGTTCCCTGTCCCCACGCTGAAGGCACGACAGAGCACGTCTGAGAGGTGCGGGCCCCTCCCCTGAGCCGTGTGAAACTCCCAGCATACAAGTGTGCACTAGAGCTCAGACAGGGCCTCGGGTGAGACTCTCAACACTGTACGGTGGCCGTGACCCCCAGTCCAGCAGGCCCTTCCTCCCCACCTGGCCCGCCTCACCAGCAGGCCTCCCTGGCTCGGCTCCCTCCCCTCCCCCAGGACAGAGCGGGTGGCTCCTTCTGCAGCCTTCCTTTGGTACCGTAAGCTTCACTTCTCATTCACTTGCTTTCCAACCACCGTGTGCTGCTTTTACACGTCAACAAGAACAGACGCTAAAAATAAAGTCACAGATTGTCACCTAAACTATCCAGCCACGCTGAGCAACAGAACTTCCCACTATAATGGAAAAGCAGGGGGGGCACCCAGGTGGCTCAGTCGGTTAAGCGTCCAGCTTCGGCTCAGGTCATTCATGATCTCGCGGTTCGTGAGTTTGAGCCCCGCATCAGGCTCTGTGCTGACAGCTCAGAACCTGGATCCTGCTTCGGATTCTGTGTCTCCCTCTCTCTCTGCCTCTTCCCCAACTCATGTTCTATCTCTCAAAAATAAACATAAAAAAATAAAATAAAAATGGGAAAGCACGAATCCGAGCCAGTGAGGGAGCCACTGGCCACACGTGCACTGGAATGTGGCTTGTGGAACTGAGGAATCCAACCGCCAACTTCAGTCTGATCTAAGTAGCTGTGTGTGACCAGTGGCTAACAGACAGGACAGCACAGGTCTAGACTCTAGCCCGAGTAGCAACCATGCCCCAACGTAAGACCCCAGACGACCCAAGAGGCAATGCCAGAGTGGGGGCGAGACCCCGTGGGGCCTGGACATGGAGCCATTGGTTTCTGCTTCTGAAGGAGGTTAGCTCCTTCCCATCCCTCATTCCTCTCCTGACACCTGTTTTTATTTCTCCCAGGCCTTAGAGCCCCACCCGGCCCAGCTCTTGCCGGCAGTAGAGGACAGGCACTGTGAGTTGCTTCTACTTGGGGACGGGGTCATCGGCCGCTGCATCCTCAGCACTGGGTCCCCGGGAGGCAGGCACTCAGGAAATGGAAGGTGTCTCGGTTCGACTATCTGACAGATGTCTCCTGAGTTCTAACCAGGGGCCGGCATGGGATGAGAAAAATGCAGGCCCTCAAGGGGCGCCCAGGCAGGGGAACCCGCCCCATGGCACTCATCAATGGCAGCTGCTGGGCCAGGAGCCGCAGGACCCCCGCAAACGGCTCCCCGCCCTTCTGGGGCTCCGCGGCGGGTGCTCGCAGGCAGTATGCCCTGCGCGGCAAGAGGGGCAGAACCGGAGCCCACTCTGGCAGGGGGTCGCCAAGCCTGGGAGACGGAGGTAGGGCTGCAAGCAAAAGGGGCGTTGATTCGGGAAGGTTCCTCCCGCTGGAGAACACACACCCAATTCTCCATGTAACCCAGGGGAGGGAATGGCAGGGCCGGGACAACACCCACCCCCGCCGCCGCTGCCAGGCTTCGCCGGCCCGCCCACGGGTCTGCAGCCGCATGCGCACTACGGCACAGGGAGCCGCAGCGCGGGGACGTCAGCGCATCCAGGCCTGTACCTGCGCACGCTCCACACTAAGTGGCCCGGGCCCTGGCACTCGGGAATGCCAAGGACCTGAAATGCCCAGGAGACTGCCCCCCCCCCAAGGTCAGCAGCTAAAGCCACAGCACCTGGATAGCTGCAATGACACCCCCCCCACCCCCAGGGTCTCCTATGTGCCCCCTCTGGTGCGAACAGGGGCTCCCCAGGGGCACCAGAAGGCCTGCGAGGCTGCAGGGGACCCTCCTGACAGCAGTCAGGCAGCTGCAGAAACGATTCAAGGATGCAGATCCTCAGAAAAGCCGGAGAAGGTATTCCTGAGTGAGGCCCCCACTGTCCCCAGGCTTGGTCCTGGGTGGGAAAGGTGTGCGGGCTGGTGCCTCATGGGAATGCCACTGACCGCAAGGGACACTGACGCGAGCGCCTGGTTGGAGTGAGGACGGGGGCCCCGGAGAAGGCCAAGGACGGCAGATGAGGAAGCGGTGCCCCACACCCGGCCCGACGGCAGTACGCGCTCCTCTCAGACATTTCCTCTGGGCCGTTCCCTGCCATTCCTGCTATCCGGTCCCAGGCCTCTCCAGCGGCGCAGTGGGGCCGCGTGCCCGCCAAGGCCCCGTGTCCAGAACAGGGCACCCCCTGCCGACCTGTCCTCCAGAGCAGTGCTGTTCAGGAATGCGACTCTCTTGCCCCTGTGCCAGCTCCCCAAAGCAGTGCACCGGTCATAACAATGCCCCGGGGACGGAACCGCCGTCTCCCTTCACCCACCCTTCACCCACCCAACACGAGAGGGGGGTAAGGGAAGGTGCACCGCCTCCTTTCCTCCACTCTCCCTGCCGACTGACCAGACGCAGCTGGAACACCGTGTGACTCCCCAGGGTAGAGCCTCACCTTCAGACAGGCCAGAGCAGGGGTGGAGGCGGCAGTGACCCCTCCACGCTCCACTGCCGGCTGGCCGTGGGAACTAAGCCCACTCACCCGCACGGTGAAGGCACACCCACCCCCTCGAGCCTGCGTGCTCCCGTCTTGCCCCTCCAATCCCTCCAACCACCGAGGTCCCCACCGGCCCTTCCCTCTTTTGCCGCCGCTCACCCTCCTGACATCCCCCCACCCCTACCCAGCTTGAAGGCCAGGTCACACTGTTACCTGCTCCTTCCACTCCCCTGCCCGCCTCTCAGGTCACCCGACTCACATAGCACAATTACACCCGCGCCACATGCCTATGCCCGGCACATGTACCCCCACCCCCAAAGTCTCCTACCACAGAGCCAGATCCCGCCCACCCACCCCCTGCAGTCTGGCTTCCCCAGCCTATTCCCCCCTGTGCCACCACCACTACGACTTCTGACTTCCTCACCTCCCCGTTCGTCACACCTCCTCCTTCACCCCATCGGCACATCCTCATCCTCCCAGTCAGCAGAGGACCTGGCTTCCGACTTCACGGGAAAAGCCACCGCCTGCAGCAGCAGGAAGCTCGCTCGCTGCGGGTGGGATGCAAAGTGGGATGGCGGCTGCAAGGCAGTTTGTAAACATACGCTTAAATTCGATCCAGCAATCAGGCTCCTCACATTTACCCAAAGGGGCTGAAATCCTGCGTCCATGCGAAAATCTGCACACGGGTATCTACAGCAGCTTTCTTCGTGATGGCTCAGCTCAATCTTGGAAGCAACCGAAATGAATGGAAAACCAGGTGGGTCCATTCCAGACAGTGAAGTATTATTTAGGGCTAAAAAGCAACGAGCTTCATCAAGGCATGAAAAGACAGAGAGGGACCTTAAATGCACCTTAGTAAGTGAAAGAAACCAATCTAAAAAGGCTACACTGTTATGACTGCGGCTACATAACCTTCTGGACAAGACAAAGATAGGCAGGCGCCAGAGGCGCGTGGGGAGGGAGGGGTACCTGGGGAGGGAGGGGTACCTAGGGAGGTAGGGGCGCGTGGGGAGGGAGGGGTGCACAGGCAGAGCCTGGAGCGGGTTTAGGGCAGCAGAACTACTCTGTGTGATGCGAAAATGACAGATACGTGTCACTCTGCATTCATCCAGACCCACGGAAGGCGCACCAGCGAGGGTGACCTTGATGCGAACTGGGGGCCCTGGGTGAGGATGCCGCGTCCGTGCAGATTCACTGATGTGGATAATGGGGGGCGGAGGGGGCTGTGCCTGTGTTTGCAGATGGCGATCATACAGGAACTCTGCGCTTTCTTCTTCTTCTTTTTTTTTTTTTTAAAGTAGGCTCCACACCCAACGTGGGGCTTGAACTCATGACCCCGAGATCAAGAGTCACATGCTTTACCGACTGAGCCAGCCGGGCACACCAACCCTGCACTTTCTGCTTAATTTTGCTGTGAGCGTAAAATTGCTCTGAAAAATAAAGTCTATTGAAAAAAGGAGATATGGTGAAATGAAGAATCTACGGTCACACACAGAAAAAGAATGAAGCAGCACTGAAAACACTCAAGCAGCCCCCACGCACTAAAGCAAGAGGAAGCGAGGACTTCCACAGACCCCTACAACCACAACTACCCTCTGGTATCCTTGCCCACGCCCCTGCTTTGCCACCTGTTAATCTAGATGGTTCCACCCAGTTTCCCTGCATGAGAACCAGCTCCCGCTCCTTCAGAGGCCACTGAGGGACGTGCATCACACATGTGCTCTACCCCCTCTCTTTTACTAGATGGTTCTTTTTTTTTTTATGTTGATTTATTTTTGAAGGAGAGAGAGAGACAAAGCGTGAGCAGGGGAGGGGCAGAGAGAGAGGGAGACACAGAATCTGGAACAGGCTCCAGGCTCTGAGCTAGTTCTCAGCACAGAGCCTGACTTGAGGCTCGAACCCATGAACCGGGAGATAATGACCTGAGCTGAAGTCGGACGCTTAACTGACTGAGCCCCCCAGGCGCCCCCAAGGTGGTTCTTAACAGTAAACAAAAACACCTGTTTCTCCAAACTAAAAAAAGAGAAAGAACCTCATAGCACTTCTTCCTCCAGCTGTCTCCCCATGGGTTTACTCCCATCTGCGTTTGCTGTTAGCCACTTCTCTCCTCTGGCTCTGTCTCGAAGTCCCTCCACGCTGCCCCCACGTCATCCCCCCCCCTCACTGTGGGCATAAACTATGAATGGGATAGGAAAGTCACAAGGCTGGCCTTTTCTAATCAGTGAGCCCTTGGAAACCAACGGGGGCTCAAACCTGGACCAAAGAGATTCAAAGTGTGAGAAGGATTCTACACCCGGGAGATTCTCCATTATTGGCTTTGAGGACACAGGGGACAATGGCAAGGAACGTGAGAGCATCTGGGAGCTGGGAGCCGCCCCCAGCCATCAAGGATCTGAGGACTCAGCCCTAAATCCAGACTCAGTCCTAAATCCACAAGGAGCTGACTTCTGCCAATAACCAGACTTGACCCCGGACCCAGACATTCCTCGCTCAAGCCTCTAAATCCCCATCCGCCGGCCATGACCTTGGTTTTATCCTATAAGACCCCATCCACCTGACCACCGATGCTGTTTTAATCCACTGAATATCTGTCATTTGTCATCTGTTATATAGCACACTAGCAGGCGACTAGTGCATCTCCTCCACTCAAATTCCACAGCTGCCCCCTCACTGAGTCAAAGGCAGCCCTACACTGGCCTACAGGCCTGCAAGGGGCGGTCCTCTCGCCCTGACCTCTGCCCTCATCGCTCGCTCCGTCCACTACACAGGTCTCTGTGCTGTCCCTGTACCGCACCAGCCGGCCTGGGCCATCCCCTGCCTGTGACTCCGCTCTGCCAGGTGTCTGCCTGGTCACCTTCCTCCCCTCCTTCGTCTTTGCTTAAGTCTCTGCCCCCCATACACCCAAAGGGCACCCCGTCGGTGGGCTACACTGACCAGCCTATTCTCTAGCCCGCCCTCTCCAGCCTCTGCTGCCTCATCTTCCCCATGGCACTGACCCCTGCCATCGTCTGGGCCCCACCTGCGTCTGGGGTATCATCCACCTCCCTCCACGAGACTGTCTTCAAGGACAAGTGTCTTCCTCTTGTTCACAAATGGATCCCAAGCACCTCAAACAGTACCCTGGCACGTGGCACGTGGCACGTGCCCGGAAATATTTCTTGGGGAAAACGTATGATCAGAAGCATATCTAAGGGCCTAGCACAGGGGCGCCTGGGGGATTCAGGTGGTTAAGTGGCCGACTTCGGCTCAGGTCATAATCTCACAGTTCAGGAGTTTGAGCCCCACATCGGCTCTGTGCTGACAGCTCGGAGCCTGGAGCCTGCTTCAGATTCTGTGTCTCCCTCTCTCTCTCTCTGCCCCTCCCCTGTTCATGCTCTGTCTCTCAAAAATAAATAAACAAAAAAATTTAAATAAATAAATATCTAAGGGCCTAGCACGGTGCCTGGTGCATTGCGGGCACTCAATAAATTACAGCTGTGATCTGCTACCAAAAGGAAACACACGAAGCACAGCCGAGCATAGGCAGGCAGCACATGCACAGAGACCTCAGCGGTTCCTGTGTGCACAGCCTGCTGCTGACGGAGGCTCTCCTGACGGCTCCTGTGTGGCCACACGCACGGCTGTGACACGGGCTCCCGGGCAGCCGTGTCTGCGGATGGGCACCATCTGCGGCACCCTCTCCAAACTGGGAGAACCACCTGGACGTGAAGTTCACCTGGAGCCAGAGACACCTCTCGAGTCAGGGCACCGGCGACCTCCCGGGTGCTGAAGCGGCGGGTGTAGCAGCTTCGCCGGATAACTCAGTGGCTGGAGAAGGCAGGCAGGCATCCCGTAACCAAGGGGGCGAGCTGCTGAAAATCCGCCTGGCACAGGAAGTCGCACAGAGGAACAGAAAACCTGGGGGTGGGGGCGAGACAGGGTCAGGGGACCCAGGCTAAGTGCGCGCCTGTGCAGACTCTCACGGCACAAAGGACAATGGTCCGAGTAGCTGAGACACCTCACAGGGGTTGTTACTACGTGTCATCCACCAACTAGGGGCCTTGCTAAATTCTCTGCTTCCCCCGCTCACGGCCTCCCAGGCCCGTCGCCGGCCCTGTCCCCACCCCAGCCGCCCAGGAAGGCCTCGGGACTCAGGACTGACCGCAGCCTCCCTCCCACACGGCGGATCGCCTGGGTAACTCCAGCACCGCGGAGGCAACAGCCTGGTCAGCCGCCCACACACAACGCCCCCCTCCCACGAAGAAATTTCCGGGCCCTGATGGAGGCCCACAGAGCTGACCGCTCTGACCCGCTGTCATCTCCTCCCACCTGCCCTTGCGCAGTGCACCTGTCTGCTCCAGGGCCGTGCCTCCAGGCTCGGCACCGCACCTCTGCCTGCAGCATCTCTCCTCCTGCCTTCCAGCCCCAGGTCCCCACCCCCATGTTACAGGAGGGGGGGGGGGCTGTCAGGAGAGCATATGACTCTAGATCTCCGGGTGGTGAGTTTGAGCCCCATGTTGGGCACAGCTATTACTTAAAAATAAATAAGTTTTTAAAAAGAGGCACTGTGTGGGGCGCCTGGGTGGCTCAGTTGGTTAAGCGTCCGACTTCGGCTCAGGTCATGATCTCATGGTTCGTGGGTTCAAGCCCCGTGCTGTGCTGACAGCTCAGAGCCTGGAGCCTGCTTTGGATTCTGTGTCTCCCTCTCTCTCTGACCCTCCCCTGCTCACCCTCTCTCTCTCTCTCTCTCTCTCAGAAAGAAATAAAAAAAAAAAACATTAAAAAAATTTAAAAAATAAGAAGAGGTAGTGCATCTTGTATAGAAAGAGCAGGGACTTTGGAGCTGGGCCAGTAAATGTTCAAGTCCCAGCTCAGCCAGGCGGGCAGAGAGGCCCCACCCAAGGGTCTTGCAGCGCTGGAGAACAGGTCAAGGGTGTGGCGCAGAACACGCACTCACAGTGGACACAGCCTGCATCCCGGGGGGAGGGGGGGAGCTGCTGGGAAGGCTTCGCAGAGCCCACCCCCTCTCCCCAGGGCAGTTCATTGGCACCGTGCACACCCGTATCTCACCGTCCGCTCTGCGTCTTGGCTCTAAACGCGGTCCTGAAAGCCCTGCCCCATTTAGGCTCCCACACACCTTTCTGGTCACCTCCGCGACCTCTGCGCCCCGTCCTGTGCACCTCACGCCACAGCGCTTTCCCGGCAACACAGAACTTTTCCTGCTCCCAGGACTTTACCTGTGCTGATCCCTCTGCCTAAGGAACACTGTCCCGACCCTGTGCTGACCTCTCAGCCCCCAGATTTCTTTCTGGACTTCCCCAGGGGCTTGCTGCCGTGTTCATGTCTCTCTTCAAGCCGTCACCACACCGCACAGGGACTTACACGGTGGCCTCCAGCACCCGTCTGCCCAGGCTCATATCTTCAGGCTTCCCTTGCTGCCTAGCACTCTGAGCTCAGCACCTGGGTCACTTTCCTGTCCCCGGCTCTATAAGGTAGGTGCCTTACAAACAAGGACACTAAGCCCCAGAGAAGCTGTGCCTGCCTTACCCACGACCACATGCTGGCAGGTCAAGGCAACGCCAGCCAGGGCTCCTGCCCAGGTAACACAGCGGTGCGCACCCCACATCAGCAGCCGTTTTCTGTGAACCCGAACATCAGCTCAAAGCCACCAGGAACATCAGCAAGGGAACACGCTAATTCTAAAACAGTCAAAGTAACAGAAACGTACGGTGAGGAAAAAATAAACATATCAGACAGTGAGATGCTGCCTAGGTGCCTGGTGCTTCCCATCCATCTACCTCCTCCCTGCGACAGGCGGACGTCTTTCTATTTCCCAGACAAGAAACAGAAGCTCAGAAACCCAAACGCCGCCTTATCGCCATGCTGAGCTGCTGAACCGCCCCCGGCCTCGGCTTCCTCACCCACGACAAAGAATGACTTATGGCACTCGCCTAAATCTATCAGCTTTCAGTGCAGGACACAAAAACTACTCCACAAATTTCGAGCAGAAAGGGATCTAACTCAAGGATTCAGAGGATTTCAAAACCCATGTGAGGCCTCCAGGAGCTGGCCCTAAGCCGGGGCCCCAGGAACAGCTCCCTGTGCCGCTCCTGCATCGATGCAACCGCCGGAACCACAGGACGCAAGAATGCAGCTGGACTGCGACGCCACCGTGGCTGCCACCCCCTCCACCATGGCTGCCTCGCACAGCCAGGAAACAAACCCCGGCCGACCCACACTGGAGAGGCCCCCGCACATCTGTCGCTGGTGTTTGGGGAGAAAACAGCCACAGGGGGCTGGGAAGAACAATGCCCTGTGCCTCCTTCTGCCTCACACTGCTCGTAATGGGACCCAATTCCCATCCAGAACCCCAGGTCCAAGGGGCTGGAACACACACACTCCTAACTCTGGCTGCCACAGGAAGGGACTTGGCCTGGACGGAAGGTGGCCAGGAGGATGGACACGCCCGCCAGCAGGATCCACCTACCCCACCATACTCTCTCCTGTGGCGGCGGAGATCAAGGTCGGCAACCAAGCCATAGCGCTGAGAAGTGGGCCGAGCAAGCTCCAGATGCCACCTGCTACCCACTCCACCCCACCCCCCGTGCCAGTCTCTCAAGTGTATCTACTCCATCGGGAAACAAACTCGCCTCTCGAAAAAGGAAGCAAGGACCATGCTCCATCCTCAGCACGGCTCCTACCGCCCTCCCAAATGATCAGATCCTCAAAGCCCAGATCAGTACAGGATCTAACAGTTGAGCTGAAGACATTCACTCCAAGGCAAGATGCCTTCAAGATTTCTTTTTTTAATTTTTTAAAAATGTCTTACTATTTATTTTTTGAGAGAAAGAAACACAGAGTACGAGCGGGGGAGGGGCAGAGAGAGGGAGGGACAGAATCGGAAGCAGGCTCCAGGCTCCAAGCTGTCAGCATAGAGCCCGACACTGGGCTTGAACTCACAAACCGCGAGATCATGACCTGCGCCAAAGTCGGACGCTTAACCGACGGAGCCACACAGGCGCCCCAAGATGTAATTTCCTAAAAACAATGCTTTCTCATTCTTCCATGGAGCAGGCCCCTAAGAAAGGGGAGACCTTACGTGAAACCCCAACACAAGCAGAGCGCAGGGCCAGAGGTGCCATCCGCACGCCGGGTCTCTGCCCTGCCCACAGCCTCGCTCACACGGAAGTCTTCCGGAAGTCTTGCACCTGCTCTTTACGAGAGGCGTGATGGGCCCGGCACACACAGGGACCACAGAGGCGATGGGAGTCCCCGAGGTCACGCAGGTCAAACCTGCATCTCTTGGCCTCTGTGACGACTCAGGGGGCGTCGACCGGGCCCCCAAGCAGCCCTCAGCCAGGTGGGGAGGCAGGCCAAAGGGTCTCTGAAAACAGCCAGGTGCAGCGCACCCCTCCTCCCACCACCCGCAGGCCGCCCCTCTCCCCACGCCCGCTGCCTCTCACGCCTCCAGTGTGGTCCAAGCATCTGGTCCGGGACCACCCCCGCGGGCAGCTGTGTAAAGGGCCGCCCAGAAGGAGCTGTAAGCACTCGAGGCTGATCATTACCTTCCAGGCCAGCGCAGATTAGCAGCCTTAAACCTTTCGCTTCACAGAAACAGCCCTTCTCCCGTGGACACGTGTGTTACTGACTTCCTGTCCCCTCTGCCGCCCAGGCGTCTACACAAACACTGCTGAACACCCCAGACTCACAGAGCCCTTAACAGCCCCTCCCTCTCAGCAAGACGAGGGTCCTGCTGGAATCGGGGGACGTGCGTAAATTTCCTTCGAGGAAACCAACACCAACAGCCCCCTAGCTCGGTGGTTCTCCAGGGCTGGGGGACCCTGATTTGGCCCACCCTCCTCCCCTCCCCTCCCCAGGGCACACGGCAATGTCTGGCTGTCGCAACTGGGAAGCGCTCTTGGCATCTGGTGGGCAGAGGCCGCAGGGGCCGCCAGACAGCTTCCACAGCACAGCACAGCGCCCGCCACGGGCATCCTGTCAAAGCATCAACAGTGTAGAAATCCTGACTTAACTTCTTCAATAACTTCTGACTGAAGCACAATATTAGGGTAAGAGCTAAAGAAAATTTTAGAAAAACATATTTTAGGAATGACAATATTTATGGGGCTCCTGGGTGGCTCAGTGGGTTGAGCGTCCAACTCTTGATTTCGGCTCAGGTCACAATCTCATGGTTCGTAGGTTTGGGGCCCTGCTTCGGATTCTCTCTCTCTCCCCCTTTCTGCCCCTCCCACGTGGGGCATGCAAGCATGTGCGCTCTCTCTCAAAGTAAACTTAAAAAAAAAGGTAATGTTTACGTTAGAATCATAGATAACTACTACTTACACAGTATCAGGCAGCATGCTATGTGCTTTATGTATTTGATCTCTAACCTTATGCAGTTTTAAGCCCCACTCTAGAGTACAGCAGAGGAGGGGCGCCTGGGGGGCTCAGTCAGTTAAGCATCCAACTTCGGCTCACGTCATGATCTCACAATTCGTGTGTTCAAACCCCACATCAGGCTCTGTGCTGACGGCTCGGAGCCTGAAGCCTGCTTCCGACTCTGTGTCTCCTTCTCTCTCTGCTCCTCCCTTGCTGACACTGTCTCTCTCAAACAAGTAAGTAAATGTTAGAAAAAAAAAAAAGGAGTACAGTAGAGTAAAATAATCTGTCCCCAAGGTCACACAGCTTTTAAGTGGGAGAGCTCACGCTGAACCAGCCAGCCTGACTCCTGCACCCACACTCGGCTTCAGTACCCTCCCAGGCTCGGGCTCACACCCCTGTGACAGCACTCACGCCCCGCCCCCACGCGTCCGCCTGTGTCCCCCGCAGCTGTGAGGACCAGGACCTCCCAGCTCAGGGCAGAGCCTGCGGCAGCGCGGCCTACTACAGGCTGGATGAAGAACGGATCAAAGGAACGACAGGAGCCAGGTCCCTGTGGTCAGGCCGGCCTGCCTTCCTGGGGCTCCTCCGCTCCTGTCTTATGCAGCCGCCTTCTTCAAGCAGGCAGGGCCACAGGCTCGGTGGCTGGGTCCCCCCCTTGCTCGGAGCCCTGTTCTCCGGGACCAGCTCCCACAGTACTGCCTCCACTTCCTCCTCCAGCTTCCTAGAAACCGGTTCCGTGAGGACAAGAAAAGAGACAGGCTCTGAGGTAAAGGAAGTCGCCCGGCTGCAGGGGATAAAATGGAGAAACAGAAGGACCCAGAAGCCTGGGCGGGAAACCCCAAAGGGCCAGCTCTGGCCCCAGCCCTGCCCTCCACAGAGCTCCCCCAGTCCTGTGTACCGGGCCCTCTCTCTGACTCACCTGTAACTGCTCACCTGTCAAATGTTCTGTGGGTTCCAAACATTTTTGGCGCGGAACCCTTTTCCCCTCAAAGGAACCCCAGATTGAAACTCTTCTCCCACACTTTTGCCCTAGCACAGAACTCACTAGACTTTGCACACGGTATCACGTATATTCACCCGTTTGTCATTAATATGCCACCTGCTTCCCAAACGTACTTAACGGTGGCTCACAATACTGGGACAGCCATCCAAAGAGTAAGAGGGTGCGCCGGCTGGCTTCTGATCTTGGGGTCGGAAGTCCAAGCCCCACGATGGGTGTAGAGATTAGAGATTACACACATACATACATAAACTTTTAAAAAAAAAAAAGTTTTAAAGGGGTAAGGAGACAAGAAGCCAAGAATAAAACGAAGAGGAGGCATCCAATCTCCATGACACAAAGTTATGAAAGATTTTCAAGCAACAGTTGCTTTACTATACAATCTCCCTTATACGTTTACTCTGAAAAACAAAACAAATGAAACAGAAACAGGCTCAGATCCTTCCCCGGTGGGAAGGAGGGGGAGGATGGGCAAAACGGGGGAGGGGGATTAAAAGGTACCAAATGCGGTTATAAACTAAATCAGACAAAAGGGTGCGACATACAACACGGGGGATATAACATAGTAACAGGGAACAACTCCGTGTGGTGACAGACAGCAGTGAGAGTCACCTCAATGGTCACTCAGTAACGTATGTAAATGTCCAACCCCTCCACTCTACACCTGAAAGTAACATAACGCTGCGTGTCAGCTACACTTCTATTTAAAAAAAAAAACAAAAAGCCGCTTTAGCCACGATCCACAGTGACGGATGGTGCTTCCCTCCAGAGGACAAGAGGCTCCGGCACAGGCTGAGACGGGGCAGTAGAGCCACGCGTGGCCCTGGAGGCCCCTGAGAGCACCTGACACCTGAGAGCTTCCTCCGTCGGCTCAATCCGGTCACTTCAGCCCCGTGACCACCACCTGAAGGTCTGATGAGAGCACTCCAGACGTCACCGCAAGATGGGCATCTTGTGCTGGGCACTTTCTAACGCCATTTTAGAGACGAGAAAATGAGCTCAGAGAGGGGAGGCGGCACGTTCAGGGTCGCACAGCTAGGGTGTGGGCGCAGGTCTGTTAATCCCTAGCTCTTTCCTCTGCTGCTTCCCAGCCACCCCATTTCGAAGCGGGTTCCCCAAACCTGCCTAGAGCCGCACGTGGCTCTGCAAGCCTGTCTCCAAGCCCTTCCCCTGAGACTCTGACTCTCGGGTTCTGGGATGGGTCCTGGGAGCCCTGGGCAACAGGCCCCCGGGGGTGTCTAGAAACAGGAGATGCTGGAAATGGTGTGAGTGAAGAGAACAGCTCAGCCACACAGATCCAAACCACGACCAACTTCAGGGCCACGGCCTCGGAAGAAACAGCGACCGTCTCCCCCACGGCCCCTGGGCTCCCCTCCTGAAGGGGTCCTGGAGTCACCAAGTTCTATGGGGCTCCAGGACTAGGGATGCTACCTAGGGAGGTGACGCCCGTCTGTGGGCACGTCCCGGAGAAAAGGTGTCCCAGGAACCCCAGCTGCGCCGAAGAGCCTCCCCTCAAGTCGGGGCCCAGCCTCTTGCAAGACGACCCGCGGACACCACACACACAGCCGTGAGCTACCACAGGCGCCCACAGTCACATCAGTCTCCGGCACGGCACCTCAGAGGGACACGCAGGACCACAAGGTGTCCCATGTGGGTTTTGCTGCAGTACACACGCTCGGAGGGCGGCTGGGGTCAACCACAGAAATGGGCCCAGAGCCCGCACAGCTAATGAGGCTGCCATTCCCCTGCACACCCTCTCACACAGCCCCTGCGCCCTTCCTCACAGCACTGCACAGCAAGGGGGGGAGGGCGGTCCACAGCCGCTCATGTGACAGACGACAGACGGACGGAGGGGTCCCCGCCCACCACCTGCAGCCTGCGAACCCTCCCCACGGGCAGACCTGCCCAGAGCAGAGCGGGGGCAGGGGGCCACACACGCCTGCTGGACAAAACCACGAGAGCACAGCAGGGGGCAGGTCCTCTGCGAGCCCTGGCCTGGGCACGTGCGTGGCCTGGTCCTGACACAGTGGGAGAGCCACACCGCGGCAGCAGGGCCAGGGCCACAGCACGGATGCCAGCGCACAGCCCTGCGGGGGCCCAACGGCCAGGGGTGCCAGCGGACGCAGGCGGGGGCTGAGGTGGAAACGTGGGTTATTAGCTCCGAGCCCCCCCACTCTCCGGAGGCACCCTGTCCTTGGCCCGGGAGGCTCGAGTCATTAGCACAGCAGGCCCTTCGGGGCACGAGGCTGACAAAGGCAGAGGCTGCTGATCTGGCGCCTGGTCACCCGTGGATCGCCCGCAGCCACAGCCGCTCAGAGGCCAGGAAGGGACAACGAGCTGTCCGAGCGTGCCAGGGAAGTGACCGCTGGCGGTGAGGACCCAGACAGCAGAATCACCACACGACAGCCCGACACGCACTCCACAGGACCCTGGGCCACCGGGAAAGACGCGACAGCCTGCATGCCACGGGGCCTGCTCGGCAAGGCAGGAAGCCCACGTTTTCGGTGAGGACGTGCAGCTGGTCCGGCGACCTCACCCCTGCAGGGACAAAGATGGTGTTACCTGGTGAAGAAGTTACTAAATGGTCCCAGTATTTTCGATTTACTCCCATCCTCCGTTCCATCGACACGGTCCTGCCGGCACGGCTCCCGGGCCTCCTTGGCGGAGCTCAAGGTGACGTCAATGAACTGCGGGTCATCGTCATTCTCCAGGGTCACGATGGCACTGGAGCTGCTCGTGACCACAAGGTCCAAGATGTCCTCGTTGCTGACGGACAGCGTGGCCGACAGCTCCGTGCCCAGACTGGACACGCTGCACACGGAGACATCGTCGCTGCGGTTCAGGGCCTTGGAGGCGGGGCTGTAGAGCTCGGCCGAGTCATAGCCCGTCCTGGGGAACGTGGACGACTTGCGCACGCCCCGCTCCCACTCGGCGCTGCCCGGAGCCGGCGGCGTGTAGGACGGCAGCGGGCACGCACTCTGGCAGGCTCGCTCGGGGACGGTCCCCGACTCGGATGGCTTCCTCTTCACGTGGGCCACACTGCAGGGGACGGGTTCCGGGTTGCCGATCTCGAGGGTAGGAATGCCCGAGTCCACGGACTGAAGGCTGTGCCGGTCTTCTAAGGGCCCAGGTTTCAGCCTGGGCCCGTACTCTGGCAACGAGAGGGATCTGGGTGCCTTGAGGTTCAGGTGTTGCAGGTTCTGAATGTGCTTTCCTGGCCGACTGTCCAGAATCCCCATCAAGGCTACGCCATTTGTAGAGGTGGAAAGGTTTCCATCAGTCATCTTGGTCCAAGGAGAAACTAGGGCAAAGATACAAAAATGGGAGATGAATACCGTGGCTATAAAAGCCTACGGATGCCACTCTGCTCGTGCACAGCTCGAATGTTCTGATGCCCTTTCTACAGAGGAATCCTTGAAAAAAGTCCTATGTACTCAAGTTTTAATTCAGGACCAGAAGCTAGAGTTTTAGCATATGTTACCACGATATAAAATAACGGGACAATCACCCAAAGGCTACATATGTCTAAGGTAAAAATACTTAAACAATCCCCTTCGTCACCATCACCGCACCAGTCACATGTCTGACCCCCAAGATGGCACTGGGGGTGTGAGAACCGGGCCAGGCAGGGAGAGAGGACTCTCTGGTTTTCACTTTTTTTTTTTTTTAATGGAATACCTCTGTCAAAAATACATGAATTCACAGGTGCCTGGCGGCTCTGTTGGTTTAGCATCTGACTCCCGATTTCGGCTCAGGTCATGATCTCATGGTTTGTGAGCTTGCCCCGTGTCAGGCTCTGCACTGGCGGTGGGGAGTATGCTTGGGGGTCTATCTTTCCCCACCTCTTCCCTTCTCTTCCCCCGCAAAATAAATAAACATTAAAAAAAGGGGGGGACATGAATTCACAACCTAAAGGTAAGTCATGTTCTCCTTATTCTGAGTCAGCATACAAATCAAGATGTCACCACCAAGACAGGAAACAAGATAAACCACGTGCCGCAGGCAGGACGATGACCCAAGCACAGTCGTAGCCTCCACGACGTGGCCGCCTTACTTACGTCTGTGAGGCAGGGCAGATCACCCCCGTTACTGGGGAGGAGACCAAGGCTCAGAGGCCACTAAACGGGTTCGAGTTCATAGTGTCACTTGCCAGCAGGGCCGGGACTGACCTCAGAAGGGCCAAACCTTGTGGATGAATAGCTCAGCGTGGGGCTGTCAACCCAGGTCGGAGGCTGCTTCGGGGAAGGCACAGAATCAACACGGGAAAAATAAAGGCCGCGGACCTACAATAAAGACTTGGGTGACGAGAGTCAAAGCTGTCGGTGACACACACACCCGCCTACAGTTCTCTGGCCTAAGACCGGGGTGGGAATGATGGGGTGGCAGGTGCACAGGCCTAGACGGCACAGCCTCGGAGACTGAGAACCCTGGTGGAGGTGACGCGACCTTCTACCTTTAAAATGTCACAACTAATTGGGGCGCCTGGGTGGCCCCGTCGGGTAAGCATCTGACTTCGATTCGGGTCACAATCTCACAGTTTGTGACTTTGAGCCCCGCATCGGGCTCTGTGCTTTCAACATAGAGCCTGCTTCAGATCTTCTGTCTCCCTCTCTCTCTGCCCCTCTCCCACTCGTGCTCTCTCTCCCTCTCTCTCAAAAATAAATCTTAAACAACATTAAAATAAATAAAATGGAATGTCAAAACTAAAGAAATCTGGTGGGGTTATTGAAATCTGATCCATGGCATAGAACAATGTAAAGAATGGTACTTTCTTGGGTTCCAATGGGGCTTTTCCTGGGCTCTAACCCCAGATGCACTGGACTGTCTGGGCAGAATTAAGTAAAGTACCAGGAGAAAAGCATTCTGAGAGCGCTCTATGGGTAGCGGCCATCATCAAAGAGGCAGTGGTGGAAGGTTCTAGAAGCAGGGCAGCAACAACAGTAACCAGCACCTTTTGGGGTTGCTGGGCCTTCCCAACCCCCATCAGGACACATGACCCCTTCACCATGTCAACACAGCAAATTCACCAGAAGTAATTTTAAAATATAAAAAAAAGGGGCATCTGGGTGGCTTAGTCGGTGGAGCGTCCGACTTCAGCTCAGGTCATGATCTTGCAGTTCGTGGGTTTGAGCCCCGCATCAGACTCTGTGCTGACAGCCAGCTCAGAGCCTGGAGCCTGTTTCGGATTCTGTGTCTCCCTCTCTCTCTGACCCTCCCCTGCTCACACTCTCTCTCTCTCTCTCTCGAAATAAATAAAACATTAAAAAAATTTTTTTTTAAATTCACCAGAAGTAAAGCAGGGGGTGGGGTGATCTCCCTCCCTCCCAGAAACCCAAGGAACCAGCCAGCCCGTGCAGCACTGGAGCCAAAATAGAAACGTGAAGGGATGAATCGAAATGCAGAATTCAAAAATAGACTGAACTATATATAAAAACTTGAAATCTGACCCAGTGAGTGAGGCTTATTTAATCACAATGGTAAATCACTGATCAATTTTTCTTAGAAGGCAGCAGAACCACACGGTACTACAACGAAACAAAATTGCAAAATTAGACGTCAATACACACATAAAATTATAAATGTGTCGCTCAGGGGCTTCTCTTAACCCGCGGAGCAAGAACTCAGTTCATTCTCCGAAAGAGTCTGGGCATTGCCTCAGCACACGTGAACACACTTCAGTGTCCCGTGGTGCCCACTGCCCTCAACTTCCTGCCTCCTCCCTGAGCCCCCAGCCCCAAGCCCCTCCAAGCAGAGCCGCAGCAAATTCTGAGACCCTGAGACCCTGAGACCCTGCCGTAGGAGAATCCCTGAACTCCACCACCCTGTGAAAGAACAGGACTCACAACAGGAAGACACAGAGAGGTTCAAATGTGCGTGAACTTGGGACTTCCACATTATTTGTTAGTTAAACGGAAAACACGGTAAGAGGCATTCTGAGCACACAGTTAAGAGCTAACCTCTGGCAATGTCAAAAGTTACCAGAATTACCAAAACACCACCTACATGCTGATAGGTCCTACTGGCAAAAAGCCAGCAACGCCAGGGGAAACACGCACAGCGAGCAGAGCTGAGCGCCCGGTGGCCCAGCCAGCTGCCACCGACCGCGGGGACGCGTTTACCCTTCCCGAGCCTCAACTGCCCTCCCGCCGGTACGGACTGCGCAGCACAACACGGCTGCTCTGAGAATAAATGAAACGAGGCGGCGCTGGCACAGCCCACGTCAGATCACAGCAGGCGCCCAGTAAATGCGAATTTTCTCTACTTCGGCCCCACGGACAGCTAAGTACCTGCAAAAACACGTATGCAGACTGGAATGTGAGCCTAGAACAGTCAGGCGCACAAAACAAGAACGCCAAGTGAACACAAGGACCCTGCTCGGAATCACCCCGGTGAAGGCGTGCGGGGGGTGACGGAGCAGGCCTAGCAGAGCCCGGGGGCCAGGACGTCAGGACAAGGGCGTCTTCGGGGGGGGGGGGGGGGGGGGGGGGGACAGTGCCTCAGAAGCCCCACTACTTCTAAGCCTCAGTTCCCTGAACCTCACACAACAAGGTGCCAGGCTTCAGGGAGATAAACCTGAAAGCAAGAAAGTGCTTCTGTTTGCAACACACGCTTAAACCAACCCCGCGAGGGCCAAGCCCCCTGCCCTCGGGCCCTTCCGCCTGGGGCCGCCGGGACAATGAAACCAGAAGCCGCAGTCCAGGCCACCTGCCTTCTGTGGCCACACAAACAAAGCGCCTGCTTCTCAGGGAGGCCGCGGGGTGAACGTTGGAAGCCCGCCAGGCGGCCAGCTGCAGAGGCCGGCCTCCGAGTCGCACGTTCTCTAAGACGGGATCAGCCTGAATTCCCTGAGCTGGCCAGGGCAGCCCTGAGCCGTCACCCTCGCCCCCTCCATGCTGCGCCATGCGGCCCCACTGCCTGGGTGCTCTCCCCAGCTTGGCCGGGGGAGCTCCAAAGAGACACAGCACGCCTGTGAGACCGCCTCCTCCAAGAAGCCTCCCCCTACTTCCCCAGGAGGCCGCAGACCCCCCTTCCTCTTAGGCTCTTTGCGGCCACACGCCTCAGATGACTGTCTGTACAGCTGTCCCCACGTCTCTCTGCTGGTTGCTGGGTTTCAGGCAGGCACAGCGCTAAGCTGACAGGCTGCAGACGCCAGTGCCTGGCCAAATGCCTGGCACAGACTGAGGATTCAAAACCCCATTTGCTGAGTTAATCATTACTAACGGCTATGTCCTAAGAGGGCAGGTATCAGGGACGGTCCATCCCAGAAGCACTTGCTGAGGGCCGGGTTACGCTTCAAGAGCAGGGTGAGTGGCGGACGTCACGAGATGAGGAAGGAAATCCCTGCCGTCGAGTCCGGACAGAGCGCGTGTGGACGACAGATACAGCAAGCAAACGACGGCGGCTCCTGCACTGCCCGGCAACACCGGTCCGCACGGTACAGTCCGGGAAAGTAAGAGACGCTTGCTTCCGGGAGCCTGAACCGCCACCCCCACCCCCACCCTCCCCCGCAGCTGTGGCCATGGCGGCAGGTTCCCTCCCCGCTCCTTCCAGGCCCAGGGGGCCAGCACACCGGGCGTGTGATACAAGGTTAACAAGGGCCAGCCGGCCCCTCCCAGACCAGGGAGAAACATACAAAATGTCAAGTACAGGTATGAGGAAGACTTTTATCCCAGGAAGCAACACCATCCGCCTTTTATTTGCCAGTCACAAAACTGAGCTCTGCAGCGAGCAGCAAGGGAAATGTCCCAAGGGATTCACACACCCTTCCCTGCACCAGGGCCTGGTCTGTAAGACAAGTCGGAGAGCGGACGGCTGCTCCGCCAGTGACTCTGCATGAGGTTCTAGAAAACAAGTCCGTCTTGACAAGCAGTTTAATTTTCTTCTCTTTGTTGTATTTTCTTTTTAATACGCTCCAGGGCTTGAACTCACGACCCTAGGATCCAAAGTTGCTTGCTCTACTGACCGAGCCAGCCAAGCTACCCTAATTTTCTTCTCTTGAAAAAGCGGTGGCACACCAGGGCGCCTGGGGGGCTCAGTCGGTTGAGCGTCTGACTTTGGTTCAGGTCACGATCTCACAGTTCATGGGTTCGAGCCCCTTGTCAGGCTCTGTGCTGACAGCTCAGAGCCTGGAGCTGCTTCGGATTCTGCGTCTCCCTCTCTCTCTGTCCCCCCCCTGCACTCGCACTCTGTCTCTCTCTCTGTCAAAAAGAAACATTTTTAAAAAATTTTTTAAAGCGGTGGCACAAAGTCTTGACCAAGTCTTCACCAATAAACAGTTTATGAGGGCAAACCCAAATGACGTGGTTATGTCCCCGTGGGAAAACCTCCACCCACTGGTGGCTTTGGGGAGAAACCCTGCTGTCCATCCACGCGGTCCCCGTCTGGCAGTCCTCCTGCGGCTCCTTCCTGTCCACAGCCTCTGCTCGCCACCCCCTACCCCGCCCCGTCCCAGCTCCTCTCTGGACACTGCTGCTGTCCCTGGCCCTCCGAGGACACACTTGCCTTTTGCCGCCAAGCGTCCCATCAGCCCTGCTCCATCACTGATCTCTGTATCCTTAAATCTTTTTTTGCCGCCATAGAGCATGGGGGGTGGGGGCAGAGGGAGAGAATCCCAAGCCACCTCTCCCTCACCGGGGGGGGGGGTCAACTCGACCCCACACCCTGGGATCATGACCTGAGCCAAAATCAAGAGCCAGACGCCCAACTGACTGAGATGCCCTGGGACCCCTCCGTGTCCTTGATCTTAAGAGAAGACAGTTCTCTGGCTCCATGGCCGGAGAACGCACCCATCACACAGCCAAGGTTTACAGAGCGCAGGACCAGTCTGCAACACCCAGCACCCCTAGAGCATCATAAAACTCCACTTTAATGAGTATCAGGTTCTCCTCTAAGCCCATAACATCACCATCCTGTTTGCATAGCCCTCACCGCCCTATCTGCTAGGTATTAGCCCCCTGCACAGAGGAGGAAACTGAGGCTCATGGCTTACCCAAGGGCTCCACTTTTCTGTGGCAGCAGCTGGGGCCTGAACCCAAATCTGTGGCTCCAAGCCCCCTCGGTTGGCTTTGCTACTTACACAGTCCTAACACGGACATCAGGAACCTCCCCGAACAGGCATCCATCCTGTGAAAGAGCGCGCCGTCTTCTGCCATTTCCCAGAGGGTAACAAAGCCAGGCGGAGCCACGCTGGGTAGGCAAGGCCCTACCTGAGTCTCTCAGCCCAACACCCACGTCATTCTGAACAGGGCCCCTCCGAGTCCTTGGTGCTTCCTGGGGGAGACCACCAGCCTCCTGGCAGAACTGGTGCACCCCCCCGACCCCCACTTCCAGGCCTTCACCTTGAACCTGGAGGGAGGACCAGTCAGGAGAAACAGGCTAGTTAAGCCTCTTAAGTGAGGTCCTTTTTTTTTTAAGTAATTTCTACACCCAACACAGGGTTCAAACTCTCGACCCTGAGAAGTCACGCGCCTCGGACTGAGCCAGCCAGGCACCCCTGAAAGGAGGTTCTAACGCCAAGGAGAACCCCCTGACCTAGGTGGCATCTCCCATGTGAGTGCGCCTGCTGTGCACGGGGCTCCACAAACACCAAGCACCGTGAGTCCCTTTCTCTCTCTCATGCCGGGGCTCACCCCGAAAGGACGCTGGAGAGAAAGGCACAAGACGTTCTGGAACTCGGGTTCCTTGGCATTAACAAATAACGGGAGCTGCCTCTGCTCACCGAGTACGCATTATACGTGAGTACGTGAGGCCCAGGGCTCAGGGCTCCCACGCACAATCTCTGTAACCTCCCCAGCAACCCCAGGAGTTCACGGCACCATCACAGCCACCTGACAAAGCAGGAGGCGGGGCACAGGGGGCACGTGCCGCAAAGCGGCTTTGCCCGGGCCAGCCTGGGGGCCACTCCAAGTGCTTCTCTTCCCGCTGCTGCACAAGCAGCCGACACCGATGCCGTCATTTGCACTTTGCAGAATGGAAAAGTCAACTATAAAAGTAATTTGGTGTTTAAACGGGTTGTTCTTTAGGGTAAGAATAACCCTAAGAAAGAATTTCCTGAAAGCTCAACATAGTCCTCTGGAAGGTGAATGGCAAGTTTCAGGTGCCTGGAGCTTAACACAATGTTGTGTAAATAAGTTTTGGCCCATGTGCAGACCGCGTAGAAACTGGGGGGTAAACCATCAAGGGTCCCCAAAGGCTTCTTCACAACCCAAAGGGAAAGACCTTTAACTTTCACTGCCTCAAAGTGGTTATGTTAAAAAGGTATGTAGATGGGACGCTGCGAATTAAGGACTTTCAATGCACGGGCAGTGGGGGCTGGGGTTCCACCCACTTCCCTAAAATATTTCAGCTCCATACAGTGACGTGCCCAAGTGACCTACTGTAAGTACCTATGAAGGGACTGACAGGTAACTGACAGACTGGGAAGATACTCAGACCACTTGACAAAATCAATACAACTTATTATCTTGATTATCAATAAGAGAAAGCACTCATTAAACACGGACCATGCACCAAACATGCTAGGTACTACCAAACACTCTAATCCTCGCAAGCCTGCCTAGCACACTGAAGGGACTACGAGATTCAGAAAGGCTGAGTACGTCACGTAAGGTCACACAGCAACAGAAACGGGGTTCAAACCAGGTGGGATGTCAAAGCCCATATAGGACTTGCTGGAATGTTTAAAAATACAGCCCCTAAACTTTGTGATAATCAGTAAGCCAAATGCTCAACAATTTTCACACTTCTCCGTGAGTTAAACTTCAAGAAAAAAGTTGTTAAAAAAAAAAAAAGAAAGAAAGAAAGAAATACTCAAGAGGCCAAAATAATCCAGGTTCTGGGGCAGACTGCCCAGGTTCAAATCCTGGCCCCTCCACTTACAAGTTGTGGGACCCTGGAACAGCTTTACTTCCCTGCACCCCAATTTCCATGTAGTCCATGGGAACAATAGCAGACCCTACCTCCCTGGGCAGTGGACGAGACCGGCGAAGAAATCTACACGAAGCCGTTAGAATCATGCCTGACATGGGTTGAACACCGGGAGAGGCTGGCTGGTGTTACTTCTTCCTGGGTACGAGATGGGGCCAGCGTAGGGCCAGCCGACCTACACCTGCTATTTTAGTAACTTATTTGCATAAACCAAGCAACACAGCCTCAGCCACTCTGTGTCCCCAAGGCTCACGGTATAGTTCCTTCCTGTCGCTAAGCTCTCACACCTGCTCTGTGGCACGAAGCTCCGGGCCTCAATGTCCCACCTGTGAAAGGAGGTGATTAGCCCGGCTGACCCAGCTGAGGCCCCTCCCGCTTGGCAACCGAGAACTCTTACCAATTCAGGCCCTAGAAGCTTTATCACCGCCCTAACACAAACCGTAACAGAAAGCACATTCTCGCTTTCCTAAAATCTTCTTTTACATATTATGTGTCGAGGCCTATTGTGATGGCACATCTTCTCCAGGGTCTCAAGACTCTACGCGCACCCGCAAGATGCCGGACGGGCGTCCCCAGTGGGGAGGCTGGGGACACGATGGTCAGAAGCTTCGACCAAACAAGGGAGACGATTCTGAAGCAAGTTGCTCTGATCGGCAGGTCCTCACCGTCAGAGAGAACTTCAACAGAACACAAGTGAGGGGAGATGCAGTCGGGAAAGACGTGCCTTCACGTGCAGGACAGAGGGGAGGAGGGCGGCGGGGCGGAGGGGTGGAAGGGTGGAGGGGTGGAGGGGCGGTGGGGTGGAGGGGCGGTGGGGCAGAGGGGTGGAAGGGCGGAGGGGTGGGGGGGAATGGCAGGATCAACAGAAGCCAGGCGGAGGCAGCACTGAGGCCAAATGTGAGGGGGGTGCTGGAGGCAGATTTAGAAAACTCAGCTTCAGGAGCATGAAATGAGCCCAGAGCACCACAGAGCCAAGGGCTCAGCAGGACCCCACTGGGATGGTGACATCAAGGCCCAGGGGCCTGGCTCACCAGCTGGGTGACTCCGGACCACTTTACCTCCTTTAATGTTTCCCAAAGGGTGTATTATTCACTCAATAACTCTGAGCCCCAAGTACATGCCAGGTTCTCATCAGGGTTAGGGACCAGGTGGAGCCCACAATCCAAACGGGTCAAATACACCCGACTAAGACAGCTGCGGGGGGGGGGGGGGGGGGGGGGGTGGTTCCAAAGTCGGGAAGAGGTCACACACAAACTTGAGACACGGGTTGGCACTGGCCAGATATACTGGGCAAGGACCCGCACTCCATAAGGACTAGCACAGCACCTCACGGGGTGCGATGCACCCCTTCTACAAAGGAAGCCAAGACCGCGAGGTGCCAACATCCTGACAGGGGCCTGGCACGCCACCCTCCCCCACCGGCCTCAGTAAATAAAATGAAGCGGAGGCCGCGGAGCCTCCTGCACAGAGAACTTCCCAAAGCAAAGTTTTCAACTCATCCTGGAGAAAATGGTGCTGTGCAATTTTAAGACGAAAAAGGCGGGGGGTAAGGCGGGTTCTGGCCAGGTTAGGCTCCGACCAGCCCGGAGTCTGCGGGTCCAGTGCCCGCCCCCCTGCTTCCCGCGGAGGCTAACTCCTCAAGGACTCACCCCCCCTCCCCGTGTCACCGCAGCTCCGCGCAGGGAGGGCCGCCTGCGGAGGGAAGCACACCAGCTCCGCCCCTCCGCCCTCTGGCCTAAAAGGGTCCCCGCACACAGAGGCGGGTCCTGTGGGTCCTGTGGCCCAGGAAAGGCGGTCTCTGAGGCCAAAGGAGAGTCCCTGGCCTGGGACGGGGGTCTGAGGATGAGGGGGTTCCCCGGTCTAGCGACAGCGGGTCCAAAAGGAAGGAGGTCAGGAGCTCCGTCCCAGGAGACGGGGCGGGAAGACCCCAGACGCCAGTGGCCCCCAGGTGGAGGGGCCCCAGGTTTCGGTGGTTCCCGAGGTGGAGGGGGCCCAGGGGTCGGGGACCCCGAAGTGGAGGGGGACCCGTGAAGAGAGTCCCGAAGTGGAGGGGTCTCCCGGGGGTCGATGGCCCCCCCGATGGTGCGCAGGCTCCTGGGGGTCGGGGGTCAGGAACCCCGGAGGTGGAGGGGTCCCGGCAGGGCTGCTTGCGCGCGCCCAGGCAGCTCCCCTCCGGCCAGGGAGCCCTGCGCGTCTGAAGGACAAAACTTTTCGTCAAGTTCCGGAAAAGGAGCGTGTCGCGCGCGCGTCTAAGGGGCTGACGAGCCGGGCGCCGCCGGGCCCCGCAATGTCACCCGGGCCCCAAGCGCTCCCCCGGTGCGGGGGGAGGGGGGCAGCGGCGGCCGCGCCGCAAGGGGGACCCGAGCCCGCGCGCCGCGGCCCGCCTCCCGCTCCCGCCTACGCAGCAGCAGGTGGCAGCGGCTCCGCGCGCCCCGTCCCCCTCCCTCCCGCGCGGCGCGGCCCCGTCGGAGGCCCTCAGTACCAGAGTCAGCGCGGCTCCGACGCCATCTCCGCGCCCCGCGAGCCCGCAGCCCAGGACCCCCCGGACCCGCGACGTGCACGGTAAGGACGCTGGGCGCCCGGCAAGCTGCGGGCCGGGCAGGCAGGTGCGCGCGAGCTGCCCGCCGCGAAGAGCGGCGCGCGCCCTCGCCCCGCCCCCGATCCGCCCCGTCCCCCGGCTCGCCCCGCCCCGCGCGCCTCGCCCCGCCCCCTGCCTGCCGCCGCTCTTCCGCCCGGCTGCCGCCCCCCGCCGCGCCGCCGCGGCTCCTCGAGCTCGACGCTCGCCCCGCTGCCCCTCCTCGGCCGCTCGCTCGCCCGCCCCTTGCAGGCCCCGGAGCGGCGTCGCCGGCCCTTTTCTCTCCCGAGGGCCCAGCGGAGCCTCGAGGGGAGGCCTGAGAGGATCTTCGTGTCCGCCCGGCGCCCGTGGACACCCGCCAGGGGCCTCCGTACCTGGTCGGCTCCACCCGCGGCCATCTTGGAAGTGGGAAGCGGCCGGGAGGGGGAAGAGGCACGAGCGGGCAGGGACCAGGCGTGGGGAGCCGAGCGGCGGAGCGCATCGATGGGCTCCCCTGCCCCGGGACAGGTGCGCCGGGCGCGCGGGTCCGGGCCAGGCCCTGGGCCGCCCGGCCCGGCCTTAGTCTCTTGGTCTGTAAAACGGGCTTTTCAGGCAGTGCTGCTTTGTCGAGCTGTGACACGGTACCTCGCGCCGCGCCGTTGTTCCCAGACTTGTCTACACTTTAGTACCGCCGCGGCCGTGCCGCGCCCCGGGCCGATGGAATCCCAGTCTCCGGAGGTGAGAGACAGTTTGGGAACCGCTGGCCTGGCGTGCAAGTGCGGCATTTGGCGTCAGCATTGCAGAGACTCCAGAGACAGGGTCTGTGATGGTGGAGTGGGAGAGGAGGTCGCGGGCCGCAGGGCCCAGGGCGGACACGCGGGGAGAGGGCTCAGATGCCCGGCCCGGCCCCGCCCGCCTTCCAGAACGAAAAAGCTCTCCTTGGCTGGTTAACCGATCCTTGCTCGTACCCCTTCTAGAATCCAGGTTTCTGGGGCCGAAGCGGGCTTATCCTGTGTCCTGCTATATTCTCTGGGCCTGGCACACAGTTGGGGCACTTAGATAGTTGTTGAATTGTTATCTTCCGAGGACATGAAGAGCAGAAGAAAGACTTAAGGCCTGGGTTTTATACTAGGCTTGGAGCCCTGAGGCGGTCACTGGCAGAATTATCCGAGCGGAAACCTCAGAAGGCCGATCAGCTAAATCTAAAGGATTTGAACCGGCGGAGGGTCAGGGACAGGAAGGGTAATCTCTCCTTCCCAGAAAGCATCTGGAAGCCTGCAGTGGAAGATACTTTGTCTGAGCTATGGTCCTTCATGTTGGCCAAGGAACCCAACCCCCGCCCAGCTTTTTCCTCGGTGTCTAGATCGAAAAACTCAGCAACTGTTTGTTATGATGGTAGGAACGTCCTCTTACAGTGCTTGGTGCATAACAGAAGTGTTAACAAATGCACACGTTTCTGGGTGGTTTTAAGGAAAAATAAAGGAAATCTAGTCTCCTTCAAACCCCAACATGCCTTCCCCAACTTCTTAAGAAACACACAGACACACACACTCTAATAGGGAAAGTACAGACTTGCTTCTGGCCTGACTTAATCAGCAATTTAATAAATAGGATTAGTAAGTCTGCTTTTACAGTGCTCCCTTGCAATTCCCCAAATCCCTTCCAGGCCTCATTCTGAGTCTGAGAGTTTTAAAACCCCACAATGACTAGGAACCATTGTTCTGAATCCAGAACCAAAAAACATTATGACGCACAGATCTGCGTTTGGCGGCCTCCGTCCGTCTTGTCCTCTCCCTTTCCCCCCTCCTGCTGCCCAGCCCCGGCTCCCTGCCCAGGCCCAGCGCCCCCTCCCTGGGGCCCACCAGTCATTTACAGCCTCAGGGAGTCTAACAAAGTTAAAAGTACAAGGAACTAGAGAAGCTGTGTGGGCATCTGCGCCCCCCCCCCCAACCCTAGCGCCTCCCAGCCCCCATCGGTGATCTGGAAACAGTTGTGTCAGGGTGGCCGGTGCCACGTCCCACCTTTGCCGCCTCACTGCTCGCTGCCTCCGCAAAGCCACCCGGGCTCCCCCGTGCCGACTGAACCCCGGGATTCCCAGAACGATTCTCGCTACAGTTGTTCCTCTGAGGGCCGCGAAGGCAGTGGCTGTCAGCTCCCTCCGCTCAGTCCCAGGCCTGGGACCAGCTGACCCGTCGTCGGCTGTGGCCAGAAGCCTTCCGGCGCACGCCGGCCTCCCCACCTCCCAGGCTCACAGCACCTTCCCCGCCCAAGCTGTGTGAGGATTAGAGACAAAGGAAATGGCAGCGACGGCCCAATGTAAAAAACTGCCTGGCTTTGCCAGTTTCCGGCGTGTTTGGGGTGCTCTCGGCACCTCCCCAGTAAAATAATGGCAAAGGAAGTGTGTTGGTCAAAGGGGGGGGCGGTGCTTGGACCCCTCGGAGATACCACCCTCCAGAAGGACATCTTCAAGTCTTGACCTCTGAGCCTCCCTGGCAGGCAGGTGTCTGATACCCATGGAAAGCACCCCCGTACCAGCCCCGTGCTGGGCTCTGGCCACACCAGAGCGACTGGCACCCCACAGCTCCTGCCCTCACGGATCCCCATTCTCATGGTGGTGGGGGAGACATGTCATTTCACAAACTCAGCCCCGCCTCCTTGTAAGGAAGATAGTTAATGACCAGCTGCAGACCCCAGAGTCATAAATACAGTGTCAGGACCCTTCCAGAGCCTCAAGGCCATCCCTCAGAGGGGAAACTGAGGCCTGAAGGGCAAGCGGGGGAGGAGGTGGGCACAGGACGAGGCCAGGGGTCTCCCCCCCCCACCGAACCACCTTCGCATCTCTTCCCAAGAGAGAGGGGGATCTAGTCTCCGAAGCCCATGTTTTCTCTGACCCTTCCCTAGCCCACAAGTGTGAGCCCCATAAACATCTGCTGAACGGATGAATAAATGCTGCTCGTGGCCACCCCTGTCCCGCGTGCCATCCCAGCTGTTCACCCCATTCGCACAGTTGAGCCCCACAACCTCCCACGCTGGCCCAGTGACTCGCCATCTGCAGGTAAGGAAACGGCGCTGGGCCGTGAGGCTGCTCAGCCCAGGTCGCGAAGCTTGTTTTCCGCCGCGTGACAGCTCTCGCCCGCTGTCCGTCCTCCCGCCCACCCTCCACCACCCCAGCCTCTGTTCAGAGCCACCAGGGCCAGACCGTCCCCACGAGGTGGAGGCGGACTGAACAGCTTCGTTTATGTCCAAGGAGCGCCCCCCTCCGCCCCCCACGCATCTGCGTTTCCAGAAATCTACCAAAAAGCGTGTCCTTTCTGCCTTTATTCCTTGGAGTGCCTCCTCCTCCTCCGCCACGCGGGAGCACTCAGTTTCTTGGAAATAGGGCCTGGAACTTGGGGGTCTCTCGTTGCTTCTGGAAATTGAGCAAGATGATTAAAAAAAAAAAAGAGCAAAAACACAGAGACAGGGCTGGCTAGCCCCGAGAGCTGGAGGTGAGCAGCCCCCCAAGTTCAGGCCCAGAGAGGGCAACAAGCACCAGAACCAGAGAAGCCACCGCGAGCATCTGCTCTTCGCTGCGAGCAGCAGACCTCAGGCCCTCACACCACAGCCGGAAACTGGTACTTTACCCGCAGTTTTTTTTTGTTTTTGTTTTTTAACGTTTGTTTTATTTTTCGAGAGGGCGGGAAAGCAAGAGCGGGGGAGGGGCAGAGAGAGGGAGACAGAGTCCCAAGCAGGCTTGGCGCCGCCAGCACAGAGCTGGACGTGGGGCTCGATCTCACAAACCCATGAGACGATGCCCTGAGCCAGAACCAAGACTCTGGATGCTTCAGCGACGGAGCTGGTGTCCCGCTCACAGTTTAACAGGCGCAGTTACTGGGTTCCTACCAGTAGTAGATGAAAATCAGTGGCTGTAGGGAGGCAGGACTCTCCGTAGTAACACATTCGTGAACAAGGGAAGGTATGGCTCCAACAAAGGAGAAAGCAAAAGAAAAAAATTATACAGAATCTCTTTGGTCTAATAACACACCTGAAAGGATCTGTCCTTATAAAGTTACCCCAGGGGCGCCCTGGGGGCTCACTCAGTCAAGCGTGCGACTTTGGCTTAGGTTATGATCTTAAGGTCTGTGAGTTCAAGCCCAGCGTCGGGCTCCGTGCTGACACCTCAGAACCTGGAGCCTGCTCCCAATTCTGTGTGTCCCTCTCTCTCTGCCCCTCCCCATTCATGCTCTGTCTCTCTCAAAAATGAATAAACATTAAAAAAAAAATTTTAATAAAATTGCCCCAAAATTCAGGCAAAGACTATTGGGTTTTTTTAATGTGTTTTTTTTGTTTGTTTGTTTGTTTGTTTGTTTGAGACAGAGACAGAGCATAAGCAGAGGAGGGGCAGAGAGAGAGGGAGACACCAAATCCGAAGCAGGCGTCAGGTTCTGAGCTGTCAGCACAGAGCCTGATGTGGGGCTTGAACTCACGAACTGTGAGATCATGACCTGAGCCAAAGTTGGACACTTAACCAACTGAGCCACCCAGGCACCCCAAGACTATTATTAAAAGGAGTTCACTACAGTGTTATTTACAATAGTGAATATTACAATGGATGTAATATAGCTGTCCAATCATGAGGGAAGTTTAAATGAAGACCCTTGTATGTAGCCACTGAAAAGTTTCTAAAGAATTTATTACAGCACAGAAGAAATGCTCAAGTTATAGAGTGGTACTGAATTTTAAATAAAGTATAGGGGCACCTGGGGGGCTCAGTCAGTTGAGCATCTGGCTTCGACTCAGGTCATCATCTCACGTCAAGGGTTCGAGCCTCGAGTCAGGCTCTGTGGGGATGACTTGGAGCCTGGAGGATTCTGTGGATTCTGTGTCTCCCTCTCTCTCTGCCTCACCTGCTCACGCTCCCCTCTGTCTCCTTCTCCCTCTGTCAAAAATAAATTTAAAACATTAAAGTATAATAAAAAATATGGAATATTCCACAGGCATTAACAGGAAAAAACACTGGAATGACTCTCAGAACAAATGATTAGCTCCTGTCCATACATATTTTGCAACTTTTAGGTTTCCCCATGACCAGTACCTGCTTTGTTTATAACAAAGAGGTACTCAGACGTTCACTGTTGGGGAGCCAATGGATCTCAAGAAGCGCAGCTGGCCATCGGGCGAGGGGGCTCTGTGCCCGGGCCCCTCTTTACGGAACCCTGAGATACATGAGCCAAACACGGTTCCCAAGCTCGTGCTCCAAGAGGTTAGGGAATCCGTGTACAGCCCGACAACCCAACAGAGCCGCGAACCTGTGGCCCGCGGGGCCCGCCCTCTGCCACAGCATCCCTAGCCAATCTAGCCACCCTATGCGGCTATACCGCTGCCCCGTTTTACTGGGAACACTTGAACCCAGGTGGATCTGGCCCTAAATCAAAGGTCACTCATTCCCAGAGCACCCCAAGTAATTGATGAGAAAAAGTGAGTTTGTAATGAGACCAGTGGACCTTCCAAATTGTGGAACGCATGGCCTCGCGGGGCCAAGGGGGAGCCCCAGGGAGCCCCCATGTGGCCTCTGGCTTCCTGAATCTTAAGAGGTGCCCAGGACTGGAGGCCTTTAAGGCTGTGGATGTGAAGGAAACGGAGAGTGCCTGGGGGTGGACATCCACGGTCCAGCATGCCACAGTGGAATTTTCCAAATAGCCTTATTTTTTTAAAAGGCATCGCTCAGCCGCCTGCCGCCGCCACCATCAGAAATCACAGCCTGATTTAGAAGCTGTGGGATCCGGTCCCACGTGGGAGTGCACGAGGAGGGGACAGAGGGCAGAGGGGGGCGGGGGAGGCGGCTCCATCCCACACGCGATGATCCACCGTGGGGGACCCCTTGTGGCCACGCGTGAGGCTCTGTCACTGGGCCCGAGGTCTCTCCGGGCTCACAGGTGGTCCTCACCTCCTCACCTCCTCACCGGACTCCATTCTTGCTCAAAGTCCCGGGCCCTCCAGTGAGTGACTCCCAACGTTACCCCTGGTCTGCCACCCCACAGCAACCACACCCCCTGTGGACCCCCGGCCGCCCTCCCGGATACCCCCCACCCCCACCCCGTTTCCTTGTAGGGTCTCAGGCAGCCGGGACCCACCCCGAGGAGGGCGAACCGCAAAGCCTTCCTGAGCCCTGCACCTTGTGCGTGTCTCTTCCCTTCCTCCTCGCACCTGCCTGGGTCGCAGAGAAGAAACTGAGGCTTAGACAGGGGAACCTTCCAGCCCAAGGCCCCACAGCAGCTAAGTACACAGGCAGGATTTGAACCTCCTGCCCCAGGGGGCAAGACCCCCACCCACACTAGACTCACCTCTCTCTAAGCCTTGGTTTGCTCACTTGTAAAATGGGGATGACCATCGATCGCCACATCCTTGGGCTCTAGGGAGAACTTGGGGAGACGCAGTCTGTGGCAACAGTCCCCCCCTCCGGTTTTTAAATTTGTAATGCTTATTTATTTTTGAGAGAGAGAAAGAGAGAGAGAGAAAGCGCGCGTGCATGAGCAGGGGAGGGGGAGGGAGGGAGGGAGACACAGAATCCTAATCAGACTCCAGGCTCTGAGCTGTCAGCACAGAGCCTGACGTGGGGCTTGAACCCACGAACCACAAGATCATGACCTGAGCCAAAGTCGGACGCTTAACTGAGCCCCTCAGGCAGCCCGGCAACGGTCCCTTCTGACCCCACCTGGACTCGTCAGAATTAGGCTCCACTGCTGAGCGAAAACCTCACTTTCCCCACTTCCGACTTCCCTGTTTTCATCGTTAGAACATTTATGGAAAACGTCAAATCTCCACCAAGGAGATCACCGTGCAGGGAAGCCCCAGGCCTGCAGCCCAGCGCTCCGCTGCCCCCTCCCCACGCGCCTGGGTCTGTCTTCCCTGCACTTGCAAGTGTATCTCAGCTCGCAGCCCCATCTGCGCACACATCCGGGAGCAGCCCCGTTCTTGTTCTTCCGCATTTCGATTCCTGTTTCAGAGAACGGTGGAGGCCGGTGAAGAAACGCGGACCACGTCAGGGCCACGCTGGTCTCCTGTGTCACCTGGTGTGGGGGCACGTGCTGCTCAAGTGAGCACCAAACCGTCAGCACAGCCGATAAGATGAACAAGAACTCCTCAATATTCCCGTGTCCCAAGTATCTTTAAAAAAATGTCTTTTTGGGGCGCCTGGGTGGCTTGGTCGGTTAAGCGTCCGACTTTCGCTCAGGTCATGATCTCGCGGTTCTTGGGTTCGAGCCCCACGTCGGGCTCTGTGCTGACTGCCAGCTCAGAGCCTGGAGCCTGGTTCAGTCTGTGACTCCCTCTCTCTCTGACCCTCTCCTGCTCACGCTGTCTCTCTCTCTCTCTCCTAGATATAAATAAAACATTTTTTTTTAAAATGTCTTTTTGCAGCGTACACATCAAGTTTCGAAGGCCACAAACTGTGCCTAGTAGATAAGATCTCTTACATCACTTTTACCTAAATAGGTCCCCCTTTGATGGAGCACCTGGGGGGCTCAGTCGGCTAAGCATCCCACTTTGGCTCCAGGCATGATCTCCCAGTCTGTGAGTTCGAGCCCCGCGTCGGGCTCTGTGCTGACAGCTCGGAGCCTGGAGCTGCTTCCGATTCTGTGCCTTCCTCTCTCTGCCCCTCCCCCACTTGTGCTCCATCTCTCAAAAGTAAATAAATGTAAAAAATTTTTAAAAAAAAGAAAGGGACAGATACATGAAAAGATGCTCAACATCACTCATCAGGGAAATAAAATAAAAAACACAGGGAGGTACCACCTCACACCTGTCAGAATGGCGAAAATTAACAACTCAGGGGCCAACAGGTGCTGGCGAGGATGCAAGGGTGTGGAGAAAGGGGAGCCTCCAGTGCTGGGGTGGGAACACAGACTGGGGCGGCTGCTCGCTCTGGAGAACAGCATGGAGGTTCCTCCAAAAGTTAAAAATAGAACTACCCTATGAGACCGGCAAATATGTATCAAGAATGAAACGCTGCCGTTTGCAACGGCATGGACGGTTCTAGAGTGTATCACACTAAGCAAAATAAGTCAGAGAAAGACAAATACCATATGATTTCTCTCATATGTGGAATTTAAGAAACAAAACAGATGAACATATGGGAAGGGTGGGAACAGAAGAGAGGAAAACAGATCATAGGAGACTTTTTTTTAGAAAAATTTATTCATTTTTTAAAAAGCTTATTTTTATTTACTTAGAGAGAGGGAGAAAGCAAGCAAGGGAGGGGCAGAGAGACAGAGGGAGAAAGAGGATCCCTAGCAGGCTCTGGGCTGTCAGCGTAGAGCTGGACGCGGGCTTTGAACTCACAAACCGTGAGATCGTGACCCGAGCTGAAATCAAGAGTCGGATGCTTAACCGACTGAGCCACCCAGGCGCCCCCAAACCCTAGGGGACTCTTAATGACAGAGAACAAACTGAGGGCTGATGGAGGGGGGTGGGTGGGGGATGGGCTGATAGAGGGGGATGGGTGGGGGATGGGCTGGATGGGGGGTGGGCACGAAGGAGGGCAAATAAACAAATGAACAAATAAAGAGTTCCTCCTTTGTTTTTCCTGGGCCATGTATTTGTTGGTGACACTGGATCGCTTATCTTGCAGAATCTTCCAGACTGTGGATCTGCCTGGCGGTGGCATTTAACAAGCGCCTCCCCCCTCCTCCCCCCCTTAGGAAGCTCCGATCTGGGGATGGAAGCGCGACCCATCTCAGGGACACTCCCAGAGTCCAAACGTGTACTTCCTACATGCCCCACTTTGAGCGATGTCCCCTTGGACCAGCGGGTCCCCATGCTCTCAGCGTCACCACCTGCTGGGTTAGCATCATCATTGGAGCCCAGCCATTAGGGCTGCAGAGCATGGGGAGACGGGTTCTTTTTAGCGTAATGCAGCTCTGACTTTAGTGCTCCCTCTCACACAGTCTGCAACCGGCTTTCCCGTCCAGGATCGAAGAGCCAAACCCACTGCTCTGCGGGAGCCGGGCGAGATGCTCTCCGAATGATTCTCTGCAGACGACGAGTCGGGTCAGAGGAGGGACGTGGCTTGTGTGAGACGCCGTGGGTCAACACCAGGCAAAGCCCGGACAGGCCCACCTGCCCAGAGCCCCAATCACAGGAGCATAGTGAGCTTATGCAACTATCGGGGAGCGAGGAAATGCCACCGTGAGCCTCTGTTAAAAAGCTACAAAAGTTCTAGAAGATTCTCTCTTGTGTGTCAGCTGATTCTAAAATCTCTATCTGGGGCGCCTGGGTGGCTCAGTTGGTTAAGCGTCCAACTTCGGCTTGTGAGTTCAAGCCCCACGTTGGGTTCTGTGCTGACAGCTTGGAGCCTGGAGCCTGCTTTGGATTCTGTGTCTTCCTCTCTCTCTGCCCCTCCCCTGCTCACGTTGTCTCTGTCACTCTTTCAAAAATAAAATAAAGAATAAAAAAAGTAAATAAAATCTCTATCCATGGGGGGATGGGCTACATGGGGGACGGGCATTAAGGAGGGCACTTGTGATGAGCACTGGGTGTTGTATGTAAGTGATGAATCACTAAATTCTATACCTGAAACCATTATTATACTGTATGTTAACTAATTTGGGTTTAAATATTCTTTAAGAATTATATAAAAAGTCCTTTTAAAAAATAAAATAATACAATACAATCCCTATCCAACCTCGGAGATCACTGATCTACCCAGGATGAAAATGGCGCACCTGTTCACACTCCTTCATGCCCCCTGTGACCTCCAGGATGAACCCTTCCCAAGAGGCATTCAAGGCCCCTCACAAACCGACCCCTCCCTCCTCCCTACTTCGCCCTCTTCCCAAATCATCGGCCCCACCCCGGCCATACCCACCTGGACGGTGTCGGTCAGACTCCGACACACTAACAGAGAGGCTGGTGTGGTTTGACCAGTTGACTTTGGTGGCCGCTAGAGGGGAAATCGCACCTTCCCAGCACCAGTACGTGGGGGGACATTATTCCCTGTAAACCTGGCCGTAGCTCCCCCTTTCCGGTTTTACGAGGAGGACACAGGCTCGGGAGCGTGAATGGCTTGCCAAAGGGCACATGGCGTGAACCAGGGCTGACGAAGAGCCAGGCGGCCTGGCCGTACCCCGGGCTCCCCCAGCTGCCTCCCTCCACGGGGCTGGCAGGTGGTCGGTCCTGGGAATGGGAGGGACGGAGGTCTTCACTGCACACTCCACCCGGTTTTCCAGTTTTCCAGGCCCAGGGAGGCTGTGCCCGGAGCAGCGGTTGCCCCCGCTCTCCGGAGCCAAAGCCGGAAAGCCGGACGCTGCCAAGTAGGAAACCAGTGTGTGAAGCCCGGAGCCAGAGCCTCTCCAGATGAACCTTGTCTCTCATTCTGGAGGAAGGGCCACGCCCCCTCTGAGCGCGTAGACCCTCGGTCGTGCCTCCCTCCTCCCCCCGGGGCCCACTTGACCTTGGCAAGGCCGCCAGGCAGGTCAGGGCAGCGCTGGGAGCGGGGTGGGGCGGGGGGACGGCCAGGCAGGGGCATTCGGGGTAAGGTCGGGAAGAGGGCTGCCTGCACCCCTCCCTTCCCGCCCCTGTGGGCATGGCCACAGGGGCATGGCCGTGGCTCTGGTGGGCGGGAGGGGCCCCGGGGAGGTTACCCAGGAGAGGCCGCTGTGGGACCTCTACCCCCAGAGAACTAGGGCCGAAGGAGGTTTCCGGACTTAGAGAAACCAACCGTGTTACCTGGACCGGCTGCAGGGCCGGGCGCAGAGTAGGATCTTGGTAGCTGTCTGTTGAATGAACGAATGTCTCCCAGCCCTATTTGACACCAAGGCCCGAGACCTCTTTTTCCTCCCAATTAGCGGCTTAATTGCAACACGAAGACCCCCGGCCCAGAAAAGACCCCAGGGCGCGGTCCCGTGTGGAAGCCGAGGCTCGGTAAGGTGGGGCCCAGCCCGGCAGGCGGCGGCTCCAGGCCGGGAGAAGCGCGTGCGGTGGGGACCTGGCTCAGCTGAGGCGTCCCCTGGAGACCAGCGCCTCTCCACCTCCTTCCCCTCCCCCCTGCTCAGGAAGGGGAGGCGCGGGGGGGGGGGGGGGGGGCATCAATCCCCCCAGGTGGGGGGGCGTGGCCGGCTCGGGAGCCCAGCGCAGGGCGGGGCCGCGGGCCAGGTCGGCCACCGAGCGCCTCGTCAGCTGGGGGCCCCGCGTGTCCCTGAGCGGTTCCCAGGTCTGTGACCCCTGGGCCGGAGCGTCAGGCGGCCTCGCGGGGAGCCACGGCGCTGGCTGGCAGCCTGCGGTTCACAGGAGGATGCGGGGGCATGTTTGACGTTTGTGCCCAGCAGGAGTTGGGGGCCCTGGCCCAGAGGACCTGGAGTCAATCCCGGAAGGGGGCCAGGACTTGCTCAAGGCCCTCGGTGACCCCAGGAGGCCGTGGGGTGGAGCCTGGGATTTAGGGCCTGGGGGCCAGGGCTCCTCAATGTCGCTTCCTCAGCGGGGGGAGAGGCACAGAAAGCTGTCCCCAGGCTGGGCCGGTGGCCTCTCCCACCGGCCTCAGGCTCCCCGACCAGGCCAGGCCCTGGCTGCATCAGGTTCCCGTGGGGTCTGAGGAGGGGCTGGGGCAGGGGAGGAGTGGCGGCCACAGCGGTGGGAAGGCGGGTCCCAGACCCCGGAATGGGGAGCCTGCAGCGGCGGGCATGGGACCAGCCTGGATGGCTGGAAGGGCCTGGACTCAGGTCAAGCTCTGGCTGAGGCGGGGTCAGAGCAGGAGCCGGGAGGGAGGGGACTTGACTGGCCCAGGACGCAGGGGGGTGTGGGGACAGACAGAAGTGTGCAGAGACACAGCAGAGCAGGAGGCGGCGGGCCAGGTGAGAAGGCGGCTTTACCCCGTCACCAGCCTCCTGGCCCTCCACACGCCCCCAACCTAACTCTCTCACCGAACCCCCTCCGGTCTGGAAGCTGAGGGCTGTCGTCCCCATCGGTGACTGCACCCGGGGCCTGCTGGGTGGCCCGGCAGAGCAGGGGACCTCTTTCACCTCCCCAGCCCCAAAAGGCTCCCCGGGCTGTGACACAAGGTGGCCGGCCCAGCGTCTGAGCTGCAACAGGCCACGTGGCTGCCCCTTCACCCCTTCACCCCAGGCTCTGCTCCTACGGGACCCCTGGTCTGGCTGTGGCCCCGCCCCCTGGCCCAGACACCAATGGGAGTGGTTCCCTGTCTTCCGGCAGGGCAGGGGACAGTGCGACCTCGCCCTGAGGGGAGCGCCTCGGAGGCCTTTGGTCACCCCCCCATGGATGGAGCAGGGGGAAGGAAGGGGGGCCTGCGGATGTGAGGCACCAGCGGGGGTGCGGCAGCCCCCTGGATACCCACCCCGGAACCGTGGCTCCAGGAGTGTGTCCTTGCCACACGGCTGCTGCGCTGTGTCATCCCAACGCCTCGGGATATGCTATTATGGTCGCCACTTCCAGGGAGTTCGAGCCTCGGCTCCACCTTTCAGCAGGTGGGAGGCCTTAGGCAAGTGCCTTAGTTCTGTCGCCTGCCAAACAGGGCGAACGCACCCACCTCACAGGGTTCAGTCAACACCACAGTTAACTGGGAAGAATGCCCGCCAACTGCAGACACCATCCCAGTGTGAGGCACTGGCGTCACTGCCAGTCACCGCTGGGTGTGTGTGGGGGGGGGGACAGCCATCCCTTACCACTCTCCCCCGGCACCGGTGACGCAAGGCTGGCGGCGGCTGTGACGCGGCAGCTCCTTTCCCGGCCTCTGTGATGCCAGCCGTCCGCCGGCTGCCTGCAAGAGAGACCGGGGGCTGCGCCCTCCTTTCCGTTCCTGGACGGCTGTGCAGACACACGCCGCTTACCCGCGGCCTGGAGCCTGCCACGCATGGTGTCTGCGGCGACGGGAGCAGCAGCATCAGTCGCAAGAGCAGCAGCCGAACGCTTAGTGTACTTTGAGAGAGGGCTCCGTGTCCCTCGGTATTTGAGAAGCACTTAGCCGTGATGTCACGATGCCCAGGGACCGAGCCCAAGCTCCAGGTGGCTACGTGCAGAGCAGCGGTCCGGCCCAGCAGCCGGTGTGGGCACCGCGAAGCAAGTGTGCGGGCCACAGGGCACACCTCCCGGGGCCATCGTGCACCTGCACAGGGGACCTCCCCGCTGCCCTAACACCCTCCGGTCCTGCCTCGGCCACTTCTGGGAAGTAGGCTCTCGGCGCCCCCCCACACCCATGGGCACTGTGCTCTACCCTGAGGACTCAGGTCCCACCCAGGCAGCGATCAAAGTAGACAAGACCCTGAGAGCGCCTAGTGGGTGCAGCTGGCAAAGCAAGGACTCTTCTTCAGCTCAGGTCACCATCTCATGGGTTGTGAGTTCAAGCCCCGCACTGGGCTTCACGCTAACGGTGGCGTGGCGCCTGCTTGGGATTCTCTCTCCCTCTCTATGCCCTTCCTCCTGCTCACTGTCTCAGTCTCTCTCAAAATAAATTTAAAAAAAAAAAAAAAATAGTAGATCCCGGACATGCCCTGAATCCGGACCAGTGAGACGGCTTACTAGGCAGGGGACGCTGTTCTCAGCATCTGACTTGCATTAATTTACCGATGTCACAGAGCCAGCAATCAGATCTAGGGTTCCACATTAAGAGGGCCTGTATCCAGAGGTCATTTCAAATAATGGGTGGGGGTGTGTGTGAATAGGGGCCTTGTAACAATTGGGGAGTTGGGGCAGCCATCCAGGTAACTGGTAAAAAATGAGGCTGAATCCTTAAGCTTTGCTCCTTATATATAATACACACGATTCAAGGATCACCTGTACGGGGGCGTCTGGCTGGGCCAGTCAGTAGAGCCACGGCGACTCTTGATCTCTGTCCAGGTCATGAGTTCAAGCCCCACACTGCACGTAGAGCTTACTTAAGGGGGAAAAAAAATCGACTCTACATAAAGAATATGGGTTCTAGAAAAACATAGAAGCATATTTTTATACTCTTGTAAGGTGAAGAAAGCATTTAAAAAACATGCCTACACATCCCAGAAACCATAAAAAAAAAAATGGGTGACAAAAAACGTGGATGCTTCTCCTCTGCCCCAGATGAAGGACAAATGCCAGCCTGGAAAAGCACTGGCCTCAAATAACCAGCGCTGAGTGTCCGCCGGCAGGTGGGGAGAAAAGGGACAGGCAAGCAACGGGCCGGGGACATGGCGACAGGCGCGGGTGCTCCACAGGCCGGGGGCCCCTTTCAGGACACGCGGGTCTGAAGGCGTCCACAGAAGTGCCATTCACAACACAGAAGACACGGTCAAAGGACCGTTGTAAGTGCCGAGCACTGAGGAGCCCACGGCAGCCGAGCACGGGGTAACACAGCTAGAAGCTGGATCTACGGCTCCCGCCACGAAAGGACATCTGAGTAAACACCTATTTCCCAAGTTACAGAGCGGGTGGAGGGCCGCCCTTTCCTGTAAACTTCTCTCTCTACATATATATGTTCCCATCTACACTCTGCCGTCCAGAAAAGTGCTGTGCACGAATGTGAGCGGCTCCCACCTCACGGCGAAGGAAGTACGGACGGCTTTTCCCTCATACTTTAAAAAATATCCTGATTTCTTTTTCTACAAGGACCACGTTCGTGTATGCCCCCCCCCCCCCCCCCCCCCCCCCCCCATGGAACAAAAAGACGAAGTTTTGTCTGCAGCTACGGACAGAAACCTGTGTTCTGTGCCAGAGACAGGCAGTGGCTGGGGCGGGGTGTCAGCGGGCAGATACGGCGGAGCGGCGCCGCCGACACCCCGAAACGCCCGCGGGAGGGCTGAGCCCCCTGCATCTGAACCATGTGACCGGGACACCTGCCATGTCCCTCCGCGCTCGGTGAAGACGAGGCCAGGGCTCGTCACCCGAGAACCTTTGCTGCGATCAAGGAAGACAACCAGCTGCTTTTCAAACTTTTTATTTGGTGTTAACTCCACAAGAAAACAAGAAATCAGTTACTCTGGCGGACGTGAGATCGGAACAACATGACCACGGGGACACACCCCGAGCCCAGGGGTGGAGAACGGGGACGTCGGTGCTCCGGGTGCGCAACGCGCCTCACGCCACAGTGCGTTTCAGCGTTTTGCCAACTTTTTAATAAAAGATGCTTTTCTTTGTGATCATCCATTCACAAAACTAAAAACCACACGCTCGACTCGGCTGCTGAAAGCCCCCGGCCTCCAGCCACTGAGCTACGAAAACACATAAATACATCACCCGTGAGTCCCCTGCCCGTTGAGAACCCATCCCCACCCCCACCCCCCGTGGAAGGTACAGGGCCTTCCCGCCGCCGGTGCGCAGGGAAGTCAGCACCGGCGTCACCCACAGCCCTGTCTTGATACAAAGCAGCTGTCCAAAATCAACTGAGCTAAAGGTTGTGTCTGAAATAGATTTATTTGGTCTCTGCTACATCGAGCAACGATTTCTAAACTGATCGTCACCGTAGTGATTTTAGGAATTTACAACTTCCAATTTTTTTTTTTTTTTTTTTTTTTGCCTTTGCTGTTAAATTGTATTTCAGTGCAGATGCTAATCACGTTTTAGGAAGCTCCGGAAGAAAGAAAAATACATAAAACCTTATAAAGTCTGTAAAATAAATAACAGCAACGTAAACCTTGCACACGCGCGCGCACACGCACACACACACGCACACGCACCCACTTTAAAGTGTCAAAAGATGTGCTGTATAAAAACGAACCCTGCCGCATGGGGGCATCCGAGCTGAGCGTCCGTCAGGCACGTCAGAGCGAGGACACACCCCACTGGGGTCGCCCGTGCCACCTGGGGCGAGAACGGCAACACCACCCAGGGCCCGAGCGCCTCGTGGGTGTCGGCCACGTGGCCCCGGCCGGTCCCGCGCTGCCTGCCGGGAGCAGCGGTGAAGCGCTCTCGCCCCCGTCGCGCTTTTCTGCCCTTCCTGACATCACGGACGAGCTAAACCGAGCCTACAGAATCGGGGGTTTTGTTTTGTTGTTTGTTTTTGAATAATGAGTTCATTAGAAAGAAAAACAACGTGGTTTCCCAAACCTCGCCCCCCCCCCCCCCAGCTTCACCTGCCGCCCAGGGGGCGGCCGTCGTGAGCAGATGGGACTGTACGAGATGGACTGACCCCCAGGGTCCCCGCCAGAGCGGAAGGCGAGTCCCATGAAGCAATCGCACAGGTGGGGGGAACGGTTCCTCTCCCCGCCCCCCACCCACCAACACAACTTGCCCAGAACATTCTCTCAAACACAAAATGAGATCTAAGCTCTACTAAATCGCAGCCACCACAGGAGCTAGCTGCAGCAGCCGAGGTTTCTTCGGGGTGCCGAGGCGGCCCTTACTGCACGTCAAGCACTTGCCATTTCGAGTTCTGGAGGCTTCGATTCAACGGAGGTCACCAGAAGACCGTAATTTGCAACTAAGATCCAAACCACAAATAACCCAGAAGGGGTGTTTTGGCAGAAATGTAACTGCAACGTAAGAACAGGCTGGGGGTACGCTCTTCCCCCACTTGGCCTCAAACGCTACGCCCACACCCCAAGGCCTTGGCTCCTTCAGTTAGCAAGAAAATCACACATCACAGTATCTTCCATGATCCTCGAGGGGGGGAGGGGAAGTCCTAAGATAGAAAACACAGTCTTGAGTAAGTGTCTAAAAGCACACCCTCCTCGCAGCTCCTACTCCAGTGTACATGAGATCTGACTGAACGAACACCGTGGATGAGTCACCCATGCTCCCCTCCGGCCTTCGGAAAGGCCCCGATCCGTCGCAGGGGAAGGTACTTATGTCCCAGTTCTTAGAGAACAAAGCCTAGAGGTCCCAAAGCTCAGGTCTCTGGAGCGTGGAAGTGGCTGCGGCCGCCGCGGCGCTAGGGTACCAGGGACGGGGCCGCAGCCAGGAGGATGGGAGCTGCAGAAGCGTGGAAAGCAGTGAAACTTCCAGACAAGCACATGCACACCCATTCTTGATTCGACAACACAATCTAGTCTATTTCAAATGGCCAAGAATTTAACAGCTTGGAAAAAAAAAAAATCTTCAACAGGATAGCTGTCCTCAACTCTAAAATAAGCAAGAAGAGAAAGATAATTGCTGATCTGAATCAGTTAATTGAAGCAGAACCCTAAGTTGTTGTTTAGATTAACAGGCCTCACAAAAGGGTAATTTGCCATCACAGATCGTTTTCAAAAATTAATTTGCACTACGCTGCAGGTTTAGAGATGAGTTCGAGAAAAGAGCTCCTCTTCGCCAGGGCCCGCCCACTCGCCCCCGCCGTCCAAGCTGGAGCCTTCGGAGCCGGAGCCGTCGGAGCCGGAGCCGGCGCTGGAGGAGGTCTTTCTGCGGAAGCCGTTGGGTTTTGCTCCGGCGTCTCTCTCTCCTGCACACCTCGCTTCATAAACAGAAGACACCTGGGATTGAAGGAACAGTTTCAACAGATCAAAAGCCAGATTCTTCTCATGGGGGCTACGTGCAACACACTCTTGATACACAGAGATTCAGTAACAAATCGATGGTTTTCTTGGGGGGAGTTACAGATCGTGAAGGGTCTTACTGCTTCTAAGCAAAACAAACAGCGTCTCCTCCTGGACCGAGCGCCCTACCCGTGTATGTTCGGTCCAGGGACACAACACACTGCGTGTCGGGGCCACGACAAACAGTCTAAGTGCCGAGCCCGGGTGGGGACGAGGCCGGCGCAGGGAGCCTGCAACAAGCAAACCAACACACACAACCACACAACCACACGCTGTGGTGCGAACCAGGTGATGGGCAGCGAGGAAGGGGAGACGGGACCCGCGCACACACTCCAGACAGGTGGGCAGGGAAGGCAGTTCTTCTCGAGTGCTCCCGGGAGGGTGGAGAGTGAGCCCCACAGAAGTAAGAGCCAGAGCTTGCCCGAGACCGGGCCTCGGACCTGGAGCCCTACAAACCCCGTTGTGTGGGACTGCCCCCCCACACCAGGTGGTCTGTGCCTCTGTCCCCCAGGATGCTGAATGCAAATGGCAGCCCCTCCCTGGTCACAGGAATGACCAATGCCCCCCCCAACTCAGGGGGAGTGACGGTAGCACCCCACCATCCGCAGCAGCTGGGATGCTCCCCACCCCCCAAGTGACTGACAAGGCCTCCTTCCCGCAGTTACCGGCAGCGTGCCACCCCCACCGGCCACTTAAAGTAACCAGCAGCACCCTCCAAGCCACCGTAATTAGCAGCGTCCCCACCCCCGTAGTAACCAGCCCGCCCCGTCACAGCGACCAGCACCCCCGCCCGAGTCACAGGAGCCGCACCCCCACCCGTCACAGTCACGACAACCCCGTTTCCAACTGGCAGCGCAGTCCCTGGTTGGCCCCCGAGGCGGAAGCAGAAAGACAGCTGCGTGGAAGGAGGGAGAAGGGAGGGCGTGAGGCCGGAGGCACGCAAGGGCAGAGCGCAGCGACAGAAGGCCACCGTGGTTAGGAGTGTGAGTCGCAGAGTCCCAGCAGAGGCCACAGCTCATGGCTACACTTGTGGTCAGACACGCGGGCCTGAGTCGGTGCAGAACGGCACAGTGACAGCACCCGTCAGGTGTCGTGAGGGCCAGCGAGGGGACACCGGGCCTGGACAGGGCGCGGGGGACGGAGGCGGAAGGAGGTACAACAGCTGACGGGTGGGGCGGCCGGGGCCGAACGGTGTGTGAAGGTGACAGAGGCCAGAGAGCGGCTTCCGGGCTGGGGTGCGGCAGGGCGCCACTGGCCAAGGCGGGGAACACTGGCGGGGGAGGCCCACGGGCCCCTGGGTGCTTTGGGGGAAAGTCCTCACGGGGCCTGAGCCGACACGGAGCAGACAGACACGTTTCTTTCAATTCATTAGATGCCTGCCTGCCGGGAGCTCAGAGAGACCCGACGCGGCCCGGTGCCGGGGCGGAGACCCGGGAACGGGAAGGCGGAGGCCGCTGGGAGGGCTCTGTGGTGGCACCCACCCAAGGGCTCACGGCGGAGGGGGGACAGGCTCGGGGAAGGCCAGGAGATAGGCGGACGAGGTGGGAGGTGATGCAGACGTGGGCTGAGCGCCACGGAGGAGGACGGTCACACCCACGCAGCTGGGGGACCCCGGATGGGGGGGGGGCTCCCCGGGCTCCCAGGCTCCAGCCTGAGTGGCAAGGGGGGGTGTGTGGCCGTTAGTAAGTTAGTAAGGCGGACAGTCCACTTACCCTATTAAAATCTAACAGATGCTCTTCGTTACGGGGCATGCCTTTCCCATCTGGACTCTCTTCTATACCATGCTCTCCCTTGGTATTTGTATAACATTCTTATCATTTTGAGTGGAGAAGGGAAAAGAGGGAAGGGGGGGAAATTGCATTAAGACACGGTTATGAAACATGCATTCGTTTCATTTTTTGCTGAAAAGTCAGATCAGTTAGGTCCCCCAGCCCTCTGAGGGGTTGAGGCTGTCACTAACAGCAGGCATGGTCGTCACCGGCCAGCCGGGTGTGCACGAGCAAGCTGCCATGCCCGTTTAAGAATTCTTCTGATAAACTGTTTATCGAGTTATTAAAAAACAGGCTGGTCTGACACACATGCCCGTCATCACACCGAGGGACACTCGTTCACCACAAACATACTCGCCCCTGTAATGTGACAAATGACCAAAGGGACTGCAGACAGGAGGAGCGACCCAGGAGAGTCGCAGCCTTGCTTCCCCGCCCAGGTCCACACCACACTCCAGCATCTGGGCAACGGGCAAGAGAAAGGAGGCGCGCGGTCTGAGCAGGTAAGCGGCCCCCGGAGGGGATGGAACTGGAGGCTACAATTAGAAGGAATCAGAAATCACTGAAGGCAAAGGTTCTCAATCCTGGAGCTTGGAGAAGAGTCTGGCCGGCCCCCCGAAATCCTGACCGAACCACGCTGGGCCAGGGTCAGGCAGCAGGTCTGACGAGCTCCCGGGGGGCTCTGATGCGCGCCGAGGGCCGACACCCCCCCCCCGCCGCCACATCTTCGCCTAGACCGGCCTCCTACGCACCGGCCTGACTCGGACCCTGGCTTTGAATCCCTGTGTCAGAGTCCCTTAACGCTCCCAACCAAGCAACTGCCTCCCGCTGCCTGTGGCCCAGTCACGAGATGCTCAAAGAGCTGGCGTGCGCCCCACGTACGACCAGAGATGACGGGGTCGGCGCTCCAGGGCTGCTGAGCCCACGGGACGGCCCTCACTGAGGCTGCGCAGGCCACACCTCCCTCCCCGTGGCCTCTGGCTCTCTCTGCGGTCTCAGACCTCAAGGTTACCAGCTTGGGCTCTGGGACCAGACGGATGGACATCAGCGGAGCCCCGGTTCTGCCTGCACCTGTGATACAACAGGGCAGGCCACCGTCCCTCTGAGCCCCAGCTCCCTCATCTCTGACACAGGGTCCCCACATGGCCTCACGGAGTCCTGTGCAAGGTACAGCTATGGCCGTGTGCACTCCCAACACGGCGCTGGCGCCCAGAGACAACTATTGCTGCTACGAACCCAGACCCCAGCTTGTTCAGCCGTCCCAGCCAGTCACCTGACCCAGTTTTTGCGGTCCCCACGCCACACCCAGCTCCTTACCACGTGAACCAGGTAAGCGAGTGGATCAGGGAAGGAGATGATTTCCTGGACTAGGAGACGTGCCCGGACAGAGCTGGATCCAGCCCCCCGAGACCCCCCCCCGTGGACCCCTTCCCCTCCCTGTCCTGCTTTAGGGGTTCTGTACGCATGAAAGGAGAGTGTGCTGCCTGGGGCGTTAGGAAAAGGCAGTGCTGACCATGGACGCCGTTCACAGCCTCACGTGGACGGTCCCACGTTGCAGGCTAGGGCCACGCCGCAGGCCCACGCGATGCGCGCCCCTCCTCCAAGTATCGCCTCCAGAGGCATAGTGTTTAGCCTCTGTTTACAAATACAGACGATGGAGACACAGAGGTCTGGTCGCTGCCCCGGGGCCAGCAGCTGGCAACGGAGGCACCGCAGTCCAGCTCCGTTCTGTCTCCCGAAACCATCACCTCTGCAGTGTCCCTGCACGGCTTCCTCTGCAAGACCTAAATAATGCCCACGCTTACAGCGAGCCTTCCACACGTTCCGAATCCAGCAGGGAGAGCTCTAGAGCACCCCACCCGGACGATCTGTCAGGGCACAGAGTATCAGGTCCCCTGCGCCCCGGCTCCCTGCTCCTGGCTGACCCCAGCCCCCCGCACTCCCGCACAGCTCCCCTCTGCCAGGCCCACCGAGGTTTGCCGAAGGCATCCTGCTCCCGCACCAGACGGGGCTTCCGACCGGGCGCCTCTCCCTGCAGGCGGCCCCGCCATCACATGGCTTGTGTCCCTACCCCCTCCGGTTTCTGCTTGGACGTCTGCCCATCAGGAGAGCAAGAAAGAGACCCTTCTGCCCCTGCGTTCCTGGTGCCTGGCGCCTGGCACGAGGTGGGCACATAAGAAGTGCATGTGGCCACACACAGCAAGGCCAGCAGGGTCCGGGGTGCAGGGGGTGGGGCAGGGGGCTTCCAGGCCAGACGGGGCCCCCTGCTGCAGGGTGCCGGGAGAACCCACCTCGCTGAGCCTCCTGGCTCCTACCTTACTGTATAAGGGCATGGCCTCCCCTCCCCACCCACCCGCTTCCCGGGGAGACCAGAAGTTTCCAGGTCCACCCCCTAGTCAGAGCAGCATGCGCTTGGCGTCAATCATCAGCCAAGCTGGGAGCCTCAGGGGCAGAGGGGAGACACGTGGCCCCTTCCGTGAGTGGGCGACAGGCTCGCTGGTTTCCTGGCTAACCCGCCCCTGGGACCGTGTGCCCCCATCCCTACAGGCTGACAGGACCATGGCGTCACCATCAGCACCAGGTGACCGGGCAGGGATCTGACACAGCTGTGAGCAGAAGGTCATCCAAAAGCTTGGTCAACATTGCCTGTCCTCTGAGAGTTTCTCTATTTGTCACCTCACAGCTAAAGAAAGCATCGTGCACTTGCCTTCACGTACATCACCCGCCTGGCACAGGAGCCAAGGACCCACAGGGGAGAGCCAGGACGGACCCCGTACTAACGACAGAGAACTAGACTAAGGCTGTGAAGATGGCCCTTGACACGCTAACAAAGCACGAACTCAGTATCTGAAAATCACCCTACTCTCCCAAAGGGACTGGTCTTCCTTGATCCCCGGCCCTGCCTGCTGCCACATCCCTCTCTCCCTCTGGCACTTTCTGGGAGGCCCTCTCGCTGCCCGACTGTGGGGCACACGGCCTCCTTTACCTATATTCCAGTTAACTCATCTCTGACTTGACACACTCACCCCGTGCAGCAGGACAGACACATGTCAAGGCCAGATTTGCATTCCCATCACCCCGGCGCCCCCCTCGGCACCAAGTACACACAGCTACTATAGAGAACAAAGCTTCTGGACCACAGGAAGACAGCTTGGGTGTAAGCCTGAGCTCGATGGCTAATGCATGATTACGCACAGATCACCAAACCTGAATCTCAGGCTTCCTCATCTGAAAACTTCGGTTGACATCTCACAAGGCTACAGTGGGGCCAACGTATAAGGAAAGACTGAGAGCACCTGGTAAATATTAAAAGGGGACCCAGATATTGGCTAATGGTAAGGCCAACAGACCTTTAATAAATGCGGTTAAGTAAACCAAGAGGCTAAAAATGAAGTCTCTGGGAAGGAGGAAGACCAGCTTTGGGGGAGGCGTTGTGGGCTCGCAGCAAAGAGAGAAGCAAATACCCCGCCTTCCACCCTGGCAGCGAGGCTGGGCTGCGAAGGGAGGCCTAGCCCAGTGCAGGCGTCCTGAGCGCCAGGCTGCACAAGGCACGGTGGCCAGCAAGGGAGGTCACAAAACAACCGGAGATACGACAGACCCACAAATGTGGAAGTACTAACAGACGGCTTACACGCCCCTTCCGGCTCAAACAGGAGGGACTCAGAGGCTGCAGCCCACAGGGGCCGGGCAGCCCAGCCAGGAGCCCGCCGCAGTCTGGAACCCCACCCCCTGGAGCAAGCCCACGGCCTTTTCCGTCCTCGCCACCCCCCAGACTTCACGTCCAGACGTGTTATAGCTTCTGGGTATGCTCAACCGGGAGGCTCACAGACCAAATGTGCTACTGCCCCACGCCCCCCGCCGCCTGTCCCCCTTCAATCCCCCCCACGCTGCTCGCTCGTCACAGAGACTCACTCGCGGCCCCGGCCTCCTCTCCGAAACCTCCCCCCACCGCTCTCCCATCGCCCCCCCCCCCCAGCAGCGCCTGAGGCCAGCCACGGACCCTGTCACTCCCAGGCCCCCCACAGGAGCCTGGAGTCCCGGTCTGTGTCGTCCGCTTTCCAATTCCCTTTCCACTCTGTCAGAAGGGGCGCCTGGGTGACTCACTTGGTTAAGCATCAGACTCGGTTTCAGCCTAGGTCATGATCGCACAGTTTCATGAGTTCAAGCTGCACATCGGGCTCCATGCTGACAGTGCAGAGCCTCCTTGGGATTCTTTCCCTGCCCCTCCTCCACTCTCTCTCAAAATTAATAAATTTTAAAGTATTAAAAAACAAAACACATACCTGATGAGTTACCCTCCAATTTGCAATCTGTTAAACGACCTTCCCTTCCTGCATGTTAAACGTGACCTAATTCAGCAGAGCTCCCTGACCTCCTGATGGGCTCCTTCCCCATCTGCCTCTCTGGCCTCAGCCACACCCAAGCTGGGCGCAACGGGTCCCTGTGCGGCCACCTGCCAGAGATCCTCCTTCCCGGGCTCTGCCCTTCCCGGGCTCCCCAACCTGGACACCTTCCAGAAGATTCTCCCCGTAGCTGATGACCTCCACCCCGCGTCACTGGGATCCTGCCCAGATCTGGGCGAAGGCAGGCCGGTCCTGCTTCATGTCTCCCATTGCCTTTCCCCACATCAGGCCAAGGGCAGGACACAGCTCGCACTCATCTCCGTGTCCCCCGTGCCGGACGAAAGCCTCTTGGTAAGTGGTTTTTGGACTGATATTGATGATATTCATAGCGAGAGAACTGCTCGTAATGAATTAGAGATCTGAACGAAAGAATCAATGAGCAAACACAGGCCTCCTTACCTTCACACTCCGATGCAGGAAAAAGGGGAGAGTACAAAGCTTTTTCCCACCAAGTCTGTTTTTCTTGACTTCTATTCATTCCTTGAACATCAGTGTTCAATACAGGAAACTGTTGAGGTTAAACGAACACAGAAGAAGTTTACAAACTTATATAAACTTACAAAAGAGAAAATTCAAACATTATTAACTATGAATTATAAATCCAGGATTTTTAAGATGACTTTTTTTCTTTTTTTAAAGTAGGCTTCATGCCCGGCACAGAGCACAATGTGGGGCTTGAACTCAAGACCCTGAGATCGAGACCTGAGCTGAGATGGAGAGGTGGATGCATAACCAACTTGAGCCACTCAGGCGCCCCAAACTGATGACTTTTTCTTTTTGTATTTTAATACTATTCCAGACAAAGTGAATTTATTTATTTATTTTAAAGATTCTATTTTTAAGTAATTTCTCCACCCAATGTGGGGCTCGAACCCAGGCACCCCAACTAGGAGAACTTGAAAAGCCAAAGTGTTCACAGCATATAAAAGAAGTTTTTCTTGGGATGCCTGGGTGGCTCAGTCGGTTAAGTGTCCGACTTTAGCTTAGGTCATGATCTCACGGTTCGCATCAAGCTCTATGCTGACAGCTCAGAGCCTGGAGCCTGCTTCAGATTCTGTGTCTCCCTCTCTCTCTGACCCTCCCCTGCTCACGCTCGCTCTCCCCCCACCTCAGAAATAAAAAACATTTTAAAAAATTTAAAAAAAAAAGTTTTTCTTAAAAAGCACTTATAATGGAAACGGAATGAAAACCTTTTTAAAGATACAACCAAACTTTTTTTTTTTTTTTAATGTTTTATTTATTTCTGAGAGAGAGACACAGACAGACAGCATGAGTAGGGGAGGGTCAGAGAGAGAGGGAGACACAGAATCTGAAGCAGGCTCCAGGCTCTGAGCTGTCAGCAAAGAGCCCAACGCAGGGCTCAAACCCACAAACCGTGAGATCATGACCTGAGCCAAAGTCGGATGCTTAACCGACTGAGCCACCTGGGCGCCGCAAAACACAACCAAACTCTTACAAGGCAGAATATTCCCCATAAACATCCCAGATAAGGTAATTTCTCTACTTTGGAAACGCAGAGAAGTAACAGGCGGCCCCCAAGTCCCCACCGGTGTGTGGTGCTCTGGAGAAAAGGGAGGGCCTCTTCTCCTTCACACACTCGGGCAGGAGGGGGTCAGAGACCATGTGGAAGAGAAGGGAGCTGTACAGGCAGCAAATGACCAACAGGCAAGGTCTTTAGAACCCAAGCATCTGCTTAGCTGAGACCAGAGGACGGTGAGACTAAATGCACACAAGGCCTGTGAACGCTGTATGCGTCTTCACTGCTTCAGAGGATGATCCAGTACGAGTTCAAGTTCGAAACTGAGCTAGTTTAGCGGCCAATGGTCATCAGTCCTCTGACAGGATTCTGTTACTAGTTTCATGGGTCGAAAACTTTTTGATTCAATAATGTATTTATTATTATTTAACTAATGGGAAACACCCCAAAGTTTCATTTTTCATGTCACATATCTTTGCGGGAATATTCTCCAAGGAGAAACTGAAGACATGTACTGTCTGTCCGTAGAGGCCAGTCACTGTTCACAAAGCTCCTCCCCACCCCCCACGAGCTTACTCGACACTAGCGGGTCGGCACCTCCACTAAGCAGAACTCACAGGTGTGGCCTCATGCAAATGAAGCCAGCGGTAGCCAAGGTCCACAGCGTTCAATGTAATTACCTGCGCCCAGCACATAATTCACAGAACCCTGAGAGCTTTCTGGAAGGGCCCTGCCTTCACTCTAAGGCGCACCCACCCTCTGCCGGATGACAGCTTAGTGTTACTCGGGAGCAGCAAGAGGGCCCCTGGACAGAACAGTCGCCCACGTCCCCAAGGCACCACTGAAGGCACATGGATCCGGAGGCAACAAGGTCCTACCTGCGTCCCGGGCAGCTGTGGAGGGATGAGCTTTTCCTCCTGCGAGGGCAGTTACACGGCTCCGGCTCCGTGTAGCCCCCGGCTGGGGACCTCGGGGGCGGGGCCAGGTTAAGAAAAGGGAAGAGAACTCACCCCGGAGGGTGGGGGCCGGCCGGGGCGCACAGGAGGCTGGAGCAGGACAGGCAGGGAGCCGCTCGAGGGCAGGGTCCACGTCCCATGGGCCTGTGCACCCCCGGGGACAGGGCACACACAAAGCGGATACTCAATGTCCGTGGCCTGAAGAAAAGGCTCCACCTGCATGCAGGTCCCGGATTCTCTGGTGTGCTATCCTCTGCCTCCCCCGCCCCCCAGCCCCCCCCAGCCCCCCGCCCCCGGGCTGAAACCACTGTTAAAGCCACGCCAGTTTCTGCTATGGTTTTAGGATGTTTTGTGCGTCCTCCCCTTGAATGTCAACTCCAAAGGCAGAGACTTCTCTGTGCTGTTCGATGCTACAGTGAATACACATTCGATGAAGCTGCATTATCTTACGGCCTCTTTCCACTCCGCTATCTCCAACCTCTGGGTTGCCCAGCAAAGATGACCACGCTTTACATAAATAACGTCCACTGTATGCGCGGATTCAACTTCTGGTTGGCGGGGGATGGAGGAAGGGAAACTAGGCGAGAACACAGCAGGGCGGGCCAGGTGCCTCTGTCGCAGCTCCGCTCTGCCTCTCCTGCAAGCCTGTCTTCAAATCGCACCTTTGCTGAGAGCCGGCCTGAGCCCCTACTTCTTGGCAAGTCCTCCAGGCACCCGGTGTGCCCTCTCTCTGGCGCTGGCACACCAGCGAACGCTATAATCAGCTTATAGAGCAGGTTCCCAAGAAACATTCGAAAGCCCGACCAGAAAGGTTTCTGGTCCCAGATGGGACACTCAAGTTCTCTAGGAGCCGGGGGCTGGGTAGTGGCCCTGCCCAGAACTCCCACTGAGCTCCCAGGTCCTGCAGGACCAAGGTGACCGGTGTCCCTCCTCCGGGAAGAGCACTGGAACGTGCCCCTCGGCCACAGTCAGCCCTCAGTTACCAGGTCTGGAGGGAAAGGAAAAAACACAAACGTAGGGGCGCAGAGTGTGTGGAAGACGAGTCCTTCCTTACTGACAGCGAGCGCCCCGCGGGGGACACTCGGGGCTCTGTCCTGGACGCGGGGGTTGGTGGCACAGGTGGGCCGGGCGCCACGCCCCCCACGCGTCGGAGCCTCTGCCCGCCAGGCCTCCTCTCCTGGCCAGACCATGAACTCCCGAAGACGGCCCAACCCTCTGTGCTTTGTGCGGCAAAGCGCAGGCAGCAAGTCAGCGACCAAGTGAACGACAAGGACATCATCGCCTCCACCTCAGGCACAAACACGGACGCCGGAGGCACGCCCGGCGCTCCCCACTTGTACTCTGTGCCTCAGGAGCCGCGAGCTAACTGCTGGCCGGCGCCCTACATGCGTGAGAAGCTCCGGGCCCTTTCACCTCTGCTCAGGCTGTTCCTTCTGCCCTGGGACCCTCACTGCCAGGAGGGCTCTGCTCTGGGCTCCCCCGCCTCCTGGGCTCACCTCTGCCGCGCCATCTACCGTGTGAGCTACGATCACATCTGCCCAAATGCCCTAAGCGACAAGGAAGTGGCTACGGAAATCACAGTGCAGCCGCCCACACCGTGGAAGAGTGTGCAGGGAACCGAAAAGGAAAAGGGATTGTAACAACCTGCCATTTCTGTGAAAAGACAGAAGAGAAGAAGGAACACACGTGCGGGAGGATTTGCTCCCACAGGCATGAAGTATCCCGGAAGGCCGTGCCGCAGCGCACACTCGGCTGCTGGGAGGGCCCTGCTCCCTGTGTGGACAGGCCCTCCGGTGCCTTCTGGGTTGGGACCCTACGACTAAAGTACCGATTTCAATTAAAATAAATACTCTGCTTACACACTGGTCTTTGTGCCGAGACTGAACTCTTCAAGGGCAAGAGACAGGCACCTAACAGGTATTCAAAACATGTCTGCTGAAGTTGGCTGAACTAAACAACTTTTGAAAAGAATCCACGTTCCTGGGCACCAATGTTATTAGAATTCCTACATTTTAAGTTTTTTTTTTTTTTTTTAAATTATGTTATCTTCAAGTAAACTCCACACCCAACGTGGGGCTTGAACTCACGACCCTGAGATCAAGAGTCGGTGCTCTGCCACTGAGCCAGCCAGGAGCCCCTAGAATTCCTACATTTTAGTCCACTTGCTCTGAAACAGGTGGACTTTAAATCGTGACCTTTATAGCGGGGCTCGCAGACTGCCCCCTCCCAGGAAGGCCATGCACGGGGACTCCCCGGGACTGACCGGCCGTGTGGGGGTGGAAACGTGGACACTCCGGTCCCAGCCTGGCCCTGCTGTCCTGTCACACCATCTCCCAACCTCTCCAGACCTCAGAACGCTCTCTGATGTGGGCTCTGACACCACTCTACACGCAGCACCTCGGCCCAGAGGCTGGGGCCGAGAGCAGCAGTTACAGGGAGACTCGTGGTCGACCCCGCGAGGCCCTCTGAGGACTGTACTAGAAGCTTTCCAAGACAACCCAGAATTCTGAGAACATATAAATCTATCAACATACTAGAAAGCGAAGGATTATGGCAGTGGTATGATGCAGAATCTCGCTTCTCCTCTCTTTTTCTTTCTTCCCAATCTGGAACCAGGTGAAATACAAAGTACATAAAGGAATGTTCAAGGATAAAAAGCGGAGCAATCAACAAACAGATAAAGGGTAACAACGTTACTGGTTTTCACTCCTGGCAGCTCGGATTTCAAGGTTTCTGTGGGGTTCGGTTTACGCGTCTCTGGGGGTCTCCAGGTGGGCTAATCAGAGCAGTGAGTCTCTGGGGAGCCTCCTGTCACCACACGCACTCAGGTGCCACTCAGGCACTGACCCCGCAAGTGAGAAGGGGCGAGTCTGTATCCATAAGGAGTTTATAACCTAACGAGGAAAAAGTACACAACTGACTCATGAAAAATGGGAAATGCGGGGCGCCTGGATGGCTCAGTCAGCTGAGCGTCCGACTTCGGCTCCGGTCTCGATCTCGCGGCTCTCTGAGTTCAAGCCTGGAGTCGGGCTCCAAGCTGACAGCTCAGAGCCCGGAGCCTGCTTCAGGTTCTGTCTCCCACTCTCTCTGCCCCTTCCCTGGCTCTCACTGTCTCTCTCTCGCTCTCAAAAATAAGCATTTAATAAACGGAAAACGCAAGAGAAAAAGAGGCACAAGGTGCGTGAAGGAGAAGGGAGAAGTTATTTCTGATGCGGGAGGAGAAGGAGAGAGGGAGAATTAGGGAGCGGTCGAAAGGCGGTGGGACCTGGGAGCCTTGAGGTACAGGGGGTATGGGCAGGATGTGGATACGAGAGAGGTGGGTGGAGGGGCACAGGGACAGATGGCAGGGAGGACCCAGGGGCTCTCTGGCCGCTGGTGGCAGGACAAGCAGACACCTCCAACTCTCTCTTTAACAAGCTGCTCCTGGAGAAAGGCCGGGCGCTGCCCATCAAGTAACGGCTGAGAAACAGGCAGATCACTGTGCTTCTTGGTGGAACAGGTTACCTCAAGGGTTGTTTCTTGCGCACTCCACCTAACCTCAAGCCACTTCTCACGAATACTCAAAGGGTACAGTGACTCCCATTCACAAAACTACCACCACTAATGAACCTCGTCTGGCAGACTGAACCCATCATCCTCACAGCTCGAGGAATGTGGACGTGGCAGGGAGTGAGGAGCCTCGGCTTAGTTCCGCGGAAGCCCTGCTGGCGCACGTGGACTGTGGCCTGGCCTTCACACGTACCACAATCCACGTGCCAGCGCTCGAAACGGACGCAATTTGTCCTTCGTGTGAAGCCTACGGTCTCCGATGGATGTGCGTCTCGGAGGCCCTCGGGTGGGCTCGGTATGTAAGGAAACCCTCGGCTCCGGCTTCCGGCTTCCGAGGAGAGCAAAGGGCTTCGGCATAGTTCACGGCCACTTCCTCATTTGTCACCTCCCGGGTCCGGCCGGTCCGGTTTTGCCCGGAGCACAGGCCGTGGAGCCCAAGGCAGCCCCCGAGCGCCTCCTAGCCTGTGATTTAAACGCGTCTGTTCACGCCTCTGCAGAAGCCGTCTACGGCCGAGCCCAAATTCCTAAAGATCAAACCCATCTGAAGTCCTTCGGTAAAGTCAGGAGAACGTTATGTTTTAAGATGTTTAAGCTCATCTCCCAACAAACTCACCCTCTCTCTCACGGCCTGACACGGCTGCTCTCACATTCAAGTCCTAGCCACAACCTTCCTCAAGCCCCAACAGGCGCGGACACCTACCTCCTCCAGCTGTCCCGAAGACACAGGGTTATCTTCATAGGCAGGGAACTGGCAGCCTGCTTTGCAACTGCAAAAATTACTAACTTCCTCCTCGCACTGTGCCGTTATCTTACAGTTCGCTGCCGGGCTCTCCAAAGCGTTGTGCGGAGACTCGCCCCTGCCGCACTCCAAACACGGACTCCGCTTGCCCACCGGCAGAATCCCGGCTGCCTCCTCCTGAGAATCCAGGGAGGTCTGAGCGCTCTTTTCCATGCCGGACTTTTTTAGCCTGGGAAGGAACTTTCCAGACTCGAGCTCCGATTTTCCGTAGTAATGGCCTTCTTTCTCCGCATCTTCTTCCAGCGGCTGGAGATCTGCCTGTGGGTCTTCAAACGCATCAGCTTGGGAAGCGACGGGAACACTGGCTTCATCTTTCTCAGATTCAAACTCTGACTCGCTCCCTCCCCCCGGGGACAGCTCCGATGCAGAAATGGGGCGGAAGTGAGTCCTCGGAGAGATCCGAATGGCCCTGTACTGTGTTCTGTCGACGCCGCATATTCTGGGGTGAAAAACTTCGCTGTCAGAATCAGAGCAGAGGATGGATTTGGGTTTAAAACTAGGGCTGAAAGAGGCAATCCCTTCGGGTTCGAACGAACACTCTACGTGCAGAACCTGTGAGAACGGATTGCTCAAGTCAAAGGAAGAGAAGGAATATTCGAGCCCAGGATCCTCCACCTGAAAGTTGCCACAAGCTCCTAGTAAGTCTTCATGGAAGATAAACGAGAATCCCTTATTTAACCCATTTTCCCCACTCCTCGGCGGATCGTTCTGGTCGAACGACACAAAGGGTTTCCACAGCTGCCTGTGACCAGGAGCAAAACTGTTCCCCGGGGTCATGAAGACATCCGTCCCCGCGATGGTCACCACGTCAGAGGCCGCACACTGGAGCAGACTTCCTTTGGCGTGGCCGGGCGGGACGACCGCCCACTCCCCGTCGCTGCTGAAGGTCTTGAGCTCGCCGTAGACCCCTCCGAGAATGAAAGTGTTCTTCTCCTGGGCCACGTCCCAGGGCTTCGAGGGGGTGGTGTAGTCGCCGCCATCCACCTTCGACAGCTCCCCGGAGACGAAAGCTCTCTTCTCGGGGCTCTCTTTCTGGCCCTCCCACAGCCGGTACTCTGACCTCTGCACGGCCTTGTGAGGCTCCTGGAGGGCCTCGGCCTCGGCCTCGGCGTCCAGGCAGCAGCAGTAGTTGTTGACATCCGTTGGAAACAGCTCCTCGTCCAGCCGCTCCACGTCCGCCGCGGCTCCAGAACCCCCGTCGCCCATCTTCGTCCAGATGTCCTTGATAATCCCGGAGCCGTACCCGCCACCGCCGCGGGGGCCGCGCTCGCCACACCCTCGTGCCGTGTCCAGGGGTCTGGGTTCCGCCTTCTGCTCTAGCTGAATACCACAGACAGATTCTAGTTTAGATTTTGTTTTGAAAACTAAGGTAGGAAGTTCTCCTAACGTTCTACCGTTTTGCTGGCCGGTTTCGTCTTGCAAAAAATCTAAAAGTTCTTCCTCTACGTAATTTGATGAGACCCTAGGAACTACGTAATTCATATCTTCTGCATTAAACTGCGTGGCCTCTTCCAACGGAATATTCAACGTCTCGTTGTCTGAACGTGTTTCTTCCGAATGGGACCATGGGCTACAAGTTCTCGTTGAGAGATTGGAACAGTGTTCGTTTTCTTCAAAGGCACTATTTTTGGTCCATATTAGCAATCTAGACTGTGTTTTCCCAAGCAGATTAGCACTAGAATCCGTGTCGTCATTTCCCAAGTTGAGTGTTTCAAAAGAAAACGGTAAAACAGAGTTACTGCATTGCACTTCAAACACTGAAAAACAAGAGTTTATACCAGATCCTTCATTAATATCCGAAAAGAGCTCCTGATTGCCAGCAAGCAAGTGGGGATTGAGCGCCGTGCCGTCCAGGATCGGGGAGAGCCTGACCGGAGACTCACCCCCGAAGCTCTCCCCGTCGGCGTCGCCGGAGCTGCACGAGCAGCACTCCCAGAACTGGGCCAGGTTGCCGAGCTCTTGCAGGAGCGGGCCCTCAGCGCCCACGGAGCTGGTACAATCTGTCCATATTGCACGTTCCCCTTCCAACTCCATCCCGTCTAACACTATGCAACATTCGGCCTCAAAATCGGTTTTCTCTTTGCTTTTCTGTCGAATCATATTCAAAATCCGACTTTCTCCTTGCATGGTTTCTGAGGCACCAGGATCCAACATGGATTGATCAATGTCCACTTCATAGAAGTGTGTTAATTCGGACAGATGAATACCATCCAGATACCCGCTGTCCTCTGGGAGAGGACAGAATGAGGTCCCAGGGAGGTCCACCTCCTCGTCGATGACCGCAGGCATTTCCACGAAGTGACCGTCAATGAAAGTACCTGCCGCGAGGTATGCTTTATGCACGTTGCCATTGCTGAGGCAGAGGCCGCGCACGGACTCGGACAGCTCGTCCACCGCCGCGGCCGGCAGCTCGCTCGCCTCGGGCCTGCGTCGGTACGTGGTCTCCAGCTTACTCCTCCTGCTCAGGGGGACGAAATACTCGGCAATCGGCTCGGTGTACCACAGCGGCTCCTCCTTGTACTCCCTGTCGTTTCTGCTCTCCAGGGACACGTCTCTTCCCTCGGCGCCCGCGGGGTCCCGCCTCCCCGGGTCCTTCAGGGGCCTCTTCCCGCGCCGGCACAGCGGCTTGACGGGGCCCCCGCCTCCCCCGCCACCGCTGCTGCTGCTGCCGCCGCCGCCGGCGGCATGGATGACCCGCTCGGCCTTGTCGCCGGCCTTCAGCGAGAGCCTGCCCGGCCCGTTCCGCCCTTTCTTGTTTCGAACTTCTCGCGTCTTGTGTCGAACTTTCACGCACTTCACGGAGGCCTTGAATTCTCCCTGAGGACCGCTGGAACTTGAGCCCGCCTCGCTCGAGCCGGAAGACCACGAGCGAGGGCGAATCCTTCCCTCGGGTTTGTGTCGGACCTGCTTTTTGTACGAGGCGGGCTTCTCCTCCGCAGCGCCCCGGGCGAGCTGGCCCTCCTCCTCGCTCCTGCCCGCGCCCTGGGCTCTGTCGTGCACGGCGGCCGTCACGTCGCCGCTCCTCTCCTTGACGGCTTCGCCTTCGCTGTTGCAGTCTTTGGGGGAGGACGTGTCTGTGCTGGCCGGCGGCGCTGTGGACGACGAAGAGGAGCTGGAGTAAGAACAGACTTTGGACTTGTTCCACACGGTCATGATCTCCTGCAGGCAGACTGGCTTCTCGGACAGCGGGGGAAAGGCTTCGTAGTACCTGGAACACAGAGGAAAGACTTCAAGGCCGGCCCTCAGACATACATGATACAGCAGAACGACACTGTCCCGCAGGGAGGGGAGAGGGGGGAGGGGGAGGGGGAGCGGGCGGGGGCGCTCATTTTAACAGTCAACACTGACGTCACCCACGAACCATGAACTTTAAAAAAATGAGTAACGCAGTGAAATGTGCTTTACATGGAGTCCCATATCTCGAGCACCTTTATGCTCGGCACAGAGAGGAGCACTCTAAGAATATTTAGAAACTAGGGAAGATGACGGTTTTTATCTTCAAAGTTTTAATTGAGAAGTCAACAAAGGACAAGTACAGTGCAGTGGAAAGAATGTCGGCTCTTGATAAGAAATATCTGCATTTGCATCTCAGCTCACGTCACTCACTATGCTTGTGCCCTGAAGCTCATCATCTGATGTCCCAGCCACGTTCTCAGCTGTAAAAAGGTGACCGCAGGACTTCCCTCACGAGGCCGCTGGGAGCACGGGGAGGAGGGGGAACCCCCTGGCCTGACTAGCTGTGTGACCTCGGGCATGTGACAGACCCTCTCCATGGCCCAGGACACGCAGGCAACACCGTGACCTACCTCCCAGAGCTGTGAGGAGGGAGGGGACTGATGTACAAGAGGAGCTGGACTGTTACGTGACTGCTGTCACCATTGTTCTTCCCTCAGGAGACAGGCCGGGCAGTGAGTCAGATACGGCACGGAGCAGGGAGGGCGCTCGAGTGTTTGGGAAAGAGGTTGCTGGCGCAGCCTAGAGCCACTGGGAAAAGTGGACACAGCAGAGCCCTGATGTTCCAGAAACGTCACTGTCTGGGGAGCCCTACGTGTGAGGCACGGGAGCCTGTGTGCACATGCTGGAAATGCAGGGGGAGGGTCACGGAGCCGGCTTCTAGAGGGCCCGACGACTAGAAGACGACTCTCCACTCTGCTAAGAAGCTGGGAGCCAGGGCGACTGCAGAGCGAGACAGATCGCCAACGCCAGCAAGTAGAGTCGGGCGGCCTGGGGGGCACTGTATCCTGGGGGGCAAGAGTGAAGGTCACACACGGGTGAGAAAAGGCCATGTTTTCAAAGGGCCTATACTTGATTCTCCTTTCCGGCCTCTACCGGAGCTACCTCATGGAAATGCATTGTGAGCCTCACGCATAATTTTTAACAGCCCGGGAGTCACATTAAAAGTGCAAGAAAACACAGGTGAAACGGAATCCAGTAATATAGGTTCCTGAACCAAATATACCCGTAATGTTTCCTTGTAACATATAATGGGTATTTTAAAATATTAATGAAATCTTTTACATTCTTTTTGATACCAAGTCTTTGACATCTGAGAATTCTGTATTTACAGCAGATCTCAACTTGAAGTGGCCACATTTCAAGTGCTAAACGGCCACACGTGGCTCACGGGGGACACACCAACCAGTAAAAGCGATTTTCACCTGAAGTTCTACAAGTTCAGAAGATTCAAATAAATTGTATAATAAGCAAGTTCTGCTTTTGAAGCAGCCGATTCAAACAACCACCTACAAACAAAGGACTTGGGGCACCTTCCGGAAACAAGGTGGACAAGTCAATGACCGGCCCCCGTTTCTCTGGAGGCAGCAGCGGAACCCCGGCTTCCCTGCGTGCAGAGCAAGGGCGCGCCCGCGTTCCCATGGCCGTCTCCGGGGACTGGCGTGACGGCACACGGGCGGACGGTCAGTGACAGCCGTGTTCCACTCGCTCGCTCGGTGCACAAGTCCTGATTCAACACGTATGACAAGGACAGGACTGTCTCGTTCACCTCTGAATTCTCCGTGTCACGCACACAGTAAAGTGCTCAACACGTGTTTCCTGAATTACAAAACGGGAGACTGAATACAGAGCAACGAATCAGAACTGTAAAGCACACAGCAGTTGTTAGTCTGAGTTTCAACAAGGCACATTTCATGACTGAATACAATCTTACATACATTTCCACTTGATCCTTTGCTGTAGGGGATAATTCTGCCTCGGGAGAGGGAGACCCCTCTAACTTTTTGTGAATCTTCTCTTCTGTTATGAAACAAAAATTCAGAAAGATTTGTCGTATATCTAGTTAATAAATGCTCCTTTTTTTTTCTTTAAGTTTCTCAAATAACTTTAATCAGAACTTATATAGGCTTGAAAAGAACTCTATACCCGTTTGTCTTTCTAATAAAGATCTACTTCTTCACAGCACCAGAGGGAACTCTCTAGCTCAGCCAGGCTGGCGGCGGGCTGAGGGGAGAGCTGTCCACCTCGTCACTGACTGAGGGCTCTCGAGGCATCTGACTGACACACTGAGGCCCCTGTTAATTCCAGCAGCAGGAGGGGGAACTTCTATTTCGAGCCCAACAGTACTTTCTCACTAAATCCCCCACGCGCGGACTTTGTACTGACTCCTCTCAACGGATACGAATCTGCTAAGAAAACCCATTACAATCAGCTCTCTGTCCCAACATCCGGCGTGAGCACGGGCTGGGTTTCGAGTAAAATCGAAGCAAAGGGCTACAGTCTCAGCTTAGCTCATGGTACCTACTGCCTTAGGTTAAAAACAAATCAACTGTGCCCCTCAGAGGAAGGCTCAAGGGTCACCGGGCATCAGAACGGCCAGGAAGAGGACACAGAAAACCATGACCCTCAACCTTAATATGCAGCTTTCACTCCAAGGGCCTGCTGGAAAGTTGGCCCAAGAAGCTGTGGGGATTCACGAAGCAAAACAACTTTAATGAGCTTCAAAGACTGCCTTTCTGGAACAATCCAAGAGTCAAGGCAGAACTTCCTTTCAAATCTGAAATAATCACTGTCAACACCTTGGGAGGCCTTGATGTCAACGGCAGATAATTGCGGGGACAAGGATGGCAAAGAGGAAACGTCGCTCCCCATCCCTGGGTTTTGATGTGAAGATGAGCCTGTACGTCCCCCCACTGTGAGGGCGCCTGTGGACTAAGTGACGCATCTCAGAGCAGGGGCCTGTCTATAAGGGCCGCTAAGGGTGACCCAGAGCCACTAAGAGCCAAAGACGCGCATGCTGCCGCCACGGAGACGCACTGAACACACTTTCTTGCCCTTGTCTGTCTCTGGCCAACCCCAAATGCTCTCGATCCACCCCCTGGGTGCCCGCGGCACCGCTGTGCGAACGGCCTAATGTGTGTGCAGGGCACCCCGGAGGCTGTGCGCTCACCTTGCTTGCTCTGAAGGTCCTTCAGCCTGGAGCAAAGCTCCTCCACCAAAGTCTCGATACCAGAGCTCTGCGTGGGAACAAACACACACGTTAGTCTCCTGCACGTACCAAGAATCCGGTACTTGTACACCTTTGTTTTAACATAAGGGTCTTCCAACTCCTTCATGTACCAAAGGAACTACGTCACCAATACTGAAATGACACAAGAGTCGAAAAACAACAGGTTTGCCGATCCAATCTAATGTACCTATTTTACTAATCAAGTACATGCAGCGGCCCCTACTGGGAAGATGTGAAACTATGAATGTGCCTCCCAGAGTGGCCGGCCTTTGTGGGGGTTCGGCCTTGAGCCCTCATCATGCGGCTAATGGTCACCAGGGAAAACAATATCCGATATCTGCGTGAGGAGGTTCTATACCAGACTCAGTATCAAGGGGAAAGAAAATCACAAACATCGTATGCAGCTCTTCCAGGAGCTCCTGGTCTAGAGAAAACAAGGCAATTTTGTTCTTTTCTGAAGCGAACACAGATGATCGCAGCAAAGAGCAGGGCAGAGAGCACGCCGCGGCCCTGAGCGAGGGTGAGGGCTCTGTCTTCTCTTAAAGGTCACGAGCAGGGCACAGGAGAGCCTGAGATCGGGAGGGAGACGACAATAGCCGAAGTGCACAGAACGACAGGTGCTGGAAACAGGCACAAACGAGTACTCGTTTGCCACGGAGGCTTTGAAACTTTAAGCAGGAAGAAAGGAAAGTCCTTTCTGGGGTCTGAAGAGAGAAAACGTAGTCCCGGGGACCTTCACTCTGCGGTCGAAGGTCCTGTTTAAACCGGAACGGACTGTCTCCTCGGTGGGTGCCGCCCGGACAGGTGCATGGCCTCCGCTCCCCCCACCGCCCTCATGGGGCCTGGAGGGGCTAAAAATAGAACCGCTCCCCATTCACCGAACTCAAAATGACTCAGCACAAGTATCACAGAAATCCTCAACAAGAAACCGCGCGGCTCCCGCCTGAACGGCAAGGAGCAGAGCGCAGTGAAAACGGTTACCAGGAGACGCTGCCAGGCCCACCCTATCCCCGACATACCACAGCTGTTAGCAGGGGGACGGACAGAAGGCGACCGGGAGAGGGCCGCGGAAGAGCTGCCCTTCCCTTAGAAACACCCCGAAACCCATGGCAGATGTTAGTCATAAACACGGCTCTGAGCACACAGCTCCATCGGCAAGACGCTGCTTACCATCACGGTCAAGGTGTGAGGACCAGGGCTGTTTTACTGCATTTCCTCCAGACCACGAACCTAACACTGCTGTCAGCTGACTCGCTGCCTGCATGCCGTTCTCTCCAGTGAGCCGATGTCACCGTGTTTCTAAACCGAGCGCCAGCCTCCAGGGCCGAGGGCCGAGCCTCTCGGGATCGCTCCGCGACTTCGCTCGGGTCCGTACGACGGCCAGCCATTTAATATTCGTTCTACACACAACCACTGTCATAACTAGTGACCAGACGGTATTTTTGTTTTCTGCTTTGTCTTGGAAATTACCTCCACACATCTGTGAAGGTCAGTTGCTCTGGACAGGCAGGCAGCTGAGAAGTACATGCATTTGCTCTTACATCCACATGGCAATGCAACAGTGAGCTCACTCCTGAACACGGAAGAAAGCAGGCTCCACCCCCCTGCTCTGTCTTCTCTCCCTGAACCCCGCAGAATCCTACTTAGATTAAAAGTAATCATCAGGGGCGCCCAGGGGGCTCAGTTGGTTCAGCCTCCAACTTCAGCTCAGGTCATAATCTCCCAGTCTGTGGGTTCGAGCCCTGTGTCAGGCTCTGCGCTGGAGCCTGCTTTGGATTCTGTATCCCCCTCTCTGCCCCTCCCCTGCTTGTGCTCCGTCTTTCAAAGATAAATAAATGTTTAAAAAAAAAAAAGGTAATCATCAGATCGCTGGGCTGGGACTGTGAGGAACGGAAGGGGCCCGAAAAGCAGCAGCGCCCCCTGTCGTCTGGCGGCAGCTGCTGGTCAGTGTTGGTGTGGCGCTGAGCAGAAATTCTGTGTGCTCTCCCCAGCACGGCAGGGGCTGTTAGAGGGCTCACTAGCATGCCATTCCCGCGAGGGCACTCAGGGCTACCTGAGACCTTGGTGTCTGAAGAAACAGAGTAAATCAGACTATGTTAGGGACGGCTGTGATGAAGAACGTGCTGCAGGTGCAAAAACTGCTACCACTCCCACCAAACTCCTAACCGCACCGCTTATAGGCACGGCCCAGGGGCCCATGAGCAGGTGAAAAGCCCCCGCCCTCCGCAGGGTAAGAGCACGCTCAAATTCAAGTGGCAGCCCTCCGAATCTGGAGACTGGTGAAGCACAGGACCACGCACCCTGCTTCACCAGTGGCTCAACCACCAGTCGTGAGCATGGTCATGAGCACGGTCATGAGCACACCTGGCCCAGGCGAGACCGACAGAGAGCCAGGGCCCTGTCCTGCCGGGGTTTACACTGCAGTAACCCCTACTTCCCAGAGGGAATGGGCTCCCGCGTCCGTCTGAAGTCACACCCTGCCACACACTCACCGGGCAGCAGGACATGTGTGCTGCCTCACCCATGACCCTGAGACCACACTTTCCCCCTCAAGTTTCTCGAGGCTCAACCAGGATGATGTACATCCAAGGCCCCATCAGAATGCCTGTCACACCAGTCCCCTAAACGCCGGTTCCATTTCTAGATTCTGTCTATGTTTTCCATTTTCCAGAACCTTACTGTTGGATTCCCGGTTTCTAAAATGCCTTTAAATTTTGCTCTGGGGGCACCTGGGTAGCTCAGCCGGCTAACTGTCCGATTGTGGCTCAGGTCACGATCTCACGATTTGTGGGTTTGAACCCCCTGTCAGGCTCTGTGCGGACAGCTTAGAGCCTGGAGCCTGCTTTTAATTCTGTGTCCCTCTCTCTCTCCATCCCTCCCATGCTTGTCCTGTCTCAAAAATAAACATTAAAAAAAAAAAAAAAAAAAACTTTGCTCTGATTTGAGTTTGAGGTTGGACAAGTAAGAAAGACCACTAACCTGACCCAGACAACCCCAAGTCCTCTGCATTCTGCCTGACAGGGCCCCCTTCCCCGCCCCCCACCTGCACGGCCACACCCTCTCACCAAGGCTGGGGGCGGAGCTAAAGACCCGTGCTTTTGCCAGGGACCCAGGCTCAGTCAGACACTGCAGCTACTGTCCCACTGCTTCCAGCAAATTCTTTTGTTCGTTCCCATCTTCAGGATGTCTCCGCCCTCTGCCCACCATCCATCCTCCCCATCACCAGCATAAAGGAAACAGGCCATCACATGCACCCCCCCCCCCCCCCCCCCCCCCCCCCCCCCCCCCCCCGGCCCCGCCGTTATCTCTCCTCTCCACCTTGCAAGGTTTCTGCCGCCATACTAACCAACTCAAAGGTTTGCCTTTTATGGAGAGATCGTTTGAACTAGAAATTTCCTAACTGCCGGACGGACACTCCCACCCCAGGCCTGCGGTCACTAACCAATACGACACTCAGGGACCCCAAGCTGCCTGGTCCGCTCACAGACAGGGACACGGGAGTCAAAAAAGACCTGGGACTGAACACCATCCCAGGGCTCTCCCCGTGACCCTACCTAAATCATTCACCCACCACAGCCCCGCTTTCCACACCCAGAAAATGGTGCCACTACCCCGTCCACGGGGGGCTCTTCTGCCTCCTGGGGGATTTCCTCCACCCCACCTTCCAACCCTCCTGCTGAACTTTTTCGTTTCTACTATCATGTTTAGAATTTGAGGAGATCATCTCATCCCCTGAATGTGTCTTCTTCATCTTCAAGGCTGAGGCGGCTGGACGCCACTCCAGCCAATTTGCCGGCTTCCATTCACTCCCGCATTTCCATTAAGGCATCGCACACCCTCTCTCCTGGGGGCCTGGTGTCCTGCCTGCTTCCAACTTTCCAGAAAGCACACCCCAGGACAGAGGAAGTCTAGCACTCTGTGCCCCCAGAACCATGTCGGCCGCCCCGCCCACTGTGGGGCGCCAGCCAGTGCGCCCCTGCCCCCTAGGAATGCCAAGTCCTGGGCCCTGCACATACGGACCTATGCTACCCATGAGAGGGTCACGGCCAGGTTCTCCTCTGAGGCCAGACAAGCGAGGAGGGCAACCCTGGGTCCTCCCGGCCCAGCGCCATCAGACAGCAGCAGCGAGAGCCCACCCGGGACCAGCCACAGAAGAACCTCCCAGCTGAGCCCTTGCACGCCCACATGACCCAGGAGTGAGCCTAACGGCTAGTGTAAGTCACTCAGTTGTGGGGTATTGTCTTGCGGGAACAGCCAAGGTACAGACTTCCGGACACTCCTCTGGCGCAGACCTACCCTGCACGTGGATGCAGCTCTCTTACAATTCTTCAGATTCCCGGTTTCAATTTCTAAAGCAGAGTTGGAAGATTAGTGGGAGGAAACCCAACTGGACACGGAGGCAGGATTACTGGTGACGATCCACTGTGAAGGGTTGCTTTCATCTTAAAAACCTTTTTAAAGTTCAGAACTAAGTTAATGTTAAGCCAATACACAGAAGAGCACCAAGCGAGACACGGAGTGTGTCCACCTGGGTTCACGACCTTATGCCTCTGGCAGCCAGGGAAGGAAGAGGAATACGGGACGTGGTCAGGCGTAACGCAACAGGAAGTGGTGGGTGAGGCGCGGGCTGTACAGAACGGACATCCCTGGCCTGCAGCCACTCACAGATTGATTAAATAAATAAATAGGGGCACCTGGGGGGCTCAGTCGGTTAAGCCTCTGATTCGGCTCAGGTCATAATCTCACAGTTCGTGGGTTCGAGCCCCGCGTCGGGCTCTGTGCTGACAGCTCAGAGCCTGGAGCTGCTTCGGATTGTGTGTCTCCCTTTCTCTCTGCCCCTCCCCTGCTTGTAATCTGTCTCTGTCTCTCAAAAGTAAATAAATATTATAAATAGATAGACAGACAGACATATGAATAAAACCCCAAACCAACAACAAGCTGTATCTGCCACGGCACGTGCATGAGGGCTGACTCCCAGCCTCGACCCCAGGAAGATCTACACAAACCTACCCACTGGCTACCTCCAGCTCTTACTACATCTGCTCTCTAGAATGTGGCGTAAGAGACATACTCACTGGGTAAATATCACACACCCGTCACGTGCCCGGGAGGACATGATCTCCATCTTCTTAGAACGATGGACAAAAGACAGTTATCTGTCACAGGGAGCAGAGGATGTCAGCCTCTGTTATAAGTCATGGTCGAACAGCTTAACCAAGGCTTAGCAAAAGGTGAACTGTGCCCTGCATCACCCTTGGCGGGGCAATGTGACTCGAGGTGCACGTGATCCGGGCGCAGGGTCCCATGTGAACACCATGCAAGCCATTCGCCTTCTCTGCGCCTCCGTCTCACTGTCTACAGAGAGAGAGACTGCTTCAGCTGGAGCAAAATCCAACTCTCCTGGCCCATCACACGTCGTGACGGTTTAGGCAGAGACCATACTGTTTAATGTGTGCAGAATGTGTGTGCAAACTACGCTCACGGTAGTCTGGACATGGCAGGTCCTTCTCCCTTCAAGTGCCCGCACTCCTCCAGTAGCGGCTGGACTTGGTGAAGGAGCCTTGGGCACAGGCGCCTGGCACGCTCGGGCTCAAACGCTCAGATCTACTGTTCCTCACACCTCACTGTTCAAGTAACAAGAGTGGTCCAGCTCCTCAACACACAATTTAAAATGGTTATTTTTAATCTAGAAAGCACGATCTCTTAAAGAAGCAACTGGTGGGCATATAAGACAGTAACGCACGTAACAACAGGTTAGTGTATCTTCCTGGTCAGCCCCGCAGCTTTCATCAAAGACAAGCCCCTGACGCTAAAACAGTGAAAACACCCTGACCCTAATCCAGCAATCTGACAGCTGCATATCAAGTCCAGAAAGCCCTGCGAGCACGCACGAGAGTGTGTGCGGGGCGCTCCCTGTTGCACTGTTTATTCATTAACAGCCAAGAAATGGGACAGAATCGAAAAGGCCCACTACCAGAAGAATACACAGCTTTATGGTCTTACAATGGATAACTGTTTAGCAGTGAAAAGGAGTTAATCACATTATCAAACACAGATAAAACTTTAAAAATGTTAACTAAAGAAGTTGCAGAATCCGTGCGGTATGGTTCCGCCCACATAAAGGTAACATGGGAAAGTCGGGCACTCGTGTGCCCCCAAAGCCATGTTTAATGAAACTATACAGATACGCATACAGCCAAGTCCAAGGTCAGGATAGCAGTAGCACCTGAGAGAGACGGAGAAACATGTCATAAGGAAAGAGCACGGCAGGGGGAGGGGGTCTCTGCTTATAAGAACTTCCGCCCGAAGCCAGGCACCCGGCTACTCAATGCTGCATCCTCTGCCCCCCATCGGCCTGCGCACCCTCGCGCCCTCGGCCCCCTTTGCGTCCCACGCCGCAGCGCCTCACGCGCCTCTTTCTTTGCCCTTCTACTCCCCTCAGCTGCGGATTTCACAGCAGCTGTTCCCACTTCTTGCCCTTCTCCTATCCTTACTTCCTGACATTTAAAAGTCAGGAATTTCCTGTAGAAATCACAATTTCCTATCTTTCCTAAAGCGAGATCAGAAGATCTGGCCCCATCAGGACCACATCTGCCACGGCCGCAGCAAGCTAACGTGGAGCTGGGCCCATGCCCCACAGGCCGCACGGCACCTTCCCGCCTCACCTATGCAGCTTCCGACCTGGCCCTGGAGACAGAGATGGCCGGGTCTGGGAGAGAGACACACACAGCAAACAGTCTATTGTCCAGCCTCCTCCCAGAACACCCAGCCCCACCAACCCCCAACCCCCACGCACACCCAGTCACCTTGTCTCCGCTTGGCCTTCTCCCTGGGAGCTCGTGTTCAAAGCTCTATTCACACCCACCCCCTCCCCCAACAGATTAGTGTTTCTTCCCTAACTTCCTTTCCTCAGACACAAAAATTCCACTCTTGCAGTTGCTCAGACCAGAAACCTTGGTTACCTCTTCCTGGATTCCTCCCTTTTCTCCACCCCCACTGGGATCCTGTCGGCTCTACCTTCAAAATATATTTAGAATCCAACTAGTTCTCACTGTCCTCCACCTTCCAGACCAGCGCTTTCTCGGTGTGCGCCCCTGCCCCTCCGGCTACCCAGCCTCACCCCGTCCCACACAGTCTCAGTGCAGCGGCCCTCGGGGCCCTAACAGCTTTGAACTCAGGTTACGCTAGCCTCTGACCCAGACCCTCCAACGCTCCACCACTTCCCCGAGGAAAAGCCAAAGTCCTCTGACAGTCTCCACGTGTCCCTGAATGCCTCCCCCCTCCATCCAGAGCGAGGAGAGAAGGCCAAGGCTTCTTCCTGGGGGTTGGCTGTGACCGCACAGCCCCTGTGAGCCTTCACAGCTTTAGCCCCTGGGTCTGGCCTACAGACGGAGCAAAGCCTCACCTCTTGCGATGCTCAGAACCTCATACATCTTAGATGCTCCATAAATGTTAGTTACCATCATCTTTATCCTCATACTATTATCCAGAACAAGGTAAATTCACAAGTCAGTGTGTAAATACACCGTCAAAAGTAACTTTAACAGTAAAGTGCCATGAAACACCTAACAGGGTTTGTGTATTTCGTACGTCCAACCCGGCCCAGCATATAAACAGCACGCTGGCAAACACGAAGACGGACGCAGGGGTTGTACTGGGGGGTCTCAGTCCATGTGGGAGTAGGCGCTGCCCCCGGGGCCTCGGTGCTCCCACAGGGTGGGCAGCGGGGCTACTTCCAGAGCACAGAGCTGTCACTGTGCCCGACAGTGCGGCCCCTCACCTTCCAAGGACACCCCAAAATGGACAACGAGCTACCGCCTTTAATGCAGTTTTCAGAAGCTCCATTAAACAAATATAACTACTTATTAAAACGAAACAAACAATGCTAAAAGCTTTAACTGTGGGGACAGAGAAAACAGAACCAACTAAACTTGAGGATTCCAAATAACAACAGCCGACGAACCTCAACACTGCTTTATGTTTTTTAAAATGGGGAGAGGAGTCTGGAGATAGTTATCACCAGGCGTGGGCCACGGCCACTGACGAGAGACAGCTCAGGACAGCATTGCTCAATAAAACCACACTGGGGGACGTGGGAGCTGCATCGGCCCCGTCATAACTGCAGCCACAGCAGGTGCAAAACATGCTACAGAAAATGAACAGCCAAGGGCGAGGGCGGCTCAGTCAGCTGAGTGTCCAACTTGGTTTCGGCTCAGCTCATGATGACACAGTTTGTGGGTTCGAGCCCTACATCGGGCTCCACGCTGACAGCATTGGGCCTGCTTGGGATTCTCTCTCTCTCCCCTTTTCTCTGCCCCTCCCTAGCTCGTGCTTGCACATGCACTCTCTCTTTCTCAAAAAGAAACATAAAAAAAAATAAAGAAAGAAAATGAATGGCCAGAGAACCATGTGTTATCTGCACGTGCAAGCGAAGGGAATCAGCAAAGGCCGTTTCAGCAGACGGCAAGGCCTGGGAAGGTCACGATCTCCTGGAGGAATGACTGCTCACCAAATGCACAAATTCTTCACAGGTGCTGCCAAATTGTAATCAACGCATACAATTAAATTTGACGTAACTGCGTCCCGTGCTATTTTGGTGCGTCTCTTATGTCGAGCACTGAGCTCAGCAGGTCAAGGCCGTAATGCGGGGCACAACGTGTTGCAGGGACCAAGTGCAAGGAGGAAGTACCACATCATGAGGACGGAAAGGCGGGGTCCAGGAAGCCAGCCACCTTATGGCAACCGTGACGCACGGAGCCCGATGCCATGGCTGCCTTTCCAGAGCCAACGAACACTGCGCCTGTATAGTCACACAGGCACATGCGGAGTTCGCAAGAAAAGACTGCGTCTCACAGGCGATGCTCACCCTCACCTCTGCTGGCCCCGCCGATACGAGAGTATGGGTCACGTTACTGTCCCGTAGTTACATCGCTAAGGTTTCAGTCAGACTGTAAACCAGCTAGTGAGTGGCCGCTGACCGCTGACTCTGATCAGCGGGTAGGGGCTGGGTAGGAAAGTGAAGCACAGAACCACGTACGTGGCCATCCTCAGTATTAGGAAATGAACATCACACCCGTGTGCAAACATTCACTGTGGCCAAAACAGAAAACAAGACGCTAGCATCCTACTTTCCTCTGCAGGACCTCTTTGTACCTTTATTTTCACTGCAGCCAGCAGGCAGATTCTAGACAGGAAAGCCTGGGGACACACAGGCTACAGTTTATGAACATCCACAGATTCCTTCCTATTGTTAGGGAAGAAGGGAAGAAGATTGTTTTCCCCCCAAGTTCTTTCCACTGACTCCCCAAAAGCCAGGAGAGCCGGCCTGAGGAGCCCGCGCTGCTGCACATCTTCCAGCAGGTGGTCTGAAAAAGGCAGGAGGGGCTTGAGAACTTCCTTCTTCCACTTCCTTCACTCCCGAAGCACATACCCAGCTCCGGTACCGGCCTGGCCCCGGCCCGGCCCGTTCATTGCCTCAGCTAATTTTCATTTGATAGGATTAAAAACAATCACTAGGAAAAAGCAATGCAACAACTATTTTATAAAATAAGAATTTTTAAATTGGACAAGTATAGTTCACTGGGTTTGAAAACAACAATCCCAGCTTTGACCCCACAGCAGAGAAAACCATTTCTCCAAAGCAACAATGTAAAGAATTGCTCTCCTCTGTCTACCTCATATCAAGTGCTTTACAACACATGCCATGCCCTGCAAGTATCAATCACACAGGAGCTCAGCGCCCAGGGGACCAGGGTCCCAGTCACACAGGAGCTCAGCAACCAGGGCACCAGGGTCCCAGTTACACAGGAGCTCAGCAACCAGGGCACCAGGGTCCCAGTCACACAGAAGCTCAGCGCCAGAGGACCAGGGCCCATGTCAGGCTAGGAGAAGGCGCCCAGAGGCCTCATTCTTCAACAGTTCACTCAGGGCGCACTTGTCTTCCACTCAGCTTCCCTTTGCCTTGAGTCGAAGGCAAGAGTCATTTCTCAGCCACTTTGGTCCAGAGCAGAAACAAGATCCCACCCAGACTGAAACTCTCAGCGCGCATTTTCTTCCCAGCCATGACTCAGCAGCTGCCTTGGATTTTGCTCCAAGAATTTACCTGAACTAACCTCTCCTTTAAAAAAAAACCACCTGCATTTGACCCTCCAAATTACTTTCCCCTCGGGGTCAGACAGAAAATAGCTTTTGAGTACAGACCCGACCACCTCGTTCCTGTGTGAGCACCGCGCCTGCTCACGGACGGGGTCCCCAGGCAACTCTGCCCCCTCCTTGCCACGCACCCGACCGGTGGACTTCCAGCCACTTGATTTCTCCCTAGGTGACCAGTGCTGGGCCCCAGCCCTCAGCAGCCTTCGGACGAGAGGGAATGACCCAGAAGCAGAAAGGGAAATGAAGGAGAGATTGTGGATCATTGGAGAAAATGACTCTGGCTGTCCATCATTCTGCTCGCCGTTCAGCACTCGCTTCAGTGAGACCCCCGCCGTGCGTCAGGTGCGCCCCCCACTCCCTCCTTAGGCCAGGCTCGTGTGTCCCACTTGCTATATTGAAACGGTACCTGATTCAGGCAGCCCAGGAGCGGTTACTTCCCAATTCCTAGCCCACAGTCCATGAGGCAGTGCTTTCAAGAAATCAGAGGTTAACAAATCAAAGGGGAGGGGAGGGGAGAGGAGAAGAGCGGGAGTGGACAAGGGCAGGCTGACAAGGGAACACTCCTACGTGCTCGCACCCGGGCGGCTCACAGCCTCGGGCCCCGAGGAGCAGAGCACGGACACCCGCAGTGGACGGTGCGAGGCCTGCCCAAGGCACAACGAGCCCAAACAGGGGGGCCCAGGCTGTCACGACTGTGAGCAGGAGGGGAGCGCACCGCTGGGAGGCACGTGTGGCGGGCGGCAGCCACAAAGAAGAAACTTCCACAGATGATCAGAGGTAGCAAACCTGGTTACCCCAGAAGCAGCCGTTAGAGGACTCCGTCCAGGAGGAAGTTTCCGTAACTGGTATGAATCCTCTCAATTCAACTCTGCTTTACAAAAGGCACTTCAACCGCACGACCGTGAGCAGTGGTGAAAGCAGAATCAGTTCCTAAGTAGTTAGGATCTGAGAGTCCATCTTACAGCGAGTAATCAGAATTAGCCAAGTGTTCATCTAAACGGGTGATTTTAATCTAAAACTATTTTGTCCTGTCAGGATGAAGGACGGGGAAATATTTTACGAAGTATCAGAAGACTGATAAAATCATCTGTAAGATGGGGGTGCCTGGCTGGCTCAGTGGGCAGAGCATGCGACAGGCACAGAGCTTAAAAAATAATCTTAAGATATTTTCCGAAAAACAGAAAATTATGAATCATAAACACGGTGTCCTTGGAATACCAGCACTGCTATCCCACTTCCAGAAATGTATCTAAAAGAAGTAACAGGACACGGAAAGGCCTCACGTGAAAACATTCTGGAGAGTGCAACAAAAAATCAAAAGCGAGCCAAAGAGGGGCTCCTGGCTGGCTCAGTCAGAGCCATGGGACTGAAGATCTTGGGACTCATGAGTCTGAGTGAAGAGATTACTTTAAAAACAAAAACAAAAAAACATCTAAGTAAATATCCAGTAATAAGGGCACCTGGGGGGCTCAGTCGGTTAAGCGTCCGACTTGGGCTCATGTCATGATCTCACGGTTTGAGTTCGAGCCCTGCGTCGGGCTCTGTGCTGACAGCTCGGAGCCTGGAACCTCCATCAGATTGTTGTCTCCCCCACTCTCTGCTCTTCCCCTCCTCACGCTCTGTGCCTCTCTCTCAACAATAAATAAAAACGTTAAGAAAGTAAAAAAAAATATATATATATATTATAAAACTCAATTTACGTAGAAAAATGCCAAAAAGGAAAAAAAGGATACTGTTTGCATTACAATGGTAAGACAATGAGGAGTTGGTTTTCCAAGTTTTTTTGGTCAAGATGTTGTATTTGTATACCTTTAACCCCACCCCGCCCCCACCCCCACCCCACCTCTTTTTCCTTCTCTTACATATTAGAAATAAAACGGAAACCTACTTCATCAGAAGCGGAGCGAAGACACTGGACGGCAGCCTGTTTTTTCATTTCTTCTAGAGTTAGATCTGAGCACTTTTTCTTACTCTTTCCCCATTTCTTATAAGCTCCTTTTTCCCAGCCCAGGAAGATGTCATTCTCCTAAAATGAGATTAGACAGGGTTCAATGAACAAGACTAAATGACAAGTTTCACACGCCGTTACTTCCCACACGCTCACACATACGTTCCCTGCCACGAATGTTCGACACAGATGGTACACGCTAATAACACACCACAGACCACGGTCAGTCAGAACACTTTACGACAATCCATTCATCTGGCATCTATTACTGAGATTATCATTACATTATTTATGATCTCAATGAACCTGACCCGACATTCACGGTAAATGCTAATAAACAACTCAGCTGTTTTTAAATAAATGCAAGTACTGTAGATCATCTAAAATTCAGTATGAATTCCAAACTATACTCACAATTAAATGTCTTCTCTTCTGTGCTTCCCACTCTGAAGCACACTCTGAGTGTTCATATAACTAGGAGATTTTAACATTTAACAGTTAAACGGTTCAGTCCCTGTTTCTTTACCTTATTGTCTAAAAAATAACACATATAAAATATTTTATGTTGGCATTTTAATTTTATGTTTCCCCTTGGTTACATACGCCCGTTATAAAAATCTGAAGAAAAGCTGAATAGCAGGAAGGAAGCAAAACTACCCTCCAGTAAAAACTGGAATAATCTGGACTGCTTCCTTTGGTCTCTTCTGTATGCTTTAAAAATCAGAGATTTGAACTCATGCTATTTGTAGAATATTGTAATTGGACTTCACTTACTGGTCTGTGAGCATTACCCCCATGTTGCCACAAATTCTTTGGCTATATAATATTACAACATATAAGTTTATAGCTCTTTCCCTCAACTGGGACTTTAAGCAATCGTTTTAATTGCTTTGCTACTTTGTCTTGCCTTTTAAAAAGCCTTCCATTTGACAAATTATGATTAAAACCAGTAGACAATAAAGGAAAAAAGATTAGAAAGATGGACAACAGCAACATTTTAAAAATTACTCAGAAGACAGGGCCTATGGCAGGTCCTCAGCAAACAGATATGAATATATGAATAAGATGAGGAAAAGAAGGAAAAGCATAGTAAGAATGAACTCAAAAGATTTTAAAAGATCAAATCTTTACACACCATCTACTAACCCAATTTTTACTTTGATCCAATGCATAAAAATCACTTTTATGCCAACAGAGAAGAGTGAGGGGCCAATCCCTCTGTCGACACCCATCATAATTAGCAAGCTTTTACTTAATTTCTTGGGCACGCTTGCAGATCTCATGAACCTGCAAAACATATTTCTGGCTGAGTGGGGTCAGTTCCAAGTCTCCAAGGGAAAATGTGTTTGATGGCCAAGTAGGTCCTATCGGTATATTTCCATTTATCTCGTGTGTTTGGCTGGCCCACACCTGAAACCGGACATTCCCTATCAGTGATATCTTGCGGAGATAGGGCCTGTCCTCTAACAGGAAGATCCGACAGAACCACGCAGACTCCAAGTTTCCAGAGGCAGAGACAGATGCTGTCATTTTCTCTACTGTTCATAGCATATAAAGCAAAGACGGTCAAAAAGTGACTTGTTTAATTATGGAAGAGGGGACTCCTTGTTGTTTGAGCTGCCAAGGCTGGCTCTTTCTCCTTGAGCACGAACATACCTCTCTCCCCAGCAGAGGTAACACCTTCAGAGATGCTAATAAAGTTTTATCAGGCGGACAGAAGGGACTTTCAAAATTCACATGGACAAGTGCTCTTTCTGAAGGGCAGTGTGAGGACACATATCGAGCTTCTCAAACATGGGCATGTACTTTCAACCGAATAATTCTACTTCTGAGAATGTATCCTAACCAAATAAGCACCGTCATGTGCGCGGATTTGGTTGCTGCAGCGCTGGTCAGATACCCATCAATCAAGGCAAACCTGCAAAAAACAACTTCAATGCCACATAAGGAGGACTCCGTTAAGTTACGGCTCATCCAGGCGATGAGATATAATTGTTATAGAAATTATGAAGCACGTTTCCTGACACAGAAAGCTATTCACAGTGTACATGAGAGTTTACACCAAAGTACGATCTAATTTTTTTGTTAATGCACATGCACACACACACTAATGTGCATTAAAATGTCTCAGAGAAATGAACTAAGAAGTCACTAAGGAGCTTATATCTTGGTGAGTAGGAGGAGGACACTAATTTTATTTTCTGATTTTTCCTGTAATTAGGTCATTCTCCCTTAATAGTCAAAAGCTGTATTTTGGAGGGAGGGTGCCTGGGGGACTCAGTTAGGCGCCCTTTGGCTCAGGTCATGATTTCACGGTTCATGAAGTTCAAGCCCCGAGACAGGCTCTATGCTGACAGCTCGGAGCCTGGAGCCTGCTTCCGATTCTGTGTCTCCCTCTCCCTCTCTCTCTGCCCCTCCCCTGCTCACACTCTAAATGGAGAAATGAGAAGAGTTCCCACAGCTCTTCACCTGGAGCAGGTTATCTGGCATTGGCTTCACGTCTCCTGTCTGGCATCCCCAGGTCTGTACACGAATGTGGACTCACCTCTTCATCCCACAATGACCGCAGGGTCTTCTATAGGGCGCTAGGGACTGTAGGGCGCTAGGGACTGTAGGGCGCTAGGGATTGTAAGGGATTGAAGATTGCCTTCAACCCAGTCCCTGCCTGTCAGACGTGCACGGCCTGTTGCCAAACACAGACACAGAAGCGAATGACCGGGGTATGGTTGCTGCCATTACATACGCTATAGGACTCACCTAGGAAGCCTACTTTGCAGCTAAGCAAGGCCTCCTGCAGAAGGAAAGGTCCCCGAAGTGGAGTATTAAAAGAGCAAATGGAAGTTTGGGCTCGAGGCAGGGGAGACACCGGGCAGAAGAAGCAACGTGCTAGAGCAAGGGACCAAGACACAGCAAACTTTCTCTGCAGAGAGCCAGGCAATATTTTCAACGTTACAGGCCAAGAGGCTAACCAAGGATATAATTATAGGTACTTTCACAAAAAGAAGAGTGTCACAATGTTTTATCGACGGAACTCCAACGATTATTCAGCACGACTTTCTGCTCCCAGCCCTACTGATGAGAAGGACAAACCTCTTTTAGGGAGAAGAGGAGAGATCATTTGCTTATCCAGGGTTCATAGTTAATGTTCCCTGCCATCAAAATCAAATACAAATGTTCATCTGTTAATGCTAATTTTTTAAAAATAACAGTTGCACTGACATATCATTCATATACCACAGAATGTACTCCTTTTTAAAAAAAAAAAAACTTAACGTGAATTTATTTTTGAGGAACAAACCATGAGTGAAGGAGAGACAGAGAGGGAAGGAGATGCAGAATCCAAAGCAGGCTCCAGGCTCCGTGCTGTCAGCACAGAGCCCAACGCGGGGCTCAAACCCATGAACAACGAGATCATGACCTGAGCCAAAGTCGGACGTCCAACCAACCGAGCCCCCCAAGTGCCCCCAGAACGTACTCTTCTACAGTGTGGGATTCAGTGGTGCTTAGTAGAATTCACAGTGGTGATTATACAACCTTCACCACTTTTTTTTTTTTTTTTAAAGTAGGATCCACACCCAATATGGAGCCCAATGCGAGGCTTGAACTCACAACTGTGAGATCAAGACCTGATCTGATATCAAGAGTCAGGCATTCAACCGACACAGCCACCCAAGCACTCTTCCCCTACCTCATTTTAGAACCTATTTATCATCCCCAATGAAACTCTGTACCATTAGCGGGGTAGCTACTGACTCCGTCTCTATAGACTGGCCTCTTCCAGGCACTTCATACGCAAGGAAGGGTATGAGGTACCTCCTCTGCGTCTGGCTGCTACACTCAGCGCGAGGTCCTGAAGGCCCGACCCCGTGAGGCACGTGTTATTTGTGCACCTGCTGATGGGCATTCGGCGCGCCTCGCCGTCTGGCTGTCACGACCATTCACACACAAGCTGCTGTGTGGGCGCAGGCCTTCTCTTCGGATTGCGCAGCTCAGGGTAGCGCCGCTGGGTCACAGGCATCTCTGTGTGCAACCTCCCGAAGCACGGGCAATTTTCAAAGCTGCTCTGTTTCCCACGACTCCGGCAGCGTTTCAGGGCTCCACTTACCCCACATCGCCACCGACGCTCGTCATTGTCTGGGCTTTATTTTAGCTACCACGATGGGTGTGAAGTGGTGCCTCATCACAGTTCCCATTTCCCTGATGACTAGAGCATCCTTTTGTGTGCTGACTGGCCATTTGTGTATCTTCTCTGGACAAACGTCTAGTCAAATACTGGCCCATTTTATAATTATCTATTCTGAACACACATCCCTTATTGGAGACAGGATTGGCAAACATTTTCTCCAACTCTACGGTGGTTTTTTTTTTCCAACTTTCTCGACGATGTCCACCGAGGCACACTAGTTTCTCACTGTGAGAGAGGCTAAGTGTTGAGGTCTCCGCTGGCTGCCTGTTTTTAGGTGTCAGATCTTAGAAATCATTGCCGACTCCAAGTCATGAAGCCTTACGCCCACGTTTTCTTCCAAGAGCTTAACAGTTTGGGCTTCTGTCATTTAGGTCTAGGAACCGGCTGGAGCTCCCATGCGTACATGTGTGACGTAGGAGCCCGACGCCCCCCTTCTGCGTGTGGCTGTCGTTGCCTCGGCTTGGCTCATTGAAAAGACTCTTCTTTCCCCACAGAATGGCCTTGTTCAAGTATAAGGCACATGAGGAATGCGATTTCATTTCATCCAGCTGCACTTGTGCCGGCACTGAGCCGTCTTGATTCCAGAGCCTTGTAGTGTCTTGGAAATCAGACAGCGAGTCCTCCAACTTTGTTCTTCTTAAAGGTTGTTTGGGCCCTTCTGAGTCCCAATGTCTATATGGACATTGGATCAGCCTGCCGATTTCTGCAATACAGGCAGTGGGGACTGTGAGAGGGCCGCCCTGAGGGCACACGTTGGCGTGCGGGGCTCGGCGTCTTATAACGTGGAGTCTTCTGGTCACGAGCATGGGGGCTCTCTCCATTGACAAGATCTTCTTTCATTTCTCTCAGTGACGTTTTGCACCTGCAAGCTTTACTCCTAAGCATTTTATCCCCTTTGATAGCACTGTGAATGGAAGCTTCTTAATTTCATCCCTTAGGATTTCCTATATACAAGATTGTTTCATATATGAAACAGATAGTTTCAGTTCTTCCTTTCCAATCTGGATGTCTTTTCTTTCTCTCACCTAGCTGCCCTGTTGATGCTGATCTAGAACAAGTCTTCACGTATTTCATCTTTGAAAAGGTCTTTTCACACAGATAGTGCCAAATACCGATATTAACCCACAGGCGTGAGTTTGACATGTTACTGCTAGAAAGCATTTATAAAATTGTTAGATTTCTTCTCTTAGTATTTGCCTTTCAGCATGTCATTATACTGCAGATGAGTCACGTCCACGTGAAAGGTAGGGAAAAGCTTCTCAATTGAGCAGTTACACAGATTTTAAGATACAGGCATCTCCTCTGCACTGTGTCAGGCGGGAAACCGCGGCTAGGGGGTCTGCAGCGTGACCTTGGACAACACCCTGCCGCAAAGCCAGGTCGGCACAGGGACTCTGCTGGTTTTCACTTCCAGCAGAATCAAAACGTACAAAGCAGCTTCCCGTTATCTGTGACTCAGGCAATGTTATTAGTTAGCTGTTAGAATGGCTTCACTGCACTATACATTTTGCAGATAAAAGCGGTTTTGTCTTATAATTTTAGGTTAACTTCATTAAAAAACATTATCAAGTCTGTAGCGAAAGGTACACAAACAGCATAGTAGGTACACTTTTCTTTTTTCTATTATCTTTTTAATGTTTATTTTTAGAGAGACAGAGCGTTGAGTAGGGGAGGGGTAGAGAGAGAGGGAGACACAAAATCCGAAGCAGGCTCTGGGCTCCGAGCTATCAGCACAGAGCCCGTTGTAGGGCTCGAACCCACAAACCGTGAGATCACGACTTGAGTCCAATTCAGATGCTTAACCCGCTGGCCCCCCGGGCACCCCGCAGGTACAGTTTTCTGCATTCTGTTTTTTCCACTTCTATTTGAGAACTCTCTTGCTCCACTTTTTCCCCTGGCTTCACATACTGTGTGACCGTATGAAGACTTATTGAAACGATAGCATTGAGCTAATAATCAGCTTTTAAAAGAACATCGTATAAAAAAATGGGTCAAAATATTTCCATCTTATTTACTGTGATATTTTTAGTCTCCTATGCTCTACTCATTCCAAGTCCACTTAGAGACAACGTAAAATACTGGATATGTGCCAAATATTTACTCAATAAAGTCAGTAAAATCAAGCATGATTTTTCAAAGTCGTAATCTTAAAGGCAGAACACAACTGCCAAGCACCCGAAGAAGAGACGGCTGAAGGACTGTCTCAGCATGAAAATCTGTTACCAAGTACTTTTCCAGACGCTGCTGTGAGGTGACATAAGGCTAGAGTTTTGATTGACTTTCCCTTGCTGCCTTCTGTCAAAAAGGAAACCGGGAGCAGGAGGAAGGAAAGGAACACGCCGCCCTGCAGCACAGCTGGGGTGATGACGTCTGCTGGGCACCCACCCCTGCCTCCCACACCTTCCGCTCGGCAGCGCCCTGGAAACCCAAACCACCAAGCGTTTGAATGAGCCGGCGGCCACCCCCATCCTCAGGCCCTAACTGGCTTAATACCAATCGGCAGCGTTTCATCCCTTTGGTCGCAGAGCTCGACTCAGACACAGGCGTGTGACCGATCAGAAACGGGCACCTGACGAGGAGCAGAAGAAGAGCGGGGCTGGGGGGGGGGGGCGGCAGAACCATGCTCGCTGTGGCTGCCCCCCCCCCCCCCGGAGCTGCTGCGAAGCCCAGCTGACAGAGGAGGCCCGAGAGAGGCAGGGCGGGGGCTGTAGGGACTCTGCATCAAACCAGGCTGGGGCCGCCCTGCTTCTGGAAACCTAGTTACAGAGACCTTTCCCCTGTGAGCCAGTTCAGGCCACATTCGTGGTTGCTTGTAAAGAAAAGCTAGAATCGGAGGAAGGGCCTCAGTAGCAAAAGTGCTTCTCGTCGCTCAGAAGGATGGCGACCTGCCTCTAACCACCAGCATCATTTCAGTTAACGACGCCTATGTTTTTCCAGTCGGGTCCTGCACCACCAGTGACCGCTCCTCGCCGGCCCGCCACGCCGGCCCGCCACCCTCGGGCCCGCCCCCCCCAGCTCACCCCGCAGCGCACGTGCCACACTGCGGGGCGGGCCGTCCAGAGCCACCGTGGCCTCCGGCGTGGCACATCGGGTCCACTGGGCCCGCTGCTCGCCCTGCCCATCCCACCGCCTGCTCCCACCCCTGCCCTGCTCTTCTTGGGCCTCATGACATCAGCCCCATCTTGTTTCTGTGACCCCGCGTGCACTCTCCCTTCCTTCTCCCTCCACCCGCCCAACTGGTCTCACCTCTGCCACCCCCCGCACCCCTGCTCCGCACGCGGTGGCCCAAGCTGGGCACAGCCCTCAGGGGTGTCTGCCGGACCAAGCCCGGTCAGCTCTGTGTTCCCGGTGCTGCCACAGCGTCTGGCACGTCACAAGCATCCACGTGGTGAGTTAAAAAGCAGAAATGTGCATTGTAAAAATGCAATGATCTTTAGTCAAAACCATTTCTCTATTCCATGAAAAGATTTTAACCCTCCCCCCAAAATTTTATTATGATATCTTAGAAGTCTGGAGACATGAACTGCACATCCATCATCAGTGCTAACCCCTACTCTGACTTTATTTTCGTGGTACCTACGTGTAAGCTTTATCTGAGCAACATCGATGGAGTAAATGTATGCTGAAACACAGCTTAAGCGGTGAGACACCGGGGAGCCCAGGGCAGGTCACACCTCTGGGGCAGTATGTGTAACGAGGACAGCACTGTCACCGGGAACACGGGGACGTGAGCTCTCCCAGGCAGAGAAAGGCCAACCTACTGCCAGTGGGCCACGGGGGCGCATCACTAGCGACCCCCCAAGAATAAAGAACTGTGCCGCCTGCAGAAGTCCTCAGGCCTGTGTCGCAGTCAGTGCTGGGATCATTCCTACCTAATCTCGGGCAAACACAGATAATGCGGTAATATGGCTACATTTCTAGAATGCCGGACTCTGAGCTACAAGAGCTACACCTCAACAAAGAGATTTAAAAGAAGCTGCAACAAAGATAAGCAAAACGGCGTGGTGCTGGCATAAAGACAAAGACGAGACCAAAGGAACAGAACAGAGAGACCAGAAATAGATGCTCGCAGAAACGAGCAAGTGATTTTCAGCAAGGATGCCACGACTACTGGATGGGGGAGGAGGGGGAAGATGGTCTTTTCAACAAACGGCCCTGGGAAAACTGGATCCCACTTGCAGAGAAGGACAGCGGACCCTACCTCGCACCGCACGCGAGGGTTAACCAGAAGTGGCTCGAAGGCCTAAACGTAAGAGCTGCATCTGTAAAATGTTGGAAGAAACACAGGGCAAAGCTTCCCCACAGGAGTTCCGGCGGGGACCTCCCGCACAGAACACCAAAGGAAAAATAGACAAAATGGACTTCGTGAAAATTTTTAAATTCTGTGCATTAAAAGACTGCTGACAGAGTGAAAAGGCAAAACCCGCGGGAGGGAGAAGGGAGCTGCACACTGTGGGCCCGGTGGGAACGCCGGAAACTCAACAACAGGAGAAACACCCCGATTCGAAGCTGGCAGGGGGCCTGGACGGACAGCTCTTCCCAGCAGACACCCAGACGGCCGGGAGCCCCTGAAAAGATGTGCAACGTCACCAACCATCAGGGGGAATGGGAATCAAAACCACAGTGAGACACCCCCTCACCCTGTCAGGACGGCTACTATGGGGGGGAAACCACCAAGAAAGAACAAGAGCGTCAGTGATGCTGTGGAGAAACTGGACCCCGGGCGGTGTCGGTGGGAAGGTAAATGGGAACAGCTGCCAGCAGTTCCTCAAAAGAAGTTAAAACAGAATGAACAGAATCACCGTATCACCCAGCATTTCCACTCCCCGGAGAGTTGAGTGCAGGGCCTCAGAGAGAGGCTGTTTCACATGCACCGCAGTGTCGTTCACGACACGTACAGCGTGGAGGAGGCGCGCGCCCGTGGAGGGCTGCAGAAGCAAACCGGCAGTTTCACACGACGGAATATTACTCGGCCTTAAAAAAGGAGGAAACTCCGACACGTCCTGTCCCCTGCATGAGGTCTTTCAGTGCGGAAACAGACGGTAAAACCGGGGCTACCCAGACGATGGAGTATTACTCGACGTCAAAAAGAAGGGAGCTGTCAAACAACAAACAGACCTGGAGGAGGCGCAAATGCCCACCACGAAGTGAAAGGAGCCACACGCTGTGCGAGTCCAACCAGACGACATTCCGGACAAGGCAAAACTACGGAGGCCCTGGGGAGGCCAGGGGCTGCCGGGGCTTGGGGGAGAGAGGGATGGACACGTGGGGCACAGAGGGCGTCTGGGCGGTGACAGCACTCCGCAGGCGGCTGTGAGGACAGATACAGGTCAGTCCCCATGCAGCTGTCCAAACCGAGACCATGCTCAACACGGACAGCGAATCCTAACGGAAGCTACAGAATCTGGGTGATTACTCAATGCAGGCTCAGTACCAAACACACCAGTCAGGTGGGAGCAGTGGGCACCAGGGAGGCCCTGCACGTGCGGGCAGGGGTGTCCGGGAGATGCCTGTGCCTTCCCATCAGCCTGACTGTGAGCCTGCAACTGCTCTAAGGAAGAGTCTTTAAAAACCAAGGGGGGGAGGCGCCTGGGGGGCTCAGTTACGCATCGGACTCTTGATCTCAGCTCAGGTCTCTTGATCTCACGGTTCGGGAGCCAAGCCCCGCGTCGGGCTCCGTGCTGACAGTGCGGAGCCTGCTTGGGATTCTCTCTCTGCTCCTCCCCCACTCACACACTCTCTTTCTTTCTCTCCCTACCTGGTACCGCCCCCCGCCAAAATAAGTAAATAAACATAAAAAAAAAAAGAAAAGGTAACTAACAACAGGTCAGTTACTATTTAACAATAGTCTAGATTACAGACTATTTGATAATAGTCTCCCACCCAGGGTAACCGGAAAAGCCAGGTAAGATATGACACCACACACCACACACCACGTGTGCTGAAGCGCTGGAGACCTGCTGCGGCCACCAGGCCTGGAGGACACGGGGCGGGGGGGTGGGTTTGCTGTGCCAGGCAAGGGCCACCATCCCATCTGAGCTTGCCGTCTCTGCCGGGAAATGTCCCGGGGTCCAGGGCAAGACATGGGGGGAAGAGACGGCCCTGTGAGGGGTAGAGAGACCCGCGGAGCCAGGGCGGCCTCTCGGGGCTGCACAGAAAGCACTAGAGACGCAGGTGCCGGGAGGAAGGGCTGGAAAACGGGCCACGCTGCGGGCTTCTCCTCTGGGCACGGGACGCATGCTGCGGCCGTGCAGGGCACACGGGGACGTCTGTGCTGATGGTCGTGTTCTGTTGATCTACCTGGGTGTCATGACATAGATACGACCTTCATGAAAATTCACCCATCGCTACCCTGGTCAGTACGTACTTTATGCCTGGGGAAAAAAAAAAGCTGAAGGAAAACCCCTGTTGGGTTTTTGTGCAGCGTCTACGATGCTCCCTCTTTGGGACCCAGGAAGACCGAGCATCACAAGAGCACCTAGAGCAAGCACTCAGGTTGAGGGACGAGCACGAAGGGACAGCCTCAGAGGAGGTGTTGTTCAAAGATACAAATCCTCGAAGAAATCACGGAGGGTGGATAACAAGCCAAACAGTTTGTTTCAAACGCAAATCTCGGGGCGCAGCAGGGCCGGGAGCACGGCCCCAAACCGGAGCAGCATTTTGGAAGAAATGTGCGCCTGGGGCACTCGGTCGGGGAGTACCCGGCGCCTGATTTCAGCTCTGGTCAAGACCTCACGGTCCGGAGGACAGAGCCCCATGTCAGTTTCTGCGCGGACAGAGAGGGGCCTACTTGCGATTCTCTCCCTCCCTCCCTCCTTCCCTCCCTCTCCTCCCCTGCTTGCTGCTCTCTCGTTCTCTCTCTTAAAATAAACAAACTTAAAAAACGAGATGAGAGTGCGGCTCTGCACGCAGGTGCTCAGACAGGGCTTCTTTCCGGTGGCTCAGCACCTGCCCCGCCCCCAGCTCCCTCCAGGGCACCGGCCCCTCCAGTCCTTAGTCCCTATCAATCCAGGTGCTTGTAGCCCGGCCACCAAAGTCCCCTCAGCCTAGCAGCCGGGTCGAGGATGGGGCCGTGACCAAGTTGGCCTACTAGGACGGAACCCCGCTCTTCCTGCTGGCTGGGGGTCTGCGCTTGCGGTGGGGAGTGAGGCGGACAGGGAGGCTTGAGAAGAAAGGCAACAGAGAAAGCGAGCTTCATGGTGGGACACGGATTCCACGGAAGGCCCTGGGTCCAGCTGCCACGGAGGCCGGCCCGAACCTCTGGACGCTGACAGCGGCTCCCAAATGGACTAGCTGTGTGACCCTGTCTCTCAGCACCTCCACCTCTGGGGCTGGGAGCGCAGGGCCCGAGCGCTGTGATGCGTGGCTGTACGCAGTGTGTGTGTGCTCGTCGTCACTGCTGCTTCCGCCGAAGCCGGGCCAAGCTGGCTTTCTGTCATCATCACAGGCCAATGAAGACCTCACCATACCGAGAACGTTAAACCACGAAGACCTAAAAAACGCCGTCATAAATTTTTGGATGATAGTTTTCATTTATTGATGAAGGAAAATTAAGAACATGTGGGGCTCTAAGAATGACATCCTACCTCCTCCAACGACTCTTCCTATTCAAGACAGATCACGGGGAACCTGTGTTGACCATCAGCCCAGCACAACCTTGAGGCTGGAAAAGCAACTCCTGCCTTTAAATTATGGTTTTACTATAGCTTCCCTGTGAGCCAACTGTAAGACTATTAAATGTGTTTTAATAATTTAACTCCAGGGAACCCGGGTGGCTCAGTCGGTTAAGCGTCTGACTTCAGCTCATGTCATGATCTCACGATCCGTGGGTTCGAGCCCTGCATCAGGCTCTGCGCTGACAGCTCAGAGCCTGAAGCCTGTTTCGGATTCTGTGTCTCTCTGCCCCTCCCCTGCTCATGCTGTCTCCCTCTCTCTCAGAAATAAATTAAACAAACATTAAAATAATAATTTAACTCCAACTATTTTAAGAGTTAGAGACTCGATGCTCCGAGTTTCCAGCAGTGCACACAGCCACGGCACTCGCTTCCACTCTAGAGGGACTCAGGCAAAACTCTCCAGTGAACAAACAGGAATGAACTTCCCCTACTTCTACAAACCACAAGTGCCTTTGCAACAGAGTATTTATGCATTATTCATTCAATAATTATTTGTTGTATATGAAAACAAATACACAAAACAGCAAAACTCTCTTAATATAAAAATAGGCACGTGATTTGGATCTGACAGACACGAGTTTAAATCCCGACTGATTGCTGTGAGGCCTTGGGCAGATCACCTAACCTCTCTGAATGTACATTCCCACAGGAGTGGAGACAGAGAAAAGACGACTTCCCTCCCAGGGGTGGTGTGGGGGCTGACGACAGGAGGCCCGCACACGGAGGGTCCGGCGCCGCCCCCACCACTCTGCGGCGGCCTCTACGTGGGAGGCCCCGGATCTGAGAAGGTGAAGGCCGCTACGCAACAGAGAGGGATGACGGAGTGAGAAAAACCACTACCCTGTCACCAGCCAAGTACCAGGTGATTCAGGCGGAATCCTCTATGGAAGGAAAACTGCCGGGGTCTCCAAACGGGTCACCTGGTCATTACAGAGCGGAGTGTCCAGCTGTGTGCGGGGGGGGACCTGGCAGACGCCCCCACACAAGCCAGCACTGCCACGATGAAACAGACGGCCGTCGTGTCTGTGCCGTGGTGCATGGAAAAGGAAGAAACTCGGTGGCTTACAGAAGGTCACGGCCCCAGACACACGTGTGGACACTACACAGAGGCAAACATCAGACAAACCCAGAGTCAAAGGCTATCCTGCGGAAGAAGTGGCCTGTAAGCTTCAACGCTGTGAGCGTGGCGAGACGCAAAGGAAGGATACGGAGCTACTCTCCACCACAGGAGAGAGAGGTGCGAGCCCGGGTCCTGGGTGGCGGAGGCTGTGGTGAAGGACGTCAGTGAACAACTACTACAAAGGGACGATGACAGCGTATCCTAATGCCTCCGTCTTAATTTTCCCAAATTTCCTAACCGTATCGTGGCTGAGAGAAAGCCCAATCGTAAGAAATACATGCTGATTTATTTAGGATAAGAGAGTATCAAAAAGAGGGAAGAGAAATAAAGCAAAAGTGGGAAAATATGATCAACTGGTGACTGAGAGTTCCCTGTCATGTTTTCATTATTCCAATGTTCGAGATTATTTCACAAGAATCAAACATTTTTTAGAAGAGGAAGATCTGACTTCTGCCCTCGAGGATCCTCTACTCTACCGGGAAAGAGAGCACGGCCTAATCACTCTAACGAAGAGCCTGCCAGTAAGAACATCACGTCCGGAAGCAGACAGCGCGGCAACATCAGGAGCGAGCAGAGAGGGCCCCACGGGGCGGGTCAGAACAGCCGTGGATGTTTCCCCCCGAAAATACCACAGGTGAGCTCCGGGTGGTCTGAGAGCGCATCTGCGCGCTCTGGTGGCCATGAGTGAAGGGAGGAAGGAAGAGCAATGAGAAAGAAGAACATGTGGAAATAAGGGGACGGTGGCGCCTCGATGGCAGCCGCAGGGCGGGGGGGCACACGGGGCCGCCGCAGCTGCGGTCGTGGCCCCGCTCCCATCGCAGGCTGGCGCTGAACCGCTCGTCATTCCAGCTCAGTCAAGACCTGGGTCTGATTGGGGCGCCTGGGTGGCTTAGTCGGTTAAGCGTCTGACTTTCGCTTAGGTCATGATCTCATGGTTCGTGGGTTCGAGCCCCGCGTCGGGCTCCGTGCTGACTGCCAGCTCAGAGCCTGGAGCCTGTTTCGGTCTGTGACTCCCTCTCTCTGACCCTCCCCTGCTCACGCTGTCTCTCTCTCTCTCTCTCTCTCTGTCTCTCTCTCCCTCCTAGAAATAATAAATAAATAAATAAAAATTTTAAAAAAAAAATTTAAAAATACTAAAAAAAAAAAAAAAAAAAAAAGACCTGGGTCTGATCAGCCTCGCTTCCTACCCGATCTTCCTGGACAACGGAGACCAAAGTCACGTGAAAACCTTCCCGAGAACTCCGAGCCTCTTCGTGGGCTTGTTTTAACCAACGTCAGGAAAGCTGAGGCGTTAAACGTGGCAGGTAAGGCTAGCAGCTGCGGCAAGGGCCTTAAAACCGGCCACCTTCGAGTCAACATTAGACATAGTCACGGGCTGAGGGGCAAGAAAAGATGGGAGGAAACAGACACCCAAAAGTGGCGTCGTTCGGACCCCAGGGGCGGTGCCGGGCCACACACGTGGGCCCGGACATCAGGAGCTCTGGCCGGTGGGCGGGCAGGACTGAGAAGGCTTGTGAGTCACAGGCGGAGGGCGAGGCCCCTCACCCCTTCCTCCTACCAGGGAGGCTGCCCTCGCCCTGCGCTTGGGACTCCCGTTCCGGGGGTACAGTGGGCGCCTCCTCCCCGACTTGCAGAGAGTAACATCCTAACAGCAGGTCTAACTGACCCCCTAGGTCACCCGTTCACACAAGTACCATCTTCGATGTGACCTTCCCCATCGGCACGGCCCCCGGCCCCCGGCCCCACGCTGAGGGGAGGAGCAGTTCAGGAGCCCTTATTTCCCTTGGATTCTCCTGGTGACCGCACACAGGCTCTGCTTCCCCAGCCTCCGGCCTCCGCCCCCTAAAGATGAAGCGGAGCTCTGGAAGGAGGATCCTTCGGGCCCCGACAGCTGCCTTGCCCTGCCCCCCAAGTCCTACTAAAAGGGAACCAGAGGTGTCACACACCCGTCTCCTCAGAGAGGTGTTCGGCTGTAATCTTTTTTTTTTTTTCTTTTTTTTAAAATATTTTTATTTATTTCTAGGAGAGAGAGAGACAGCGTGAGCAGGGGAGGGTCAGAGAAAGAGGGAGTCACAGACCGAAGCAGGCTCCAGGCTCTGAGCTGGCAGTCAGCACAGAGCCTGACGCGGGGCTCGAACCCACGAACCGCGAGATCATGACCTAAGCGAAAGTCGGACGCTTAACCGACTAAGCCACCCAGGCGCCCCTGTTCGGCTGTAATCTTAACAGCAGGCCAGCACTTCACTTCGCCCTGCGCTACCGCACGCCCTACACGAGCCCCTCGTGCTAAGGAACTTACTGACGTTGACGAAACACTCGAGGCAGATGCTGTTCGCATGCAACCCTAAAAGCACATGATTTCTGAATTAAGAGAAATATCTTCTTGCTCATTTCTGGAAATAAAAATTCTTCCAGGGGCACCGGGGGCGGAGGGGGGGCACAGCTCATACAGTTAAGCCGCTGACTTGATTTCACCTCAGCTCCTGGTCTCATGGTTTGCGAGTTCGAGCCCCACACTGGGCTCTGCATTGACGGTGCAGAGCCTGCTTGGTTTTCTCTCTCCCTTTCTTTCTCTCTTTCTCTCTGTTCCTCCCCTACTTGTGCTCTCTCTCGCTCTCTTTCAAAATAAATAAACTTAAAAAGAATTCTTCCATGTTTGTAGATTTTACATATTATTTGGCCCTAAAAATATATTTTTTACATTTAACAGAAAGAGGATGGAAAATAATAAGAGTCCTAGAAGGAATTTTCACAGAACACTGACTACTAAAATGACACATTTTCTGATTATGAGGTTCTAAGTCAAACCCCTGGAAACACCTCATTCTCAGCAGCAGGGCAGTAAGCAACCTGCCAGCAGGGGAGAGGGAGGGCTCGACCAGCAACGAGACACCAGCAGGGAGAAATGCCCTCCGGACAAGCGACGAGGGACCGGTGTTAACCCCGCTGGGGGGGCTCTGCGCGCACACGCGGGGCCTGGAGGCTTTCCTGTGGCTTCTCGGTCAGTGACGCCACCCCTGCTCTCAGTGCTGGCAACGGGAATGGGAAACAGCAGCAACGAAATCGGCCCACGAAACACTCGGGGTCACGTAAACGTGGTGCATGGAGCTCATCCAGAGCCCATGTGGCCCCTGGTGAGGACCGTGCCACCCTCTGGCCGGCCTCACTCTCCGTGCCTCCTCTGGGAGGGGGACCCTGAAGTCGGGCTTATTACTCTTTCAAGAAGCTAGATCTGCTTCCTTTTCACTTTCAACTCCGCACCAAAGTCGAATGAAGTGTGTGAGGGTCGACTCCCCAGGGGATCTATGACAACTTAGGGCAAAGTCATGGGCTTCACCCAACGTTTAAGCCCACGGACCTGTGACACTCGGATGAATAAGCAGTTTAACACGAAAAGGAAACCTTAGCCTTTGGAACGGTAAGAAGGGCATCAGACACGAAAACGGAAACATCTAGTCCCCATGTGCGGTGCTCCTAACGGCAGAGGCCAGTACCTCCCGGCGCAGCGCTGCTCACGGCAGGTCCCCGAGCCCTCACCAGGCCACGAGGGCCCGAGTGTCAGGCAGAACAGGCCCAACACGGAGAAAGGCAAGTGCAGAGAACAGAGCCCCGCTGAAGGGTGTGCCAGGACCCAGCCCGTGGGCGCTCCCAGGCAGGTTAAGCGTGCATGGCCCGCGGCAGTGGCTGCCGCCCCAGGGGCTAGGGGCGCACTGTGCCGAGGAACTAGGAGCCTGCGGACACAACCCCGCACGGTCACGAAACGCATCAGACACGGAAGTACCTGTTCCTGTAGGTCGTAGTCATAGCTGTCGTGCAGCAGGAGGCTGAGGACATACCGAGTGTAAATCATGGCGTCAATGCCGCATTTCTCCAGCTCCTGTCCCAGCCAGGTCTGCACTGGGCCCAGAGCATGGAGCAGAGACATGTCAGAAACAGACACGGGGCCCGGAGAAGAGGCTGCGGAGCTCCCGGATGGTAAACCGTCCACGACTACTGTACAGACAGGGCGCATGGATTTAGGTCGCTGACATCCTTAGCGTGCGAGGCATTTTCTGCAGGTGACGTCCTGGTGGTATCCGGAGGGGACTTTCACTCCAGGGAAAAGGAGAGAGGCCGGACATGGAGGCCACGCATCTACTTCTGCGGGCAGTCAGCCGTCTAGACCGGGACTTCCCACTCCAGGCATGGCCAACGCATCAGCATCCTGGGAGCAACACAGAGATGTGGTTTTCTACTTTCCTTTCACATTGAGGCCAGATGGAAGTCTCCGGCAGAACCTACGGAATGAGACAGAGAAAGAAAAGTCACGCGTCATATACAGACATAAATTACTGATCTTTCGGGGAAAAAACCCAAACGAACTGTTTATTGAAATTTGGCATCATAGAACACGGATTTCTTCTGGCTGTAATCTTTGACATTTGAAGCCAAGTGACATTTTGAACCCTTAAAAGCTTAGTATCATTCGAAAGAAAGGAAAACTCAGAACTTCATACTGTTGCGCTTCTGCTCAATCACACCGACATTTATCTCGCGATCTCGAGAGGCGGGCTAATAAAGTCGTGCTCGTCTGCAGCGCTGGAAGGTGTGTGGTAACGAATCACTAGTTCATTTTTAAGTGTAACAGAAACAAGCAACTGAATAGTCATTTCATTTAAACACTGGTTAAAAATGAGTCCTTTTAATTCAAGGTTTCACAAAGATAATCACTTTGTATGGCTAAAGGTTTTATGTGGTTGCTCACTACTTATTTCAAAAAACAAGTTAAGGTAAAACATGGATTTGGCTCAGAGGCACGCCGGGCTGTACGGTTCTATTTGGTGTAACTTCCACACCTCGACTCATGGGTTGCTTGCTTCTGTGATAGATGTCATACTCTTAACAGCTTTTTCTCCCAAAGTTACCCTACTTTGAATGTGTTAAACTAACCTAACAATGGCCTTATTACATCATGGTGTTCCTCATGTTAGAGTTCTCATGAACTTCCATCACCAGAAAATGAAAATTAACACAATGGCAGGTCCATCTCCTGCCATGTCCATCTCAGCTTTTGCGTGAATTTTAGCAGATAGTAAGAGGGTTACCAAAAGTGACTTTTTTAAAAAAAGCATTTTTGACGTTAGTAAAAAGATCAAATAAAAAGACTTCCCCAAAGATTTAAGACTCCTTTCTTGCATTTCATGAAAAACTACACAGTGACTTTGACATTCATTAAATATAAAGAGGGGTGCCTGGGTGGCTCAGTCGGTTAAGCGTCCGACTTCAGCTCAGGTCATGATCTCACAGTTCATGGGTTCGAGTCCCGTGCTGGGCTCTGTGCTGACAGCTCAGAGCCTGGAACCTGCTTCGGATTTGGTGTCTCCCCCTCTCTCTCTGCCCCTCCCTCCCTCTCTCTCAAAAATAAACAAAAATTTAAAAAAATTAATATAACAACAAATGTTTAAATCTACCACAGGACTAAGTTATTACTTTATCATTAATGTACATTCTGCTTCCTAAAATTTTCTCTACAAAACTGTCTTTTCTGATCTACAGAAGCTAGACAAATTAAAGCAAACTTTTTCTATGATTTTTACCTGCTGAAATTTTCCAGCTGACTCTCCAAACTAAAACATTTTTTGTAAGTTCTTTAGTATGTTTGGCACCCAGGATGCCCGACGGATCACCAAGTAAACAATACAGGGAATTCTGGGGACATCACTTGAAGCAAGGTGACAAGCTGGTGCTCAGTCAATGAGGATCAACCAAGACGGAGAGCGGACCGGAAGCCACGGCTGAAGGAAGCAGATGGAAGAACCGAAGGCAGCCTGGGCTCGCTGGAAACAGCGCCCGAGACTGGAGGGGGGCGGCCCTCACGCGTCCCGCACAGCACGGAGCAGGGCCGGCAGGGGAGGGGGCGCCCGAACACGGGAAGGGACCGCCACCAAGAACAGGAGGGAAGAGCACCTGCTACTCACCATGGCTTGCTCCCCGCCAGCCAGGCTGGAAAACCCCGAGTCAGAGGCGCGGGACGCTCAGGAAGTGGCTGCCTTAGCGCGGGGAAGCAACAGGCCCTAGACGGGACAGCGCCTGCCTGATACATCCTAAAATCAAAGCCTGAAAGGACCACACTGTCTCCAACTCATTTCACTACGGTCCCACAAAAATCTCAAGAAATTTATAGGAACACAAAAAATATCCAGCACTTAGAAAGTAAAATTTACAGCTGCCTGGGTGGCTCAGTTGGTTAAGCATCTGCCACATGTCACAGTGTGTGGGTTCAAGCCCCATATCGGGCTCTGCGCTAAAACTGTAGAACCTGCTTCCAATACTCTGTCTCCACCCCCACCCTTCCCCGACTCTCGCAAAAATAATATAAACATTAAGTTTTTAAAAAGTAATATTTGGGGCGTCTGGGTGGCTCAGTCGGTTAAGCATCTGACTCAGGTCATGATCTCCCGGTTTGTGGGTTCGAGCCCCTTGTCGGGCTCTGTACTGACAGCTCGGAGCCTGGAGCCTGTTTCAGATTCTGTGTCTCCCTCTCTCTCTGACCCTCCTCTGCTCACACACACACACACACACACACACACACACACACTCCCTCTCTCTCAGAGATAAATAAAACATTAAAAAAAATTTTGTCAAAGTAACATTTACAATGGCTGGCATCTAATAAAAAATTAGCAGACATGCAAAGAAATTAGCAGACAGACACAAAGGAAGTAGAAATGAAGAGAACAAGTCATTGAAACCAACTCAAAATTGACACAAAAGTTAGATTCAGCAGAAAAGGACCTTGAAGCAGTTATTATGACAAAATGCCACGCAGGGCAGGAGTAGAGAACAGAAGATATAAAGTCGAACATCTACAGATGAAAACGACAGCATACGAAATGAAAAGCACACAGCCTGGGGTTAATGGCAGATCAGTCATTTCAGAAGGAAAAATAAGGGCATTTATTTTGTTGTTGTTTTATGTTTGTTTGTTTATGGGGGGGCGCAGAGTGAAACAGAGAGAGAGAGACTCTCAAGCAGGCTCTGCACTGTCACTGGAGCTTGATCCCATGAACCATGAGATCATGACCTGAGCCAAAAATCAAGAGTCGGATGCTCAACCGACTGAGCCACCCAGGTGCCCCAATTACAGAGTCTGAAACTGCAAACGAAACCTTATGGAATGAAACAGAGAGAGAAAGGAACAAACTAACACAGCTTCGGCCAGCTGATGTGACAATTTTAAGAAATCTAACATGCACGTAATTGGAGAAGAAAGAGAAGGCAACAAAGACATTCGAAGAAATAATAGCCAACATTCTTCCAAAACTGATGACCGCTGAACCCAGAGATCCAAGTTCCCTGGACTCTAAGCACAAGAAAGATGAAGAAAATGACACCAGCGCACGTGGCAACAAAGCCCCTCAAACAGGTGACAGAGAAAGCTTCACGCCAGACAGAGGCCTCAGGTGTGACGGAGCAGAGAGTGAGGACACCAGGTTTCTTGCTGGACACACGCAAGTGAGAAGGGGGCAGAAGGGCTTGAGAAGCCTGAAAGGAAAAACCATGAACCTGGAATTCTGTACTCCACCCCCCCCAAAAAAAAATCTTCCAAACCAAAGGGGAAACAAAGACTTTTCCAGACATGCAAAAGCAGCGGAGGCGTCAGAAATGATGAAGACAGTCCTTGGGGCAGAAGGAAAATGACTTGAAAACAAAATGTGGATCTAGAACAAAACGTGGATCCACTCAAAGGAACACAGAGCACTGGAGACATTCTTCTCTTTATGAAAGTGTCTTTAAAAGATACTCCAGTGATTGAAACAAAAATAGTAACTATTTATTGTGAGGTCTGCAACATATGTATAAGCAAAACCCAGGACCTCACCGAGCAGGAAGAGAAGGGGAAAATGCACTACTATTTTTTTTTAAAAAATTTTTAACGTTTTATTTATTTCTGAGAGAAAGAGAGAGACAGTGTAAGCAGAGGAGGGTCAGAGAGAGGGAGACACAGAATCTGAAGCAGCTCCAGGCTCTGAGCCATCAGCACAGAGCCCAACACAGGGCTCGAACCCACAAACCATGAGATCATGACCTGAGCTGAAGTCGGATGCTTAACCAACTGAGCCACCCAGGCGAGCTGAAAACACCCCACTATTACCCACTCTGATCATGCTACATGAGATGGTAGAATGCCACTTGGACAGACTGGGATAAGATTGGTGTTAATAATAACAAAATTAAGCGGCCTAACCAACCAATTAAACGGCAAAGATGAGTGTGGAGGGGGGTCAGTCAGTTGAGTGTCCGACTTGATTTCAGCTCACGGTTCCTTAGAGCCCTGTGACAGGCTAACAACGCAGAGCCCACGTGGGATTCTCTCTCCCTCTCTCTCTGCATCACCCCTATCACCTGTGTTCTCTCTCTCAAAATAAACAAACATTTAAAAATAACAATAAAAGGCAGAGATGGTCAGACTGAACTTTAAAACTGCAAGACCCAAATATATGCTGCTTATAAAAATATCCACAAAAATAAAGACACAAATAGGTTAAAAGGACTGAAGAAGATCCAACATGCCAACACTAATATAAAGCAAGGCTGAGCATCTACATTAATAGGACAGATTTTAGAGAAAAGAGTATTAACAGAGATAAAGGTCATTTCATAATGATAAAGGGGTCAATTTATCAAGAGGACATAACAGTCCTATTTATTATATACCTAATAGAGTTTCAAAATGCGTGCATAGGGGTGCCAGGGGTGGGGCCCCTCGGTTGGTTGGGCGGCTGACTGGCTCAGGTCATATTCTCACAACCTGTGGGTTTGAGCTGCGCATCAGGCTCTGTGCTGACAGCTCAGAACCCGGATCCTGCTTCAGATTCTGTGTCTCCCTCTCTCTCTGACCCTCCCCTGCTTGTTCTCTGTCTCTCAAAAATAAACATTAAAATTTTTTTAAAAAATATCAATTTCGTAGGGGCACCTGGGTGGCTCAGTCGGTTAAGCATCCGACTTCGGCTCAGGTCATGATCTCACGGTTCGTGGGTTCGAGCCCCGCGTCGGGCTCTGTGCTGACAGCTCAGAGCCCGGAGCGGCTTCAGATTCTATATCTCCCTCTCTCTCTGACCCTCCCCTGCTCATGCTGTCTCTCCCTCAGAAATAAACATTTAAAAAAATCAGTTTCACACAACAACTTAGTATAACGTTTTTTTCCTCATTTAAATGCACTAAGGCCTTAAAAATTTGTGCCACGACAGACTCTGTTCACTGTGAAGACAGAGAGAAACACTGTTATAGCTGTTATTATGTGCACTTGAAAATTTTTTAATGTTTATTTTTGAGAGAGACAGAGTGTGAGCCGGGGAGGGGCAGAGAGAGACACACACACAGGCTCCAGACTCAGCTGTCAGCACAGAGCCCGAAGCTGGGCTCAAACTCACGAACCGTGAGATCATGACTGGAGCCGAAGTCAGAGTTTTAACCGACCGAGCCCCCCAGGCACCCCTATTGCGTGCATTTTAAAACATGGTTTCAAATCAACCCTAGGCGTCTCTCTGTTGTCATTAAGAGATTTCACACTTCTTTAGCCAAGTGAAAAGATTCCAGAAGTGGGTGAGAAAAAAAATCGGCCTACAAATGCAAAATGAAGCAAAGCCCGCTGAACCCCCAAGATCTTACCAGAGCTGGTTAAAACCTTCCCTTGCACATTCACCTCTAAAAGAACTCTTCCTCGAACTTGTTCAATAGCTGATTCTACATAGCTTTTATCTTTTTTTAACATTTATTTATTTTAAGAGAGCAAGACAGACAGCATGAGTGGGGAAGGAGTGGAGAGAGAGGGAAAGAGAGAATCCCAAGAAGGCTCCGCACTGGCAGCACAGAGCCCAAAACTGGCCTCGATCCCAGGAACCCTGAGATCATGACCTGGGCCGAAATCAAGCACTGGACGCTTAACCGATTGAGCCACCCAGGAGCCCCCATACAATTTGTAAATAATGGGCCACATCCCTAGACTCACTAGCCATTATGATCTATTTTTTACTCTCCACAGTTCAGACTGCAGACAGCCACAGAAAAAGGGCTCAAGCTGACAGGTGTGGCCCGGTGAGACGAGCGGGCAGCTGTCTGCACGGCACCTGAGCGCAGCCTGACAGCGAGGGCTCCGAGACAGAGAGAGCACCAGCTGGCCGTTCCTGTACCGTGCCAGCAGGTGCGAACATTCTCGGAGCCAGAGCGTCCGTCCTCCTTACCTGGAGCCGCACAGTTAGCAGACGGCCCAGGGACAGAACACCGGGCCGTAACGAGGCTTCCTCTCCGAAGCAGCAAGCCTTCAATAGTGGGGTGAACGCTGGGCCCCAGGAGAGTCTATTTCCAGTTGTGAACTGAAAGGAGCCTCCTGGGTACGTTGGCTCATGGTTTGTGTTTAATTAAACCTCCCTTTGGGTGGGATCTACCACACGGTCAAAACTATGGGGGTGGGGGCTCTGACGAGCAGAGGCAAAAGCCACGAACGTCCACCTGGCAAGTTCAAGAGCACAGCTGGCAAACACCCAAATTTCAAACCGTCTCTTCATCTTTATACTCCTTCCAAATGTGAAATTTAGTCAGTATGAAGTTAAATTTCATTCACTTTAACTAAACTCTCCGCAAGAGGTTGGAAGAAAAAGCAGCACTGTACGCACTCAAAAGCTTCTTGTTTTGCTTCAGTTCATTTTTCAACACGTGATTCTCCAGAGGGTCACAGGGAAGGAAGGAGCCTTGGGTCACCCGAGGGTCTGTCTCCCAAGCAAGACTGACCCAAGTCATCCTGCTGCCGAAGTGATCGTTTCTAAAGTCTCACAGTAATATGCTGATTTCAGAACATCTTTTGTCTTTTTTACATCAAATTTTAAATGGTTTCCACTAAGGATCCAAAATACATACAGAGCTACAAGTAATTAGAAGTTTCTACCACTTATATCTTTAAGTTTTTAAAAGATTTTTTTTTTAATTTTTATTTTTTAGAGACTAGAATGGGGGAGGGGGCAGGAGAGGGGGAGGAAGGGCGGCTGAGGGAAGTAGGAGGGGGGAGGGAGGGGGAGACGGGCCACAGAGAGAGAGAGAGAGAGAGAGAGAGAGAGAGAGAGAGAATCCCCAAGCAGCTCCTCGCTCAGCACAGTGGGGTCATGACCTGAGCCAAAGTAGAAAGTCAGACACACAACTGACTGAGCCCCCCAGGCGCCCCTCTTCTTTAGGTTTTGAAGGCAGCGCGCGGTGGGGCGTGCACAGTGGCCTAGCGGTCATCACCTCGGCGCTTCTGTAGCCCCTCACCTCTGCTACATAGCAGCTGGTTTTGCGCCCGTAACCTCCTGGGGTCTGTGTTTCCTCACCTGTAAAACAGTAATAAATAACCCCCCCACCAACCCCGTGCAGCTCAGACTCCCCTGAGGCTGCTGCAATGAGCAAGTGAGACATGGGTGTCCTACGTGGGTGTCCTAATGGTCATGAACAGCAGGCACTGTTCCGAACCCCCCACCCCGTGCAGCTCAGACTCACCTGAGGCTGCTGCAATGAGCAAGTGAGACATGGGTGTCCTACGTGGGTGTCCTAATGGTCATGAACAGCAGGCACTGTTCCGAACCCCTCACCCCGAACTGTGTACATTCGCTTCATCTCACACGTTCCCTCACTGATCCGATGATGCAAAGAACAGTATTTATGTAAAATGTATTCCGCTTTTAGAACAAAAAATACTCGATTTCCTTACTATCCCTAAACTAACACACTCTGAAACTAGTTTCCAGTCACAGCGAAGCCTTCCTTCTCGCTGACCAGCACTTTCATTCTCTGCTACAAATTCGCAGAGCGCAGCGGGCCACCCCGGAACCCCAGGGACACAATGGCTCCCTGGCGGCCTGGTGTCCTATTTGTTTGGAGGCGAGCACAGCCGCAGGGCCGTCTCCACCCCGAGCTGGCCCACAAGCCACACCAGAGCCGATGCTGCCCCGTGTACGATTTCCAGCCCTTTTAGAGTCTGAAGGGTTAAAAACGGCCCTGGTGGTGAATGAACATCTTCCCCCAAAGACTGGGCAACTCTGTGCAGGCTTGGGGATCAATCGAAGCCTCCGGGCCTACCATTAATCTGGGCCCCAAGTGAACGTGCTGGACTTGGGCGGCGGGGGTGAGGAGGTAGGAGCCTCCGTCAAGCCCTGCTCACTCCGGTGACACCCCCAGGGGTCCCGTGCCACTGGGCCCTCAGGAGTCAGGGCCCTGGGGCCTGTGATGTTTATGGTGAGATCCGGGACTAGAACAACACACTCAACTTTTAAAATAAAAGCATTCACTTCTTTATCTAGTCTGTATGTTTTCAGCCATGTAATTAGTCCCAAGTGATTTGTCCACTAAGAATAAAGGAAAATGGATCTACTGCTTAAGTGATTATATAAATACTTTTTCAACAAGTAATTAAGACACAGAAAGGCCGCAAGTTTCAAGTGAGTAATTTAATAACCGGGGGTTCTCCGTGGTGGGAGGAAGGGTCACTTTGCAGGAGTTCCCGGACCCTCCAAAGCCTCCTCCCTTGGGCAGGACGCCCCAGGAAGCAGAGTGCTGCCTCTGCACTCTGTGTGGCACCGCATTCCCGGAGGCGGTTCAAGCTGAAGCCCCCACGACGGCCTCGAGTGTTCTCCAGCTGCGGGAGCGGCGTCTCCTGTGAGCTCCAAGGAACAGACACCCTACAGTTTACTCTGTGTAGACCTCAAGCGGAGCAGACAAGTGACCAGCTGAATTTCAATACGAAACTGTTTCCAGGGTGGTGGCTCAGTGTTTCTGCTCGTGTCACGATCTCACAGTTGGTTAATTTGAGCCCACGTCCGGCTCCGTGCGGACAGCTTGGAGCCTGGAGCCTGTTTTGGATTCTGTCTCCCTCTCTCTCTGACCCTCCACTGCTCACGCTGTCTCTCTCTCTCTCTCTCTCTCTCTCTCTCTCTCTCTCTCACAAATAAATAAAAACATTTTAAAAATTTAAAAAAAAAACATTTAAAACATTTTTTAAACATATTAAAAAAACCAAACAAACCAATACTGGCTTGATTTCTCTCCAGTAAATGAATTCTGTTGGACTAAACATGGAGTCATTGGCTCTTTTCAACAGAATCCACGTACCCCTCCCTGCGAACCTGTGGGCCGTACCAGACAGTCCTCCTCACACCCAGACGCCGGATGCGAAGTCAAGGCGCTCTGAGACGGCACCATGTGCTAGAGGGACCATCGGTGGAAAGTGGAAAACTTAGCCTCTGTGTCTGATGGGCCTCAAATTTCATCAGGTCACATGTCACTGCAAGTAGAACGTCGTCATGGAAGGTTCGAGGACAGTGTCAAACCGTAAAGAGAGCAGCAAGAACCACGAAGCTCTTGGCCAAAGCAAAAAGAAAGCAGCGTAACCAGGAAGGGGCCAAGGTCCAAAACTCCGGAAGAAAGGTTACTTCAGTCACAACAGGACGGACCCGCTGCAGAAGCCATCAGTCCCCGAACACACAGTGTTAGGTCCTTGCTCCCGCCACGCGGCCGTCTGCACTGGCCGGGGCGCTCAGCATAATCACAGCGCGGCCACCCAGGCACCGAAGACGAGAGCATGGCCCCCGACCCTGAACCCCGCTAGTCCAGAAGCCAGGGGAAAGACGACCGGTGCCACAGCGTGTCCCTGCTGGAGGCGAGCCCTACATCTCGTCAGTCCAGGCAAGTCCAGTGGCCTCAGCCATGCAAGGGGCCTGGAGGAGGAGGCACCTCTCACACGCCAGGGGCAGAGGGAAGGCCAGGGACACGTGTCACAAGCACCTGCTTCAAGGGGCAAAACCGTGGGAGTCGCGGTGGGACACAACTCTAAGTCTAACCCCATGGAAACCAGCCTTCTGGTCAGGTGAGGGGGCGCACCTGAGGCAGAGGAACCAGAACGCTGCAAAAGAAAAAGGAAGCCCCACAAAACAGGCGCCGGGAGGTCTCAGAAGGCGCACACGCTACGGAAACACACCTGCGGGGCCCCCTCTCCTCTAAGACGCCCTCCCTCGTCACCTCCAGCCACACTGCTCTTTCCTGGGACACTCAGGGCACCCCTGGCCTCCCTGCTCTCTGCCCTCCAATGGTACCCGCCATACCCTTCTCCGACTACACGTGGCCGCCTCCACCAGCAAGGCTGCAAGGTCTTCACCCCACGTGACACACTGTCCCCGGGCTAGTGAGCAGAGTGCTTAGGCCTCGGCAGGTGAGCTAAATTGCATCAGATGAAACAATTCCCAAATCTAAATGGGGAAAGAACTGTGAAAGACAGGCTTGGGAAACCAGGCGATATTCATCACAGCAGCCCGTGGGGGGAACGCGGAGCTCCAGTCAAGTTCTCAGCCCCCACCCCACCCCCACCCCCACCCCCGGTGGGAAAGGACTCTGAGCTAGGAGCCCCGGCTCATTCTCGCACCAGCCGCACGCATCCCGGAGACTTCCTGGGTGCCCGGTACCAAGCGCGCCGTTAGTGATACAAGATCAACGACTTCCAGGTCTGCTGGAACCTCTGTATTTACCCTCCTAGGGGAGTGGGCTTCGGTCTTCATCCCCGGGTTATCAGCCGGTACTTCGTCCCAGGGAAACCCACTGCCTCCCACCTTCTCTTTGAGCCAGTTCGGTGCTTCACAATTGATGCCTTCATGCTAACTACATAGTTTTAACAAGTCTTCCCTGCTACGAACTGCACAGTAAATCTGACAAAGCGTTCAGTATTCAAGGGTCTAAATTACCCAGAACTGTCTTTTCCTAATTCCTCAATTTGGGTGTAAATACAATTTTCACACACACACACACACACACACACACACACACACACACACCTCTGAAGGGCAAGGGGAAAGGATATAAAAAATATAGATAGAAAAAAATAGAACAAAGAAAGGAGATGTTTAAACTACTAAGACCCTGGCTTTCAGATTCTACTCCGCTGCTTTTCACCAAGATCCTGTTTGCCTTGCAGATCAGAGCGCATACATATGAGGAGGTAGTTATACGCATATACATAATCCTTGCCTGTTATTTTCTGATCTCAGTGCATCGATTTGGAACACAAGATACCGCGCATTTTCTTTCATAGGTGGCATGCCTCCAGAGTGAATCTATGGTGAGAAAACAGAACGCATAGAAAATCTACAGCCTCGGCTGGAATTCTGACACGTGAAGAAATGACAGGCTAAAAGCTCATCACATAAAACCATTCAGCTTCTATACCTGAAAAACTATGGTAGATACAGATAATCAGACCTGCAGTCTCTTCCGCATCCAGAAATGTGTCAAGTGCTAAGAAACAAGGTTTCTTTTTAGGATAATATAACCCATAAAACTAGCATGGACATGAGTGCTTTCTGTGCAAGTAAGAACTGCATAAAGATTAAATTCCATTTTTAGGGGTGCCTGGGTGGCTCAGTCAGTTAAGTGTCCAACTTTGGCTCAGATCATGAACTCGCAGTTAGCGAGTTCGAGCCCCGCGTTGGGCTCTGTGCTGACAGCTCGGAGCCTGGAGCCTGTTTCAGATTCTGTGTCTCCCTCCCTCTCTGCCCCTCCCCTACTTGCACTCTGTCTCTCAAAAATAAACAAACATTTAAAAATAAATAAATAAACCCCATTGTTACCAGCCAGGTTATCAGAAACGACCTGATGAGCCTATGCTCTCCAGTGGCAATGAGAATTAATTATTTCCCTGAAGACAGGACTGTTCTTACAGACAAGACCACTGCACTGCTGGACAGAAGCAGGAACTAGCAAACATCTTACAGAACTGCAGACGACTAACAGACCTGGTTGATCTCCGATGTGGGAAACAAAGGCAAAAGAAAACAAAATAAATTTCCTTACAGCTCACAGCCCAGTGACAAGTCCTCGAGATGGACAGGGCAGCCTTTCACAAGGAGCCCAGCTGCCTCGATGATGACACTTTGCCGAGGGCGAAATGTAATCTTAGCTTAACATTATCCCAACCTCCAGGATCCTGAAAGTCTACTTCAATATATAAAAATTCCTCCAGAAACTTCCTTTACCTCTACCCCCAAAGATAGGTTAGCAATCATCTTCCAAGCCCACAGCCCCTGACACACATCCGAAGGGCCTCATGACTAAGGGTTTTCTAGAAAGTAATAAATGATCTTTTCCTACCAGCAGCAAGCCCCCTCAAGGTCCTGGAGACCTTGCTTCCAAATTCCTTAGAGACTTATGCGGTCGCCCCCAACTTGAAAGTGTATCAGTCCCCCGCCCCCCGTCACAACCACAGCGCAGCTCTTCCCGCCCAGGGGTCCTGTCCCTGTGCTTTAGTAAAACCAACTGTTTGCAAGGAAGACCTCTCAAGAATTCTTTCTTGGTCGTCAGCTCTGAACCCCAACACTTCCACATCAATCTCCCTGTTGAAAAGATAAGAAAAGGATGGGGTGCCTGGTGGGCTCAGCTGGGTAAGCGTCGCATTTCAGCTCAGGTCATGATCTCAGAGTTTGTGAGTTTGAGCCCCACATCAGGCTCTGTGCTCACAGCTGGGTGCCTGGAGCCTGCTGCGCATTCTGTGTCTCCCTCTCTCTCCCTGCCCTTCCCACACTTGCTTGCTCACTCTCTCAAAAGTAAACATTAAAAATTAATAATAAAAAGGTTTAAAAAAAAGGAGAGAACAAACTAGATCACGAGAATAGACAGGTGAAAGTACTCGTTCCACAGAGAATCATAAGTACCAGGTAGACTTCCACTAAAGCAAAAACAAATGGGAACGAGATCTTGTGTCACGAGACTAACCTCATGGGAAGAGTCTTCAGTCCGACGTGGATCAATTCTCCCCGCCTACTGTCAGCGCTGCCGACTCACAGCCCAGGTCAGCCTCTGAGCTCTGAGTGTCAGCGGCCCCAACCGGAGGAAGAGGAGCGCTGTGCAAAGTACATTCTTTTCTTTCTAACTTTTACCCACTGGCGGTCATTTGAGGAGTCACACTCAAATGTTAACATCTCTGGTTTGAGAAGCGGGGCTGATTTTCCCCTATTGAATCCTCTTCGCAGGTTATCACGTTACGATAACCAGCAAGGGGTTTATAATTCATCCGGGTCTATTAGACATTAGAATTCATTAACAGCACTACAAAATGGCAGTTTTTATGCCTTCAAAAAAGTCCATGGTGAAGATTTAATAGAAATGCTGTTTTTCCCTAGAAGGGGGGAAACCTCACATCAAGCAGGCGATGGAATGAAAAGCCATGCAGAATGTGGGTCGGGGGGGAGCAGGGGGTGTCTGTGCAGGCAGACACTGGAAAGGCACAGTCGTCCTGTGAACGACAAGGCAGCTACCCAACAGAATCCAAGCATCGAAACAAAGCTCATTATTAGGAAATCCTAAATGCTTTTAGAGGGTCACCTGGGTGGCTTAGTCAGTTAAGCGTCTGACTTTCGCTTAGGTCATGATCTCGTGGTTCGTGGGTTCGAGCCCTGTGTTGGGCTCTGTGCTGACTGCCAGCTCAGAGCCTGGAGCCTGTTTCAGTCTGTGACTCCCTCTCTCTCTGACCGTCCCCTGCTCACACTGTCTCTCTCTCTCTCCCCCCTAGAAATAAATAAAAACATTTAAAAAACTAAATGCTTTTAGAAAAATTGCTGGAAAGTAAAGAAATTAAATTTCAGAAATATAAAAACTTCTGTAAGGAGAAACTTAACTGACCTTCACTCTAAGAAATCAAAATTTCTAAAACCACTATATTTAGAAAGAAAAAATGTAAACAAGCAGAGTTTTAGAATTCTGAAAACGCAAAAGGCTCAAACATGACGAAAACCACTGAATCCAGGATGAAACGTTTTATCAAATACAATACTACAGCACGGTGTCTTCATCATCAAGTTATCTAACAATGTGATACCTCTGCCTGTCAAACGTCTGAGCACAAAAATTCTACAGCTTTCAACTACTGGCCTCAAAATTCAGTGATCTGTCTTCTGAGTTTCAATGGGTGGAGGGAACAGGGCCCAAAATTCGATAGCTCACTGGCAAACAGTGGGTCAATTTTTTTACATCTTTTTAATGTTTTCATTTATTTTTGAGAGAGAGAGAGAGAGAGAGAGAGAGAGCGTGAGCAGGGGAGGGTCAGAGAGAGAGGGAGACAAAGAATCCAAAGCAGGCTCCAGGCTCTGAGCCAGCTGTCAGCACAGAGCCTGATGTGGGACTCGAACCCATGAACCGTGAGATCATGACCTGAGTCAAAGTCGGGCACTTAACCTACTGAGCCCCCCAGATGCCCCAATTTCTTTTAATTACTATATAAAACTGTAAGTTAAGTAATACATATTACAGTTCTCCAAAATGAAATTAGATAATGAGCAATACTGCGGTAAGATTTTAGTATCTGTCAATAAAAGATACTTAATTCAGTCTAAAACATCTGTACGGATTATCTGATTCATATCCTACTTGTTAGACATTGTGAAGGATCAGAATTCTCTATTTGATTTTGCAAAAAGATACACATTTGAGAACTCAGAATAGGTTCTGAGTATGTGTATTTTTCACCCATTAAGTATATGCCTCAAAGATTAAATCAAGTCTGTAGCTGTGACTCTCAGGATGACGATATAGGTACGGCCCTTAGGAAGCTATTAAATGAACAGTATCATCATTTAAAACATAACCCACTACAGTTTCCCCAAAGTGTATTCTAAGTGACATAAAAATTTATTATTTTTGCTGGAGATGTTCTTCCTTTTGCATAAATCAGGGAAGTAGCAGAGCTGAAACAAAAGTAGGCTTGCTTATTTTAGGGCCTCTGAAAACTTTCAGTAAGGTAATACTCACGGTAATGTGCATCTGGGGCCTCCAGAGAGGAACCAAGGTAGACGGCATGTTCCATACTTACTTCCTTATAGACCGCTTTTGTGTTCCTCAGAACACACTCGGGGAAATAAGACCTTCTAACCAGAAGGAATTAACATTGTCCCTAATGGCCAAGTCACAAGGAAGACACAGATCATCTTAGGGTCCTTAGAGCCTAAATTCCCTAGAGTTGACAAGTTAAACTGAAGATACCATTTAAAAATAAGATCATTAAGGACTTCTTTCTCCTTTATTTTCCTTTAAATAATTTGCATACATTACAGTTCTATATAGAAACTCGATCAGCACTCCTTTTTACACGGTACCAGCAACGTGCAGACGTCCCCCCTTGCCCCTGGGCACGCCTCAATCCTCCCCTGGGAGTCCAAGCACTCGGGGGACGGGTGGATGCCTGCATCAATGCTACCAACGATCTGCCAGCGCACATTACAGGCCCTGCAGCAAAGCCGGCACCCAAGTGCCAAGGAGGTGCTCACAGCCAGTGAAATGCTCCCGGGTCTGTTCCCACGGACAAAACCACCAAGCTGCTCTTTGCGGGGTCAGAAGACAGGTATCTGACAACAGGATGCTAGTGGCAGAGCCGCCACCAGGAGTGAGGGAACTCAAAGGGCCAGTGGCGCTCAGAGGGCGTCCTCCAGGGGTCGGAGGAGGGGCAAGATAATGGAGATGGACGGGTGCTTAATAAACATCTGCTGGGGTCAAGCACAGCTGCTACAACATTTAAAAATGCTACCAATCTGGGGGCGCCTGCGTGGCTCAGTCGGTCAAGTGTCCCACTCCTGATTTCGGCTCAGGTCCCGATCTCACGGTACCAGAGGTGAAGCCCAGCACGGGGCTCTGCGCTGAGAGCTGGAGCCTGCTCGGGAGTCTCTCTCTTCCTCTCTTGGCCCCTGCTCCTCCTCTTCCCTTGCTCACACATTCACTCTCTCAAAATAAATAAATACACTTAAAAAAAAAAAAGAAAGTAAAGCAATGCTGCTGACTTTTAAGTGTACTCCGAGGCACCCCTGAACCTGGGAAACATGCTGAGAAGCCCCACTGCTCTTAGAGGCCAAGTACAGTGGCATTAGTAGGACTTTTTATCTACAAAATTCTCCCTACATCGACATTTCTCAAGACCCGACATATAAATACTTTAAAGGCCATGTAATATTAACAATGCAATATTCTCGAAAATATACTTAAAACACCCAGCAACCTGTGAGGCCCCGACCTGCCTGTGGTTCAGGACTGCTATCCGCCTCGTGAAGCAAGGTGGAGAAGACCGTGCTTACGAGTACAAAGTCCCGATCTGGAGGTACCTCCTGGACTCAACACTGTGCAACCAGCCTGGGCTTCAGGACAGTCACAAAAGTGGATTCCTTAACAATAAAATAATAATAATGCAGTTTCAAAAAGTAAAATAAAATACCCAGCAAAGTAGGACACAAAGGTGACAAAGTTTGGACTGGAATTTATACTTATTAAAACCCTTCTCAAAAAACAGACTGGAATGATAATCTGCAGAGCGCTATTTGGGTCAAAACTCCTTAAAATTTTGCTGATCCATTCAAGTCATAAGCATTATTACAAAGGTCAATGTAAAGAAATAAAGTAGCAGAAACACACGCTCACATATACCCCAGGAACATATGCTGAGGCACAGCTGAGAAAAGCATATAAACAGAAACAGCTAATTATCCAAACACTAAACATAAAAGTCAACTTTCAAATGACTCCTGTTAAACATGAAGTCGGCTGGGGCGCCGGGGGGCGGGACGCCCTCAGTTGGTTGAGCATCCGATTTTAGCTCAGGTTATGATCTCTCGTTTCTGAGTTCAAGTCCCACAGCACAGAGCCCTCTTCAGATCCTCTGACTCCCTCTCTCTCTGCCCTTCCCCTGCTTTCACTCTCTCAAAAGAATAAATAAGCATCTTCTAAAAATATGAAGTTGGTTATGCTTTTCTTATAGGTTCTGGTCAAGTTCTCGCTCATGTGAAATTTTTCACTTAAGGGTTAGCAGTAAGTATTCTACTCAAGTGAACATGAAATTAGACAACTCTGGATTATAATCTCTAGATTATAATCTCTAGAAATAGTTAATAAATCAGAGAAACCTTAGCCAGACGCTTCTTCCAGGTGTTACGTAACTAAGGAAAGAGAGCTACTGGCGTGACTTTGGCCCTGAGCTATGTCAGAGATCCCAGAACGTAAAAGTTTCAACCCCGCACTGACAAGGTCTAAGATCTGTGTGATTTATTCAGCAGTCACTACCAACAAATCCGTTCTCCTACTCTGACCTCTCAGCCTCAGATTCTACCCACCCACAGGATGGTTCTGTTTGAACATGAGCTAGCTGGCCTCGCTCTGTAGAACTACCCGCGTACGCGCTCACATTCAACTGTCATCCTGTCTCCGATGCGGTCATTCCTTCCTGAAATAATCTCACGCCAATTAATTTCAATCTTCCATGCTCTCTCTCCATCACCACCCCCCTACAGCTGGCTCCGCACTTGAGTCAGCACTGTGTATTCTGTTAGGTCACAGCACACCCCTGTGCCCGAACGTCTCTGGGGGAGACACGAAGATGAAGTGTCCTGGCTGGATTCGGCCGCCACAGCACAGCCAGCACCTCCCCGGCCTCCCTCAGGCTGGCCAGCGCCCGACACGAAGGTGCAGGGAAGGAGGCAGGGGGCCTACAACTCAGAGGAAGGGCTGGGCTCATACAGAAGCCCCCCCGCCCCCAAGGGCCTGAGATCTTTGCTACAAGAGCAGTGGAGAATAGGGCTTAAGAGGGGAGAGTCACTGTGGTGGCAGATTTTAGGGGTCAGACCTCACTCAAACCCGCTGAACCAGAGCCTGCATTTTACCAAGGTCCCCAGATGACAAACGCACTTTTTTTCTTAAGTAACCTCTAGGCCCAATGTGGGGCTTGAACTCAAGACCCTGAGATCAAGGGTTGCATGCTCTACAGACTGAGCCAGCCAGGCGCCCCTGGATGTGCTTCAAAGTTGGAGAACACGTACCCTTAGACGCCTCTCCCTGCCTCAAGGCCAGGAAGAGGCCCTTCTGTATTTTCTTCTGAAAGTGCTCGTTTTTCTTTTCCTGTTGGGGCAAAGTGAACTCCTGCCCCCAACCAGCCGCTCCCTTCCACGGCCTGTCACACAGCAAGGCCCTACGGTCGCAGGGGCGGACTGGCAGCGGCCCCTGCGACTGCCCCGTGACCAGTGTGACACACACCACGTGCAGGCAGCTCCAAAAGTGACGGACACTGTGATTAGGCCTGGCCCCTGGTGGTACCACTGGAAGAACGCATCCCAAAGGCGACGGCGCAGCACGGGTCTCAGGGTGAGAGGACACCTCTGGCAGCACTGCGACAATGGACTCGCAGCCGCCAACGTGTGACGTGAACCAGGGAGAGCCGTTTGGGGTTTTAGCCACTGAGAATTTGGGGGCTCTGTCACCACAGTACAACCCTGTAAAATCTAATAAACGTTCAAGTCCTTAATCCATCTCCAGGTCACCCGTGTCTAGAATGAGCGAGGCCGGCCCCTGAGCGCAGGTCTGCTGCGTGTCTGGTGGCCCGGCCCTCTGGCCCGCGTGCGCCACACACCACCCCCCGCCCCCGCAGCAAAGGCCCCCAGACCTGCATGCCCATCTGGGGCTCTCTGTGGTGCTCTTGGCAAGCATCCCCACGCCAACACCACGCGCTCTGAACTTCTAGACTCTTCTGTGAAGCACTGAGGTCTTCTCAGGAGAGGCCACCGTGTGCAGTCCTTGGCTCCTTCTTATAATTTTGGGATCGACCACCACATGCGGTGAGAAACCCCGCCGGGATTTTCCTCGGAAGCGCACTAAATATACAGATCAACTCGAGGAAAACAGATGGCTTTCCACTGCTGAGCCTTCCAAGCTGTGAACAAGGACCATTCCTCGGTCACGTTAGGTGTCCTCCGAGACCTCTCGGCGAAGATTCACGTCCCGCACACAGATCCAGGCCACAGGCTCTCCTAGGTTCTTAGGAAGGAGGAGAGTTTTGTGACCCTTAGGCGGCTCAATGCCGCTCTCGGCTTGCGGGGCCCGCCCTCGCCTCAGTGGGTCAGGGACAGGGAAGTCATCCTTTGTCTGGGACCTGATTACACAGGAAGTGTTTCCACACTTCCTTGTCAAAGCCGATGCTCCCTGTAGGTTTTCTGCAGGCATCCTTTACTGCTCAAGACCACTTCCTTCCACTTGCAGTCTGAGAAGACGATGGCTGTCGCTGTCACCTATGTCTAGAATTAGTGAACAAAACTACCTCCTTTGTTACGACACACGCGTGGTTTTCTTCCAGTGACAGCAGAGGCAGCTTACGTTTACGGCTCATTCTTTTCATCCCAACAACCCAGGAGGTGGACACCGTCATTATTCCCTTTCAACGGGTGATGAGATGGCACCTGAGAACAGAAACTTAATTCCTCCAAACATCAAGAAAGGAAGAGCCGGGACCTGGAAGCAGCTAACTGCAGAGCCAGGCTCTTCGTCACTACGACCCTCTGAAGACAAGTCACACCCACGGGGCGCTTCTGGCCCCAAGGAGAGGCCCGCACAGCGACAGCCCGCATCCCACTCTAGCCCTCTGGGAGTTACAGTCTGCTCTGACTAGTCCAGTATGACCATGGGCGCCTTAGGAAGTCCTTCAAACCATCAAAGCAGGACAACTTCAAAGAGGGGGAAAAGGAAGGTAGAATTAAATGAATCCATATTTTTAAACACATGTGAAATAGGGGCGCCTATATGGCTCCATCAGTTGAGCATCCGACTTTGGCTCAGGTCATGATCTCGCAGTTTTCGTGGGTTTAAGCCCTGCGTCAGGCTCTGTGCTAACAGCTCAGAGCCTGGAGCCTGCTTCGAATTCTCTGTCTCCCTCTCTCTGCTCCTCCCCTGTTCATGCTCTGTTTCTGTCTCAATAATAAATAAAAACATTAAAAACTTTAAATTCATGTGAAATAGATTTCAAAATTTTGAGAACGAGCACCGATCTAAGGACCTTTGTCCCACTGATAATCGTTTGAGAACATGCAGCGCACGCAGCTCACAGCTGACGAAAAGCTAGGAGGGCTCCGCCACACCAAGAAAACCGCAAGGTGGCATAGACACCGCGTGAAATCAGGTTAAGTTCAAGGAAACCGGCACGTTTACTCCGGGGGGAAGCTTAATGCGCTGTAACTGCTTACACCCCCCCCCCACACACCCCCTACGTGCAGCAGGCGGGAGTGGGGGGTGGCTGAGGGAAGTCACAGGGAAAGGGAAATAGACTAACTCTATGTTTCTTCAGAAACCCAACCAGTACGTAAAACCAGATCAATAAAAAATTTTTTAAGAAAACTACTCTCCCATTGTGGCAGACACCGGCGACCCCGGGGCTCCCCAGTGAAGGCTGAGCTGCGGCCGGGGGGGGGGCGCTGTGCCGGCCTCTTCAGGGACTTTCCCCAGGGTGGTCCACACCCCCCAACAGAGGAGAGCGCGCAGGTCTGGTCCTCTGGGCCGGCCAGGGCCACGGTGCCGGGCGACTCTCGCTGCGCGCCCCCGTGGGGTCGGCCGGGCCGGGCGGGGCCTGTGAGGCAGCCCCTCGTCTCCCTCCTCCCTACAGGCGTGGACCCCGCGGGGACAGCGTCCTCCCCGAAGGCCGGACGGCTCCATCAGGTTCTAGTGGCCCTTTAACTGGATTCAAGCCTCAGAAACTACCACGAGTCGAGTCGAGTCGGTGCGTAAGTAAGACCCAGTGGGCGTGACCAAGCGTCTGGGGGGGCGATGGTGGCTCGTTCTCGAGGAATTTTCCAGCGAAGAGAATGTGATTCCAGCGCGTGCACGAAATAACCATCCTCAGCATCCCGAGTACCGTTCGCTCTGCAGAAAGGCCGGAATCGCACTTCGGTGCTGCGGTGTGCGAACACGACAGCTGACCAGAGTCCAGGTACCCGCGCCACACTTCCACTCTCCCGCCGCGGCCCTGCAATCCCCCTCTGCCCAGTGCCCGGCCCGGTAAGCGACGTGCCCACAGGATGACGGAAACGTGCACAGAGGCCCACACAGGAGGCCACGCGCAGAGGCATAACTCGCGGCGAGGCGCGCACGCGCCAAAAACACAGAAGCTGAGACAGAGGCACAGGGCAGGGCCTCGCTCAGAACCTCCGGAAGGAAGCAGCCCTCGTGACACCGCTTTTCAGGCTCGCGGCCCCGGCCGGCGGAGGAGAGTAATGGAGAGTTAAGTAGAGGCGCGTGGGCGGCGGCCCTGGGACTCCGCCGCACGCCTCCCACCGGCCCGGAAGCGCGTTCCTGCTTCCGCGACGCCCACCTCCCGGCAACCGCGGCGGCGAGGGGCGCGCGCGCAGGCGTCAGCGTCGGGAGCGCGCCGACTGCTGGCTGGGAGACATCCTCTCGTCCCGGGCCACTCAAACGCCTCTCAGAGCACCAAAACCCAATACTGAGCCTGAGACCGAGGGCAGGGGCTCAGGTGAGGGGCAGGGAGCTGCCCTAACCGCATCTCCCCACCCCTGCGTCCAGAATTCTTCCCTTCGATCGTTCATTCAAAACACACAGAACTCCCTCTCTGTGCGGGACACCGCCGTCACAGCACGGAAACACACCACGCCCAGCCACACACCTCTGCAGCTCACAGATGAAGACACTGCGACGTGGTCAGGGTCCCACGGCGGATCCACACCGGGGCCCCCGCACGCCGAGCTGCCCCTCCTCCACCGTGCAGCCTGCAGCCCTACAGTTCTGAAGGGTCCAAGCGAAGCCTTTTTACGCTGCATTTAGCGTATCCTTGTTAATCAGGGCTTTTGGTTCGGCCACTGCCGTTCACCATCCGCACAGACCCAGAGGTGTTTGAGGAAGCGGAGAGGCCTGAACCCCGTGCCGGAGGGAAGGCGACACCGGCGCTGACCCCACTGCAGCCCGGTCCTTCCAGAGGTGCTCAGCTGGCTGCCCCGGGGAGAGACCGGAGAAAGGCCGCTGGGGGGCCGGGGGGGGGGGATCGGTCTCCGTGCCGCCGCTAACGAAGAACCGTTACAACCGCTGCCCTGAAATGCGCACTGACGTTCCTCGGAAACGGGCGAATGAAACACGGGGCCAGGAAGAACTCCAGGCCTGACGCTGCACCAGGCGGCACGGGCGCGCGCGCACGGCCACCGACACAGCACGCGGCCGCCGTGAGCCGCACCAGCCAGGTCCTCACACCGACTGGGGTCAGCCAAGCCCCCCTCCACACGCCTCCAACCCGGGGTCTCTGTGAGATGACAAGGACAGGAATGGCACACTGACCGAAAGAACTGAATGACCAAGTCAGAACGTAACAAAGCCCCCTCGAGTAGCCAAGTCTGCTCCGGGGCCTTGGGGAGCCTTCCAAGGTGGCCTACGGGGCTCAGAATTGGAAGGAAGGTAAGATATCCGAACAGGCGTTTCATCGAGCGAAGGCTGCAAGCTGGGAGAAAGGCCTGAGGTCAAGGCTTTGGGGGTCATTGGCGTCACCTTCCTGCACTGATGGCGTCTACAGGTGCTCCGTCATCGACTGCAGGGCGCTGGCAGAGGCCAGGCTGCGGCGGCGCGGTCACCGCACGGCCGCATTGGTCCTGATCGGACTCCGCCTAACGCACAAGCAGAAGCCACAGCAGCCGAAGGGGATGATCCTGACCCTCTGGACCACCTCCTCTCCGAGACCTGCTCCCGTCTAAGGAGCCAAGCCCGTGTGCCATGTGCCGGCCGGGCCTAGCTGCTCGCATTCTTGTACACAAGTTCTAGAGACACCTTAGTGGAGCTCACCTGCCCACAGACAACTATTATCAACCCCCCCACAGCCCCCTCACCCCCGCGCTCCTCCCTTACTCACCCCTCCATTAGCACCCTCCAATAGCAAAATGTGAGGCACGGGTACGTAATTTCAAATTTTCCAGCAGCCATACCAGCAAGGAAAAATGGGTAAAATAAATTTCAATAATATATTTCATTTAACTCAACAGATCCAAACTATCATCAGTCCAAGCATAATGAGGGTAAAAGATTACAGAGATCTGTTTTCCCATGTGGAGTCTCTGAAATCTGCTGTATATCTGACACAGCACATGTCAAGTCAAACTAGCCGTGATTCAAGTGCTCAAAAGTCACACATGGCTTGCGGCCACCTTACTGAGCAGCGCGGTCCCAGCTGGTCTCCAGGCCCGCGGTTTTACACGCCAGTGACGTGTGACTACTCCAAACTGCTCTGCTTCTCTCAGGAACCTCCCATTTCTAGAGCCTTCAAGCTATGAGACAGTCAGCGGTCTAACTGGCATCTCAACTTATAACATGTCTTTAGAAAAACCTGAATCCTCCCCACCACCATCCCTGCAGAGACCTACCTTCCCAATGCCAGTCCAGGCAGCCCGTGCTGCTCAAGCCAAAGCTTTGCCTCATCCTGACCCCTCCCCCTCCTCCCACTCCCATCCCCCCTCTGCCAGCAAATCCCAGTTCTACCGGCAGATCACATCCAGAGTCGGGGTCCCTTACCCGCACTGCTCTCACTCTGCAACACTCTGCTTCTCAGGGAGCCCCAGATCTTTCTCCCTTATTTTCTTCGGGTCTCAGCTCAAGTGGCATCTTACCAGAGAACCCTACCCTGTCCAACCCGTCTCCTGCTCGACTTTTCCTCTTCGCATCAATTTTCACTTGATACTTTTACCCACTGCCTCCTCATACTGTCGGGACCGAGCAGTGCTTCGTGTATGTGGTGACCCTGCTCAGATGGCCCTGGCGGAGCACCTGCTGCTGCTGCTGCTGCACATTCAGAGTCACCACAGTGACATCGAGCCACCCCCAGCACTACTGGCACGCAAGGGGTACTAGACCCCGGCCACCCAGCCTGCTACAGACCCCCCCAGGAGCCTAACCAAGGCTTTCTCAGAGCTGCCCTGGCCTGAGGCCACCCCCACCCAGGCTCCCCTCCCCGCGCGGCCCTGCACAGGGTCTCACCTGCACGGTGGTCAGAAGCTCTTCCTCCACACTCCTGCGGCCTCTCTGCGCTAACGGCACGGAGCCTGATTGGGATTCTCGGCCCCTCCCACTCGTGCTCACACACATGTGCATGCTCTCCCTCTCTCTCCAAAGTAAATAATAAACATTTAAAAAAAAAAAAAGAATTTTGGGCTCTGGCTCCACCACGTATTATCCGTGACCTCAGGTAAGCCCTCCCCACCGCAGCTGCACCATCCGTAGAATGGACCGGATACCACCCCTCTCAGGGGCCGTAGGACACAGGAGTCAGTTACCCGCGTCCGAGCAGACGCGGGCTCACCCTCCTCCTCACCCCTGCTCCCCAGCCACTTCTGACCTGCTCCGCTTCTGACCTGGGCCGGTTCTCCCTCCTCAGGCAGCCTGGTGGTTCCCACTCCCGGGAGGTCACCATACTGATGCCGAACTTGGTGCGGACACGGGATCGGCATAGCGCGCTACAGCCCGCAACTCCTGGGCTCACGCCCTGCTCCTGCCCCGGCCTCCCGAGGGGCTGCGACTACAGGCGCCACCTCCGCGCCCGGCTCCCCAGCCATTTCTGAGACTCCTTTCCCTTCCAGCAAGGATTCTGGCTCCTCTATAACTAGGCAAAGCCCAAGTAATGCTACATACGCACTAGTGACCCCTTGTTCCACTGGGCCTGACGATTAAACTGCATTTTCATTCCTGACCTGCCTGTGATGGGCTTATGGTTTATTTTACTGGATTTTAGAAAATGAAATATTGTCAGACACAGAGATCCTAACACTGTTGAAACTTAAGCTGTTTCCCTACAGCTTAAAGTAAAACATGCTTTTTAAGAAAAAAAACAACCCAGTACAAAATCTAAAACTGCAATTCTGTACCAACTTCCTACCGCTGGTTTTGGAGCTCCTTTAAAGAATTTTTTTAAGTCTGTAGCTGTCTAGGTTATGAGGTTTATTTTTTTTTTAATTTTTTAGATGTTTATCTACTTACTTTTGAGAGAGAGAGAGAGAGAGAGAGAGAGATAACGTCCACAAGTGGGGCAGGGGCAGAGAGAGGGAGACACAGAATCCGAAGCAGGCTCCAGGTTCTGAGCTAGCTGTCAGCACAGAGCCCGACACGGGGCTCGAACCCACGAACCGTGAGATCATGACCTGAGTCAAAGTCGGACGCCCAACCGACTGAGCCACACAGGCGCACCAATTATTAGCAGTTTTAAAAACTACTCAAGCATGACATACATGCACTTAGATATGCAGTCAAGTCTCCAAGCCGATAAACTAAACCGTTTCTGGTGGAGACTCACAGGAACCAGGCTGAGGGGGTATAAGATGAGAGATGCTTCCCTTTAAACACTTCTTTTAAAACGTGCTGATGGGGCACCTGGATGACTTGATCAGTTAAGCACCCAACTCTTGCTTTCAGCTCAGGTCATATCTCGCGGTTTGGGAGTTCAAGCCCTGCATCCACTTCGGATTCTCTGTCTCCCTCTCTCTCTCTCTCTCTCTCTCTCTCTCTCGAAATAAATAAACTTAAAAAAAAAAAAAGCCTTTACTGGACAGGCTGCATAACTGGTACGGTCCAGTGCACAATGCAAACGTAGGCCCCTGGGTCAAAATTACTAAGAGTCCAGACTGTGCGAGCAGAGCCTCGAGCCAAGCAAGGACCCCGTGGGACTGCAGTACAGGCTGCCGGCTCATGAAGCTGACCCTGGATGAAGCTCTGTAATTTTTTTCATTTATATCCAAGTTCGTTAGCATATCGTGCAATGATTTCAGGGACAGAACCCAGTGACTCATCCCCCTACGTATAACCCTAGTGCTCATCCCAACAAGTGGCTTCCTTAAGCCCCTCACCCACCCAGCCCATCCCCCACCCACCCCCCACCTCCCTCCAGCAACCCTCAGTCTGTCCTCTGTATTTAAGAGTCTCTTAGGTTTTGTCCCCCTCCCTGTTTTTATATTTTTGCTTCCCTTTTCTGTATTCACTGTTTTGTTTCTTAAATTCCTCCTATGAGTGAAGTCATAGAATATTTGTCTTCTTCTGACTGACTAATTTTGGTATAATTTTTAACCAAATACTGAATGTGCAATAGAAAGAATTTGCCTTCCTTAGTAGTGCAAAATTATATCACAGGACTGCCTGTGATATAAGAAGAAAACATCCAAACTAATGCCGAAGTTATGAAAATATACCCACCAAAAATTTTTTAACATGATCAATGATAATTCAGAGAAGTTAGAAACTTGCTGGTCAGCTTTTTGTGTGCTTGTTTGTTTGTTTTAGGCTGCTTCGAGTAGGAAAGTTGGTTATTCACAGAAGTTCACCAATACACGTTTCAGGAATGCTCACAGCAGCACCGTACGGAAGCCCATCCCGTCAACGAGTTAAATCCTGGCACATTCATACAATGCAATACCAGGCACCTAAAAAAACAACCCCACAGTGAAGTGGATGTGCACACAAAGATCTGTCCATGCTGATATGGAAAGTGCTCCAAGATGCACTCCAAGATACAAAGTTCGGGGTTTGCTTAAACACAGAATACTCTCTACAGGTACTCCATTTTTTTTTAAGTATTGGCATATTTTTTCCTATGACATCCAAGAAACTTCATCAGTGATTGTTTACATACAGGATGAGTACAGGAGGGGAAGGAGAGCCCAGGAGACTGACTTTTCATCTTATAAGCTGCTTTGTTAGACTTCTTAACATGTACTTTTTTTTAAGTTTTATTTATTTTTGAGAGAGACAAAGAGAGATTAGAACACAGGCGATGAAAGGCTAGAGAGAGGGGGACACAGAATGGGAAGCAGATTCCAGGCTCCAAGCTGTCAGCACAGAGACTGATGCGGGGCTCAAACTCATGAACCAAGAGATCATGACCTGAGCTAAGTCAGAGGCTTAACCGACTGAGCTCTCCAGGCACTTAACATCTACTTTTAAAAATCCAAACAAGTTTTATAGCAGTTACCTATATTTAGAACAATGCTTTGATGAATCATACAAAATATACCTTAATAGTTTTAAATAAAGCTTTTAAATTTACAAAAAGAAAACTCCTTTCATGGTACTAGCAAAATAAAAAATTAACAAAAATACAATCAGCACTCATTATCTACAGTGGTAACCAGAGAAAGCAGTGGCAAATAACAGCAACCAAAAAAAAAAAAAAAAAACCCACAAAGAACTTAAAAAATGTCTATTCCATTTCAACTTTCTCTTGATTAAAATCTTCAGAGAAGATGCTAAGCAGCAAAATGTCAATCAGACATGGGCAAAGCTAATAACTGAATAAATGAAAGTAAATAAAAGGCTTGAATAAATCCCCAAACTAGGCAAACAACTTTGAAATAGCTCCATAGCGGCTACAAAGATTCCAAAGGTGCTCTGGAAAATGTAATTGAGCTGGAAATGAACTCCTGCCTGAAAGGGAAAATAACCCCCCTCCTCCCGCCACTCCCTGCACTTTCCACCTCCCCGCGTTACAGAGAGAACAACCACATGGCTGAAAAATCTGAAAATGCATGAAGACACATTTCTTTACACTTATCTCCACAGGTGATGGACTCATGTCAGCATGTACTGAGCCACCACTCCCCGTGCCAGGCACCATGAAGACTACAGACAGCGTCAGAGAGGAGCTATCACTCACACACACATGCACAGGCACACACACAGACACGCATGCACACTGATTGTATTCACAGAACTCACATTTCCTTACCACTCTAGCTAGAAACACACACATACAACATTCTCAAGCACAAGGTCATTATTAAACTATTGCCTTTATTTCTAATACAGATACTAGTTCACCCGCTGGGACAGCCCCGCCATCCCCCCAAGTCTTTGGGGCAGGTTTTAAGAAAGGTTTATTGGGGGAGGGGGAGCCTTGGTGGCTCAGTCGGTTGAGCATCCGACTTCAGCTCAGGTCATGATCTCACCACTCATGGGTTCGAGCCCCGCATCAGGCTCTGTGCTGAGAGCTTGGGGCCTGGAGCCTGCTTTGGATTCTGTGTCTCCCTCTCTCTCTTCCCCTTCACTGCTCACGCTCTGTCTCTCTCTCTCTCTCTCTCTCAAAATAAACATTTAAATTTTTTTTTTAAAAAGGGTTATTAGGAATACATAGATTTTCAAGAATTTCTTTTAAAAAGTTCATAATCATAAATACAGTCAATGTAAATCAAATAGCAATACATACTCCTAAGTTGCTGGCAGCAGGGAATTCCAGATTACATGAGGACCAACAGATATTACTTTTTGAAATTTCTAGATACACCTTTCGATCAGTAATACATACATATTTTAAAAGCAGTAACTGGGGCACCGGGGAAGCTCGGTTGGCCGAGAATCTGACTTCAGCTCGGGTCATGATCTCACTGTTTGTGAGTTCGAGCCCCATGTCAGACTGTCAGACTCTGCTGCCGGCAAGGAGCCCGCTTTGGATCCTCTGTCCCCGCCCCTCTCTGCACCTGCCCTGCTCACTCACTCTCTCAAAAGTAAACATTAAAAAATAAAATAAAACAGTAACTATATACTTAATTAAAAGTTTCAAACTTGAAGCTAGTTCTCCTCACCCAGGGGCCCCCCAGCCAGGTACCAGGACAGCAGACGGAGGCCGAGGGGGATGGGGAAGCTGGTAACCGGGAAACCTTTGGAGATCCTGTCAAAGTCAGACTTTCAACAGTCCCTCCAAACATTAAATAGAGACATTCTGTCACTTAATAATTACACAGGGTGCCCGGGGGGCTCAGTCAGTTAAATGTTCAACTCTAGGTTCCGACTCAGGTCATGATCTCAGGGCTTCGTGGGTTCAAGCCCTGTATCGGGCTCTATGCTGGCGGCACGGGGCCTACTTGAGATTCTCATTCTCTCATTCTCTCTCTCTCTCTGTCCCTCCTCCCCCTCCCTCTCTAGATACCCCTCCCCCCACTCGTGCTGTCTCTCTCAAAATAAATATAAATTTTTTTTAAAAGGTAGAAGATTAAAATGAAAACATGTGCTTTACTGAAAAATAACATGTAATAGGAAATTTAGCAATTCCCATTTTCCACTGACTTTCTCAAGCCACATGCAAAAAACCTGCCTCACACAGTTAGGTTTGCTGGTCTTCAGAATAATTTAGGACAACTGTCACAAATCGGCTTGTGAAAAAGCCCTCTCCAAACAAGTACTCCCTTTTCTGCTTATCTCCAAACTACTGAAAGAACGGGGCTCCGCTGCAAAAGCCAGATGACTTTGTTCTTTCCACACACCAGAACGTGGGTGCCCCAGAAACAAATCTGTGACCAGCGTTACAGTAAACCCGCACGTACCATCTACCAACTTACCCAACCACTAGCGTTGTCTACACCTGCTCAAAAGAATGGCTAAAAGCAGCTACTAACTGAGCACTTACTACACGCCGGGTCCTGTTCCACATCTCGTGCACTCACCAAGCTCTCACAGAAAGCCTTCCAACCCTACTCCCCTCTGCTGAAATCAGGGACCGCAGGTGACTGACCTCACTCAGGCAAGCATTTAGTGGGTAAGTACCACGGAAAAGCCTACACCGCGTGCTAGAAGGAACGGGCGACGGAGAAGATTTTCCTCTCTTCCCTGGAGTCCGTTATAATCCAGGAAAGACTCCACGTAAAGAACAAACTAAATGTCATGAGGAAACATAACCGAGTGGCGGCATCAGTCAAGCACCGCGCAGGAGAGTGATGGGGAGGTCATTCGCAAAATCGGCGGCAGCTTCTTTCACCGAAGTCACAGCATTTAAGCCGAGCCGGCAGGATTAAGGCCTCTGACAGGAGGAAGAAGGCACACAGGAACTAGACGCACATGCAGAGAGTGGCCAAGGGTCAGGGGCTGAAACACAGGCGAGCGGGCAGGCCGGGGCTCCCCGGGGAACTGAGGCCAGGGGGCCTGGTCTCCGTGATTTCTTTCCCACTAATTCCCAACTGGTGCCAGTGTCTCCAAGGTGGAGATCTCTGCAGGGAGGAGCCTACCGGCAGAAGGAGGCCACATCTCGCAGGTGTGAGAGGAGGCGGAGGCCGCCGAGAGGCCCCCCTGCCCCCCTGCGCATACTTAGCGGGTGGGCGCACAGCAGGGTTCGATCCACACGCTGAGCAACCCTGGTAACTGCACGGGAGGACCAGGGAGAAGGAGAAAGGGAGGCCAGGCTGCAGGCCCACACAGCCGTCTCCGCAAGGACGGGCCGAGGAACCACGGAGGAGGACGCGTGGAGGAAGCTCTGCTGAATCCCTGGTCAGGGGTCTCGGTCCCGGTCGAGGACTCAAGAGTTTCCGGCCTTGGGAAAGCGGAGGCCTTAGCACCCAGGCGAGAGCAAGGACGTGCAGCGCACAAAGTGTAGCCACTTTAAGTGACACCGCGGAGCAAAAATAGCACGGACACGACTGTTCTCATTTCACAGAACAAAGCCGCCGAAGTCCAAGAGAGATGTCACCGACCTGCCCACAGTGACACAGGGACAGAGAGGAGCCAGGACACCAGGCTGAGTCTTGCAAATCTAGGCCTAATGTTCTTTAAAAAGCGCCCCCTCCCCCCAAACAAGCAAGCTACCTTTTCTACACAGAACAAATCTCCAAAACAAACAAACAAAAAGCTTTAAAGAAAAAGCGTGTCATCTGCTGGGAGTGCCGTTCTATTCCAGACAGAAGAAATATTTTAAAAGTTGTGTTCCGGCGGCCTCTACCCGAGAGACGGGGTGCACGGACTTGACAGTCAGCAGGGCAGGCTCACGGACCCTGAAGTTCGGACAGGGAGGCTGTTTGCACTTTGTATAAAAATACCAGCTGGTATTATGGGAGAGATCAAAAATAACTGAAAAGAAATACTCCAAGTATTAATTATCCTCAACACAGTAAAACTACATTTTGAATGTCATGGCTGGTACTCTTACATCTCATTAAAATACTCTGTAACAATGAAGACAGACTTGTATTTTATTTAGCAAACATTTAACCGCTTTAATGTTTAAGCCCTGCTTTAATGTTTAAGCCCTTCGGCAAGGTGTCGGGGGTAAAATAATGGCACGGTCACCACAACCAGAGTTTAACGTACACAATGCAATGTGATACAGGCAATAATGAAAGTAAAAATAGAGGATTATGACTGCACCAATGAATAATGCACGCCGACAGGATTTCCAAAGGGCTCCAGAGGACATAAAATCAGGTGTGGACCTTTAAAAATCGGAGGGGGCAAGAATGAGACGGAGCATTCCAATCAGAGGAAAGGACATAAACAGAGCAGGGAGGAAGGTTCAGGGAACCAAGCAGAGCCCCACTCAGTGGGACACTGTGGCGAGGTGACCGAGAGGACATGTAAAGTTCAGGGATGATGGGGGGCACACGGAGGGACCTTGAACGTGACGCTAGTGGGTCTGGAGTGTAGGCTCCAACGACAAGCAGTCTTCACTTTCTCAGCCAAGACACTGGCAAGATCCGCTGTGTAGGACTGAGGACTCCGGGCAGTGTGTGCACAGGAAGGGGTGGGGAGGAGTCTAAAGAGAAGGCATCAGCCCAGAGAGGAATCTGCGGCTTCAAGCACTAGCACTAATCTAATTAATATTTTAGGAGAGGGCTGTTGACACAATTACTTCACATCTCGCCTCCGCTGATCCCCCGAACCAGCCTGATGCAGGTATTGCCATTCCTTCCATTTTACAGACCCAAAAACCTGCTATGAGGCTATTAACTGCTCCAAGTCAAATGCTGCTGTAACAGGAAGAAAACCCAGGGACACTATGCAAAATTAAAAGAATCCCTCCTACTGCTTTTGAAAAGTGCTGCTGTAAAAGCAGGGTGACCTATAATTCCATTAGAAAAATGCTAAAAATCCATGTAATTTTCCTAAAGGTTTGCAACTCGTGTAACAAATAAGCTTATTAACCCTTAAAATAATTACAGACTTGCTTCATGTTTATGCCATGTTAAAGACCTGTGCTTTTCTTTAAAAAACAAAAGCCCCCTCTAACTCCACCTCCTATGGAATTAAATACTTTAAAAAAGCAGTATTCCCCCCTCCAGTCAATGTTCAGTGGCCAAAGCTGCAAAGCCAGCAGAATAACTAAGGCATGTGCCCAAACCGAAGCAGTAAACTACTTCTTCAATACTTAAAAATGCATTATTTTGCAAATACAGCGACTGAATCTAGTATACAGTAAGACTGCAAGAGACTCTGCTAAAGGTATGCAAAGGCATAATTTTGGAAACGGTTTTTGTCACCAAAAAAAAAAAAAAAAGAGGCATAAAACGTTCCTGAGACCCAGTTAAGAATGGATCAATCCAAAAGAACCGAGGACAGAATATCTGACCTTCAGGACGCAGAGTGGTAGATTCCCCACCCCCTCCTCTAAGTTCATAGTCTGCGAAGCGGTCAAGGTGTTCTGGCACAGGTCTCACGCTGCACAGGAGAAATCTAGCTTGGGGATTTGGCTGCTCAGTTTCATCCACAGCATTATCACCTATTATCAAATCTGCGCCCCCCCCCCCCAATCTACTACCGGTGTTTGGTTTTAACAAGCTAAGGCCCAAAGATGTAAGACGCATTCTTGGAAACTTGGGACAATGAATCCAAGTATCCAACCTCGGTAATTATTAGCAGGAACCACAATTAAATCATCCCAAGGAACCGCACGTCTCCTCCCCGCTTAATCGGCTATACCTTCTACTAGGTGAAGTCTCTGCACCCTGCCCACAGAGGCCCCAGACTGGAGGGCGGCGAAAGAGAAATCAAAACTGGCTCCTGCCACGAAGGGGGGGGGGTACGGGGGGGTCTGCTCCAGGACCTCGTCAGGCCCGGTCACCTGCGCGCCGCCCGCGGCACGCCGAGACTCCGGGAGGCGGGCGACACTCCCCGCGCGACAACCCCGTGTCGCCAGCCGGCAGGCGCGGGGAGCTGGGCAAGGCCGCCGCGGCCGCGCGAGCCCCTCGGCGGCCCGAGCCGGCGACTCCTGGGGCCCCGGCGCTCCCGCCCGCGGCCGTCACCTTCGCCGGACCCCGCGCCCCGCCCGCCCCGCGCCACAGGCCCGCGCGCCCGTCAGTCAGCGCCCGCCCCGCCCCGCGCGGCCCCTCCCCCGCCGGCGGTCCCCCCGCCGGGGCCCCCAAAGGACAATGCTGGAGGAGAGGGGAGGGGCGCAGGGACGCGCGGGCCGAGGGCGGCGCGGCGAGCGCCCACCCGCCGGCCGCAGGGGAGCCCCGCCGCCGCCGCCGCCCGCGCTCCGGCCCCGCGCCCCGCCTCGCCTCCCCGCAGAGAGCCGCTCCCAGCGCGGCCGCACCGGCCCATTGTGCGGACTCATCGTCCGGCCCCCGCGCGCCGGCGCCCGGAGCGCGGCCGCGGGGGCCGGGGCGGGGGGTCTCCGCGGCCCGCCGCACGCCCGGGGCCCGGCCGGGCTTCTCGCGGAGCCCGCGGCCCGGCGGGGCATCCCGGCCTCCCTCAGGCCGGCCCCGGGCGCCTCGGCGGCGGCGGCGGCGGCGGCCCGACCCGCGCCCGCCCGCCCCGGCCCCCGCCCGCGGTACCTGCCGAGCGGCCGGGCGGCGCGGCGGCCGGCGGGGGCGCCTCCTCTCGCGGCGAGGGCTCCGAGCGGCTGCCGAGCGCCGGCGGCCCTGGCCTGCGCCTTACGTAAAGCGGCGGCGGCTCCGGCGCCACTCGGCGGAGGGCGGGAGGCGGCGCGCCGCGGCCGCTCCGCTCCGTTACCCGGCAACTGGCCTCAGCGCCCCGCCAACCGGGCGCGCTCCATATCCTTCCGCCCAGCCGCCGGATTACATCAGCGCCGGCCCGCCCCGCCCGGCCCCGCCCCTCCGGCCGGCCGGCCCCGTGGGCGGGCCGAGGGCCGCGGACCTGGCCGAGCCCCGCGGCTGGGCGTGGGCGCGGGGCGCCGCCGCGGGCGGAGGGCTGCTGGCTGGCGGGGGCCCACCCCACGTGCGGGCCGGCGGAGGGGAGACGCCCCCCGCGGAGGGGCGCGTGGGGCGGCTTTGGGAGGGAGCCCCTGAACTCCGCCGCGGCCGCCCCACCCCGGACCCCAGACCCGGCTGGGGCCCCGCGGCTCGCCCTGCGTCGCTCCACCCGCGGCCCCCGGTGCGGCCGCCCCACCCCGGACCCCAGACCCGGCTGGGGCCCCGCGGCTCGCCCTGCGTCGCTCCACCCGCGGCCCCCGGTGCAGCCCCCGCCTTTCCGGGCGCAAGCTCCACCTGTCTGCGCCCCCTCCTAAACCGCGTCCTGGGATGGCTGGAGTGGGCGGTTTAAAATAAAGACTTTAATTTTTTTTTTTTTTTTTTAAGAAACCTAGGAGACAACCTAAAGAAATGTGACATGGCTCTTTTTATTAAGTAGGCAAAAATAAATTCCGGAACATTCGAAAGTAGGAACCAAAAATGTGCACTAACCTTTTAATCAAAGTCTCTTCACACCCACCCACCTTACTTAGTGATGCGATTCCTGGTCCTGTCCTTAAAAAGCAAATTCCTAAGTATGAGCGGAGGATGGAGCCCAGGAGATCACCAATTTACAAAGGGGAGACCTGTCCAGGGGGGGAGTGACCTGCTTGGGGTCATTGGTCGTTGATTGATTTATTGAGCACCCACCAGGTGCCAGGCGCCCAGCCCCTCTGTTCAGGACTCGCACCGGCTCGCAGGCTCCTGGCAGAAGCGGACGTAGAACGGGGGCAGGGGGCAGCTGGGCAGGGTGCCAGGTGCTGGAGGGCTGGCATGGAGATCCCTCATTTACATACTACCTACAAAGTGGTTTTCGGCAAACATGTCTTTTACTCTTCAGGAGAATCCTGGATATGATCATCCCCATACCACAGGTAAGGAAGCAGAGGCTCAGAGAAAGTGATTTATCCTAAGCCTTGCTTGGGGTGGGGAGCACGCTTCTGACTCCCCTGTACCACACTGCCTCTTACAGGAGGCAGGATTTGAATCCAGACTCCGGGCTCTGAGGTCTGGGGTCTTCACTCGCACAGCTCCTCTGCATCATCTTGCTCAGAGTTTTGTTTTCCGAGGTTCTGGGGTTCATCTCGGTTGAATGTGTCACAAATCACAGTGCATTCAATCAACATCTTCTGAGCACCTGTGCTGGTTTGGCTCCAGGCCAGGCAGGGGTGGCCCAGCCCTCTTGGAGCTCGGTCTAAAAAGGGATGGAGAGGCAGGAAGGGTGTGGAAGAGCCAAGGGTGGTCTGGGGCAAAGGAGAGGCCGGTAAAGGAGCCTGGGAGTCTAGCTGCGAGGTACCCCCAAACCTGGGATTTCACACACCAGTGACATCTCCCTCCAAATAGGAGGGATTTGCCGTGTGATCAGCTTTTAATTTTTGTCACATCGGTAACATCGCTGTCATCTACACTCACCTTGTGAAAGAATTTTTGAGCCTCGAAAACCAAAAATAGTAACATTGTATCTCAGATAATCTCGGAAGAAAGGAAACACGGTGGGCAGTGTTAAAGCTATACACACACAAACACACTCGGAGTTTACTGACCTTATTTTTCTCATTTTTGCCACAGACCAGACTTTCTAAACCATAAAGTAGTGAAATCAGAAGGCTTCTTAGAGGACAGAAGTATTTAAACTGGGCAAGAATTAACTAGGATTAGCAGGATTTAGAGAGAGTAGGGGAAGATTACAGATTAGAGAACGAAAGTGTCTTGGTTACTTTGTTTTCTTAACAAAATAGCTCCCTGTGCTTCAGATGGTTTTGTGGGGTTTCTTTAATTTTTTAATTTTTTTATTTATTTTTGAGAGAGAGACAGCATGAGCAGGAGAGGGTCAGAGAGAGAAGGAGACACAGAATCTGAAGCAGCTCCAGGCTCCGAGCTGTCAGCACAGAGCCCGACGCAGAGCTCGAACCCACGAACCATGAGATCATGACCTGAGCTGAAGTCGGACGCCTAATGGACAGAGCCACCCAGGCGCTCCTCAGATGGTTTTGTTTTGATAAAAGTCCTAGAAGGTCCGGCTGACTCCAACCTTAGGGACTTTGCACTTCCTGAATCATCTCTCCCCCATATCTTTGCACAGCTGGCTCCTTCTTGTTCAGGGCTCAAATACAATGTCCCATGTTCAGAGATACCTTCCTTGATCCCCAGTTTAGAGGGATCTGTCTTCCCAGTCATGATGTAACGACCCGGTTTTTGGTTTTTTCTTCATAACTCTTATCAGTGTATGAAATTATCTTGACTGTGTGTTTGTTTAGTCATCAAACTCAGCCTTCCCCTCTCCCCCTCCCCAGCTCCAAGACCTGCATCCTAGGAAAGACACCATCTTATCCGCAGTGTTCACCCACCCATCACGAGACCTGCGAGTTTGTGGGCAAATGAGCGAATGGCCATTGTAACACAGTCCAAGTGGACAAGCAGAGAGAAAACAACTGCTCGCTCGAGTGAGCGTCTCAAACAGGACCCCTGCACTCTCCACTATGCCACCCTGCCTGAGACCTTCCTTAAAGCTCCTGAGTAGTGATCAGCTGAGGTCAAACTGGAACGACAGTAGTTCCTTGGCTCTTGAGGGCTGTGATCTTCAGGGAAGGAAAAGAGGCCAGAGGAAAGTGGGGTCAAGGCCCAACTGGTAGGATTCGCCACTTGAGGATTTCCTCGAGAGAAACCATCTTGGTCTGACTGTAAGTCGGCAGTTCATTCATTCCGCGTCTCCAGCCCCAGAACCACGGGCTGCACGAGGGCGAGGCGGGGAGAGGGCGCCCTCTGACCTGGACGTTCTGGATGCCAGTAAGGACTCAGGCTGATGCCAGCTGGGGCAGTGGTTTTTTAAACACACTCACGAGTCCAGCCAGAACTCTTTCGTGATGCCGCCGTGCACGCTGGCAGAGAGCGGCAGCTAGGCCTCCTTGGCTCTCTGATCTCGGATATATATGTAATCTCCCTCTCTAGGGCTCAGTTTCCCCTTCTGCACAACAACGGACTTAGGAAGATTTCAAAAGTATCCTAGGAAGATCTCAAAAGTATCCACCTGTGTGGTCTTTTTCCTCTGAATGTTGGAAACAAAATTTCAATGAAGTTGACTTTGATAAAAGGGGGAGGCTCTGTGAGGGGGGCGGGGCAGGAGCGATGCAGGAAATCGCTGTACTTTCTGTTCAGTTTTGGGGCGCACCCGAAAACTGCTCTAAAAAATAAAGTCTGGTTTTAAAAATAAAAGAATACGTTAGGGGCGCCTGGGGGGCTCAGGCCGGGTGAGCATCCGACTTGGGCTCAGGTCAGGATCTCGCGGTTCGAGGGTGAGCTCCGCATCGGGCTCACTGCTCTCAGGCCACTTTGAGTCTTATGTCTCCCTCTCAGTCTCTGCCCCTCCTTTACTTGTGGTCTCTCTCTCTCTCAAAAAATAAATAAAACAAAAATAGATAAATAAAAGAATATATACAAATCTCAGGTGTTCCCCAACATGGACAATGGTCAGCGGGGGGGAGGGGGGGACGCTATTTCTATTTGCAGTGGAGACGTGGAGGACCCCTCCCCCCCACAGGTTAGTGCCTTGCGCGGGGCCACACTGCTACTTAAGTGGCAGGTTAGGAGGCTTGCCCCTGGGCCACGCTGCTACTAAGTGGCAAGCATTGGGGTTTGATTGTAGCCGTGTACTTGCTACAGTGCCGCATGTTTCCATTAAAGTCTGCCCTGAGTCAGCTATTACATGAATGATGCCCAGATAAGAACCCCAAGCAGAGCTCCCCATTGCCTCCCCACGGGCCCAACCCCCTCATTTAGGATTCTGACTGGTCTTTGCAGCTCGGATATGATCAGTCAGAGTTGTGAACGAACCCCTCATTCTTGGCCTTTTCCAGTCATCTCCCCAAGCTGATAGCCCCTCCTGACATCTCTCAGCGGCCCTGCACCCCCTTCAGGAGTGGTAAATGCCATTCCAGCATCTGAAAAGTTGAGGTCAAGCCTCTGACACAGTGTCACACTCTGACCTTGAGGAGCCCACTGACCTTCATAGGGCCTCCATTTCCCAGCATAGGAAACAATGAAAGGATAATGGCCCCGTCCTGCTCATCTGTCTTATATTAAGGACCAAACAAAGTCAGACGGGTGATGTCCTCTGCGGACTCTGTAGCCGTGTAAATGCTGTCTCGTTATCTTTTTTTCAAACTTGTTCCAAGGGCTGATGGCTTTGTCCTCGCTCCTGTCCCTCCACCCCAGTTTGCAGAAAACTCAACAGGGTCACCAGCGACCACCCAATCTAGAGGTCGGGTGGCCTGCTGGCCAAGCGCACAGGCTGGACTGGTGGGTTGAACCTGGGCTTCACCACTCACGAGCTTGCCGACATAGGTACGCTATTTTGCCTCTCAGTTTCCTCATCTGTAAAATGGGCATAGTATAGTAGGAGCTACCTCAGAGTGCTGCATATAAGTGAATCCACGTAGGGGGTCAGAATAGTGCCGGGTACACAGCGAACACACAATGAATGAACTCTTCTCTGGGTCCCTCTTCCTCCATCCCTTGTCACCCCCTACCCCACTCCACCACCACCCCTCCCCCCGGTGAGCTAGAGCCCTCATGCCCTGCCCTATTGAATCTGCTTCAGAAATGAACTTGCACTCAGGTTGGCTGTGAGTCTGGCTGTGAGTTCCTTCCTCTCTCTGAGCTGGCTCCGTATCTCGAAAACAGAACAACCCCAGCACCCTCAGGGAGCAAACACTAATCTCGATTCAGCTGCCCACCATTCGGAGCCCATTCCAACACGTAGGGACTCTACCCACCTTACAAGTCTGAGTAAGAAGCAAGCAAGGCCAAAGTCTCTCTAGAGGAGCCCTTTGGGGCTAGACGTTGACCACACCTCCCCCCCCATCCCCTGGCCTCGGCCCTGATGGCTTGTCATCAATGACAACGCAGAACAGTTCATGAGGCTTCCTCTGCCCAGGTTTGCTTTTCCATCCCCAAGAGAGCCCTGTGTTGGGGCGATTGGCATGCAAAGGGCTTGGAAGTGATTCTTAATCAAGATATTAAAAAGTGAGCATAGCCCACAGTGGCTTGTCAGCGGTCAGGCCTTATGTAGGAGAGGGTGTTCCGCCCAGATGATATTTAAAGGCCTGGAGCAGGTGACCTGGAAGGTTGTACTCCCTCTTCTCCATCAAAGGAGGCTCCCTGGCTGCCACACCAGGAGGACAATGCCTGGGGAGGAACGCCGGGCACAGACGCACGGGAAACCCGGGGGTGGCCCCAGATCCTCTCCATTCACCCCCGCGTCTTAGCCCGGACAAGTTCCCCGCACCTTTCTCCCCAGAGCACAGCATGGAGCAGATCCCAGCCGGACAAGGACAGCCGGAAATGGGCCTTTTCGTCCAGCCGCCAAGGGCACAGGGCTCCTACACGGTCACTGATGTGTTCTGGTCACACCTCACAAGCCCTCACGGGCTAGCTCTGCGCTGCGCATCGGAGTGATTCCGACACAGACCCTTTGAAATCGCGCTGCCTGCTGCAGACGGCATGTGCGCAGAGAGCTGTCCCGGAGCACGGAAGGAAGGAAGGCACACTGACCTGACACTTGCTGAGGATCCACCGGATCCGTTTCCTAGGGCTTCTGTACAAAGACCCCCAGACTAGGTGGTTTAGCCACCGGAAATGTGTTGTTTCACTGCAGTGGAGATCGGAAGCCTGAAAGCAAGGTGTCCGCACGGTGTGTGCTCCCTCGGAAGCCGCTAGAGGAGAATGGTCCCTTCCTCTTCCAGCCTCTGGTGCCCAGCCTCCATCCCCGGGGCCCCACGGCTTGTACACACATACTCGTCTCTGCCAGTGTCCGCACGGACATCTTCCTCCATTTTCTCCTTTCTTATAAGGCCCTGGTCATACGGGATTGGCGGCCCACCCTCTTCTAGGATGACCTCATCTTGCCTAATTATACCCGCAAAGAGTCTCTTTACAAAAAAGTTCACCAAGGTGCTGGGGGTTAGGATTTTTTTTTTTTTTGCGGGGGGGGGCAGGAGGGGGCACCGTGTAACCCATAACCCCTACTCTGTCCTTGGCCTCACATCTGACACACTATCTCACTTAACCCTTATCCCTTCTTGGGAGGGACTGTTCCTGGCGTCATCTCACTGATCAGGGGAGGATTGAAGTGATTCTCAAAGGTCCACAGCTGAGCCTCTGCCACGACCGGGGACCCAAGCCTTCCAAGTTTCTCGCCTTCCTTTCTTCCTTCGGTCTATCCAGTCAACAAACCCTGTGAGCGCAATCTGACCTGCCTTGTGCTGAACTCTTGGGAGGCCCAGGGAAATAAAGTCAGCCCGGCTCCCAGGGGAACCTGCAATCTAAGGAGGAGGAAACTGTAAAATGTTTACATGTATCATTACTGACTGTGATAAATATTGCAAGCAGCAGCAATCAGAAGGAATGGACTCAGCTGTAGCTACTTTTAGCTTAGTCATCAAAAGGCTTCTCGGAGGAAGTGCTGTTCAGATAGAGTCTTAAAGAATGGGAAGAACTAGGTTCTTTATGGTCAGGAGGGGAGGGGAGTGTTCCAGGCAGAGGAAGAACAGTGCAAAGGTCTGGAGGCAGGAAAGGTCAGAGTGTATTAAGAAACTGAAAGCAGTTTCGGCATGGCTGGAGGATTGCAGAGGACTTTGGAGAGATGGGGTGTGTGTGCACGCACGTGTGAGTGTGAACAGAGTGCAGATCAAAGCCAAGCCTTGCAGGCTATGACGGGGAGTTTGGAAGGTACTCACAGGGCAGGTGAGAAATGTGCAAGTATGCTATGGAGGGATTCGTTCACCTACCCGGCAAGTTTGGATGGAGCGTATGTGATGTGCTTTGCGCTTCGGTCCGTCTAAGGCTGAGGACGAGTGACCCTTGGTTTTGGAGGTATTCAGAATCTCAAGTCTCTTGAGCACCAGGTACAATCTTAAGCTGGAAAATGTCCCCGAGGCAAGGCCACCATTCAGGAGTTAGCCTCTGACTGAGCAGCGATGACTCAGGAGGAGCTAGGTTCTGAGCGTCACTGGCTGGGTGTCCCCAGGCAAGCTGTGACCCTTCTTGGGGCTCCCGCCTCCTCCCTTGCAAATCTATCGGTGCTGCGTGTGCTCTCAGCACCTCTGAAGAGGGGAACACCCCCTACCCTTATGACTTCTGACTATATCTCAGTCTCAGGTGAAGTGCAAGTGTATATAGTGTCAAGAGCCAGCCTCTGGGTGAAGCTGTCTGGCTTTGGGTGCCCACTGCGGCCGTTGCCTCACCTGTGAAGGAGTATTAATATGTGCCTTGCACACAGTGTGAACCTTTTGGGGGCGCCTGAGTGGCTCAGTCGGTTAAGCATCTGACTTCGGCTCAGGTCATGATCTCACGGTTCGTGGGTTCAAGCCCCGTGTCGGGCTCTGTGTTGACAGCTAGCTCAGAGCCTGGAGCCTGTTTCAGATCCTGTGTCTCCCTCTCTCTCTGCCCCTCCCCTGCTGGCGCTGTCTCTCTCTCTCTCTCTCTCTCTCTCTCTCTCTCTCTCAGAAATAAATAAAACATTAAAAAAAAGAGAGAGAGAGAGAACTCTTGCTACGCCTGGAATTGCCTTCCGGGAAGGTCGTACGTATTTGTACCGTTAGCGGCGAGTGCTCTTAGGGAGTACCTCCTCCATTCAGGTGCTGTGCTAAGAACTTTCACCTGTATTATTTCATTTCCACGTCACCCACTGCCCCACAGGTGAGGACGTTGAGGCTCAGATAGGAAGTGACGCATCCAAGGTCACCGGGCCCGGCCTCACTACCCAGGTCATCCCTCTTCCTCTAGTGCCCTTTCCACTTTAAGCAGCCAGAGGTGCCCGAAGGGGGGACAGGCCTTCTGAGGAATGGTGAGCGCCTTGCAGGTGGCGTATTCATACACAGCCCAACCCCTTAGTTGAGATCCTGGAGGGGATACTGAGGCACTTGGCGTGGTCTGGACAGGATAATATTCAAGGCTGCCTCCAACCCTTCAAGTCTGGAACAGGATTGAAGGGTGGTGGAAGAGTGCATTTACTGGGGCACCTGTGGGGCTCAGTGGGTTAAGCATCCTGCTCTTGACTTCAGCTCAGGTCATGATCTCGTGGGTCATGAGTTCAAGCCCCGCGTCCGGCTCTGCGCCGATAGCAGATTCTCTCTCTCAACTGCTCTCTCTGCTTGGGTGCTCTGTCTCTCTCTCTCTCTCAAAATACATAAATAACCTTTAAAAAAGAAAATAAAAAGTACACTAATCAAGCTATACCTTGGGGAAGAGGCAGGGAGGGTGATGGTAACAGCTGAAGACCCCAGCGGCCTGGAAATTCCTGATACCAATTAGGTCATTGTTGAGTCTCCCGGCTGTACTTGGTCACCCCCAAGGACACTGTGAAGACCTAGTAAAAAGGGTAGCACGTGGATGCCTTTACAAGGTCAGGCTTGTGTGAATACATCTAATGCTTCACCACCTCAGGCCAACCCAGGTCATGTGTACCTTAACTTGGGGTCCAGAGGACTGACTCCTCCGCTGGTCAGCTGCGTAGCCTTGGGCAAAGTGTGTTCCCCCGGCTCTGAGCCTTAACTTTCTTACCCGTAAAGTACCTATGAGGATAATAGTACCCAACACCTAGGTTGCTGTGGGGCTAGAGGGAGACGGATGATGCATGTAACATGCTTGCTCCCCGGCCCAAAATCTGGACCATAGGAGGCAATGTCAATGATGATAATCAGGAAGGCGGGGGTCATTTCCCAGGGCTGGCAAAGGCTTTGTTTTGCCTGGAGAGAGAACTAGTGGTGTCTATGGGAAATGCATTCGAGGAGGAGCTGAGAGATCTTTCCAGACCTGGCTGAGCAGGAGGCGCCATCATGGAAGCCAATGCCGGCCACAAACAGGACCGAACGGTTAGTCACAAGGAGCCCGGGAGCCAGGACGTCTGCCTGAAGCTGTTGGCCAAGCTGCACAGGCTTCTGGCCAGACGAACCGGCTGCACGTCTAGCCAAGTTGTGTTGAAGAGGGTGTTCGTGAGTCCCGCCAGGGGTGGCCTCTGTCCCTTTCCCAGGTGATTGAGAAGATGACGCTTCCTGCCTGCAAGAAGACAGCGATGGTGGTAGGGACTGTAACCGATGAGGCGTGGGTCCCAAAGGTGCCCAAACTGAAGGTGTGGGCAGTCGCCCTGGAGAAGCACCCTCCAAGCCACGGACAAGGTTCTGGCCTTTGACCACTTGGCCCTGGACTCCCCCCGACCAAAGGGCCGTGGCCCTGTCTTGCTCTCTGGTCTGTGCAAGGGCTGAGAAGTAGACAGGGACCCCGGAGAGGTCCACACCAATTCCCACAAGGGACCCAGGGGCTGGCACTTTGAGCTTTCCAGAGGCTGCTCCGCCGGCTGCAAAAACTAACCCCAGATCCTGGATTGTTATTCAAAGGGTTTTAGATGCAGGGGCGTCTGAGTGGCTCAGTCTGTTAATGTCCGACTTCGGCTCGGGTCATGATCTCATGGTTCCTGGGTTCGAGCCCCGCATTGGGCTCTGTGCTGACAGTTCAGAGCCTGGAACCTGCTTTGGACTCTGTGTCTCCCTCTCTCTCTGCCCCTCCCCTGCTCACGGTCTGTCTCTCTCTGTCTAAAACAAATAACATTAAAAAAAAAATTTTTTTTTAAGGATTTTGAATGGAGCTTGAAAACAAAAAGGAGCCGAGATGTTTAAAGAGGAAGGGAGGTTGGGGCGCCTGGGTGGCTTAGTCGGTTAAGTGTCCGACTTTTGCTTGGGTCATGGTCTTGCGGTTCGTGGGTTTGAGCCCCGCGTCGGGCTCTGTGCTGACTGCCAGCTCAGAGCCTGGAGCTTGTTTCGGTCTGTGACTCCCTCTCTCTCTGACCCTCCCCTGCTCACGCTGTCTCTCTCTCTCTCCTAAGAAATAAATAAAACATTAAAAAAAAAATTTAAAGAGGAAGGGAGGAGAGCATTTGCTGGGTGTGTGCTGTCCAACTTCCCTTCTGTTTTCCCACAAACCTTCAGTAAAGCATGAGAGCCTGCAGTGCTTCTAGAATCAGATTTGACTTTGGGGGGAGGGGCATGTAATGTGAGCTTCGACCCTCCACCTCTTCAGTCTGTTTTCATCTCAGCAGCCAGCATGATCTGATTATGGACCACACCATATCGTGTCACCCTCCTACCCGAAACTCTCCAGTAAAGGGATGTCCTTTTGCCACAAGGGTCTCCCATCAGGCTCCTTCCGTCCTGCTCTCATAAACCTCCATGCCCCCTGCAGCAGCCACATTGGTTTTTGCTGTTCCCCAAATCTGCCCAGTCGACCTCAGGGCCTTTGCACTTGATCTGCCTCCACCTGTAATGCTCCTCCCCCGCAAACCTGTGCGGGTTACTTCTGCACCGTGTTCAAGGTGGGTTAGAAGTTGTGAGTGTTAGTTTCCTGGGGCTGCTGTAACAAAGTACCACCAACTGGATTGATCAAACGACAGAAATTTATTCTCTTGTGGTTCCAGAGTCCAGAAGTCTGACATCAAGGCAGCAGCAGAAATACGTTCCCTCCAAAGACTCTAAGGGAGAATCCTTTGTCGTTTCCAGCTTCTGATGGTTCCAGACATTCCTTGGCTTGTGGCCACATCATTCCAAAGTCGGCCTCCGCCTCCATGGTCACTGAGGCCTTCGCATCGTCTTCTCCGTGTGCCCATCTTCTCTTCTTCTTAGAAGGACACTGGTCATCAGGTTTAGGGCCTAACCTGGACAAATCCGGGAGGAGCTCCTCGGCAGATCTGTCACTTAGTGACATTGGCGAAGACCCTCTTTCCAAATAGAGCCACATTCAGAGGTGCTGTGCCCACCTCTTGTGTCCACCGTTCAATCCACTAGATTATGTCCCCGGTCATCTTCCACGGCCATAAAATCACATAGCTTTTCCCCTTCGCCCTGCGTGTGACCTGGGTTTTTCTTCCTCGCACTAAGCACCATACGCTTCTTTGCATGTTTATTTGCCTCTGGCCCTCTGCCTGCTCTGACTGTAAACTCCAGAAGAGCAGGCAGGGCCCTATCTGCCGTGTGTGCACTGCTGTGTCCCCAGCCTTGAAAACAGGACCTCACGCACCACAGGTGTGCGAATACGGATTTGTCAAATGAATAAATAAAGATCAGAGGACGCCGATGATTTATGGCTCTGTTTGGGTCATTCCTAAGAATCATTCCTAACAGCTCATGATGCTATGGTGTTTACAGAGAACATGACTATAATTGATACTTATTAACATGGATATTATATGTATGTTTATATGCCATAATTATGCCATAGTCTGATGACAATGCTGAAGTCACCTTAGAGGAAGCTGGCATCTTCCAGAGAGAAGTGACTCTAAGCGAGTGGGTACATCAGGTGTGCTCACGGCACAGAGGCGGGGCCGTTGCTTCTCAGGGCCACCACGGAAGAGTGGACAGGGTGACTCTGTGGCCAGGCAGCTGTACTGACTTGGGCAAAGCTCCTTTCCTGCTGAGGCCCTTTGAGCTCAGCCTGGGAGACACTGAGGGACACGAATGTCCTCTGGCTTGCCTGTCCTGACGAGAGGCACCTTCTCCACCGCTTCCCCAGAGCGTGGGACTTCCATAGCCAAGCGGCCTCCATCTGGAGGTAAGGCTCTGGGGCCACCCCTAGTCCTGAGCAGGAATTCCACTCGCCCTTGGCCCGCATTTCCAGAAGTGGAAAGAACGCCCCTCAAGGTATAACATCCAGCATGGAGGGTTTCCAATGGGTGGAGATTTTAGAGGTTGGGGCTGGTAGGCTCCATGTGGGGAGGCTGGGGTCCCAGAAGAAGATTCTCTAGGAAGAGGGGTGGCGGCCAGTGCAGGTGAAGGGGCTTGGCCAGGAGCCGAGTGGAGCAAAGTCACCCTTCCCTCCCCGTCCCCCTGGTTTGCTGCGATCTAGCAACACACGGAGCTACAAGAAAAACCCCACGCCATCCAGCCTCCGCTCTGTCCCCACATCGTCTCATCCCACGCTCAAAAGGGCCCCCATTTGTTGTGCAAATGGGGAAACTGAGGTTCGGGGAAGGGAGTCACCTTAATCAGGGTCACCCAGCATACAAACCTCACTCCAAGTTTTGTCTTGCAATTCTGTACGCTGTATGTAGCTCCGCGTTGGGCCCTCAGGCCTTCTGCCATGCTGTTCCCCGAGCCCGGGAACGCTTCTCAGCTCTGATAAACGCGTGCGTCCTCCCGGGGCCAGCTCGCGCATCTGTCCAGGCAAAGGTGCTCTGCTGACCCCGTCCCCTGCCCCGCGGCTGCCACGTCTGTCGTCCCCACGAGACTGAGCCTGTGTGCTCCCGGTTTCTAGCACTTCCCACCCAGCTGGCAGTCTGTGCTCAGTAAAGGCTTGTGGAAGCAGGCTCAGGGCCCGGCCTAAACGCCACCACCTCCAGGATGCCTTTCTGGGGCCTGACCAGAGCCTTCCTCTCCACCAAGAACTCAGTTGGCCTCGCCCCCACAAACCGTGAGATCATGACCGGAGCTGAAGTCGGATGCTCAACCAACTGAGCCACCCGGGCGCTCCTAAAAAATTGTTTTACTTGTAGTAAAATACATATGACCTAAAATATACTATCTGAGCCTTTTCTGAGTATACAGTTGAGGGATACTCAATACGTCCGCAATGTGCAACCTTCCCCACCGTCACCTCCGTAATCTTCATCTTGTCACACTGAAACACCACAGTGAGCAGCCCCCAGCCGCCCTCTCCCACCCCCAGCGCTCAGCAGCCGCCAGTCCGCTGTGTCCGTGAGTTTGACTCCTCTCGGGACCTCGTGTAAGTGGAATCACGGGATTTGTCTTTCCGCGACTGGCTGATTTCAGCAAGCATAGCCTCCTCAGGTCCATCGTGCTGTGGCAGGCATCAGGATGTCCTTCCCTTTTAGGGCTGAAAAACATCCCACCGCACGGACGCGCCACACTTTGTTCACCCATCGATGCGCATGTGGCTTGCTTCCTTCCATCTTTTGGTCGCCATGAATAATACTCCTGTGGTTCATTTCTTTTTAAGCCCTTATTCCTCACTTGGAAACTGGCAACCTTGTCCTCATATGCATATACGAATTCGCTTGCCTCTATTTGTTTAATGAGCCACAGAGGCCTTCTTTTTATTATTATTATTATTAATTATTATTATTATTATTATTTGTGTGAGAGAGAGAGAGAGAGTGTGTGTGTGTGTGTGTGTGTGTGTGTGCGTGTGCGTGCACGCAGGGGAACGGGGTAGAGAGAGAGAGAGAGAGAGAGAGAGAGAAATCTTGAGAGGCTCCCATGGGCCGCACCACAGAGCCCAGAGCCCAACGCAGGGCTCCATTCCACGATCCTGGGATCATGACCTGAGCCAAAATCAAGAAGAGTCAGTCACTCAACCAAGGGAGCTGCCCAGGCGCCCCATCATGGAGGCCTCCTTTTTTTTTTTTTTAAATGTTTTTATTCATTTCTGAGAGAGAGATAGAGAGACAGCATGAGCAGGGGAGGGTCAGAGAGAGAGGGAGATACAGAATCTAAAGCAGGATTCAGGCTCTGAGCTGTCAGCACAGAGCCCAACGCAGGGCTTGAACCCACGAACTGTGAGATCATGATCTGAGCCGAAGTCGGATGCTCAACCGACTGAGCCACCCAGGCGCACCCCATGGAGGGCTTCTTTTTTTTTTTTTTTAAATGTTTTATTTATTTCTAGGAGAGAGATAGAGACAGCATGAGCAGGGGAGGGTCAGAGAGAGAGAGAATCACAGACTCTGAAACAGGCTCCAGGCTCTGAGCTGGCTGTCAGCACAGAGCCCGACGCGGGGCTCGAACCCACGAACCGCGAGATCACGACCCAAGCGAAAGTCGGACGCTTAACCGACTAAGCCACCCAGGCGCCCCTCATGGAGGCCTTCTTAAGCAGGAGAAAAATGCTAGCGTTTGTTCAGTGCTTACCCAATGCCACGGGCAATTCCGTGGCTTTATGTGTATTTACAAATCAAATCCTCACAGTCTGATGAGGCAACTGCCATTACTGTCTCATTTTACCAGAGCAAAGAGAAACAGAGACCTTGCAAAGGGGGAACGGCCAGAAAGTGGCAGAGCTGTGACAGGGACTCGGGCCATAGCCGCATACTCGGGCCTCATCCACCTGCCAAGTGCGGTGCGTCCACGGATTCTTGGCGGGGGCGGGGGGGGGTTCCTCACAACACACCACCGATGCGCCCCTGGCGTGTGCCAGGCATGCCTGGTGGTGACGGGCTCAATTCCAGCTGCCCTGGGGAGGAAGATGGAGAAAGACGCTAGAAGGTTCTGCAGGGCATCTAGTTGGCAGAAAGATGTACAGTCTTTGAAAAACAAAAACCCATCTTTTGAGAAACAGAACAACCAAACTCATACAGGAATCATGTGGAAACTCCTATGTCGTACATCTTTCTTGGAAAAAGAAAGGTCTAGAAAACCCTTCATTCTTCCGAGTCAACACCATCCACAGAAATACGGAACGGTATTCACAGCGGTGCATTAATTTAACGCCCAAGCCGTCAAGAACCCATAGCCTAACTCGTTTCCACGCTCAGGTGGAGGGGAGGCTGGGGGCCCCAGAAACCTTGCCCCGTGGGGGAAGTTGCCGGAAACTGACCACACCCTCTGTCCATCAGACGCCCTCCCGCTTGTGGCTTCATTTACAGCATCACGGGGACTGTTGGAATTTCTGCCCGAGACCATCCGGCCTAATTACCCCTGTGGCTGGCACAGGGCCCGAAGCTGTTGCTGGTTTGGGGTGAAGGTCCTGGTGGGTCCTCAGAAGAGCATCTCCTGTGTAACCTGAAACCCCGGCTGCCTTCCGGGTGGTGTCAGTTGCACCGGGATTGGAGAAATCTGCCGGATCTTTGCATCCTGGAAACAAACAAACAACAGAGCTCTTTTACCCCTAAGCGGTTGGCAGATCGGGGAGGCAGCACAGCATTGATTTCTGGTTATTCTCGTCTCTATTTTTTTTTAATGTTTTATTTATTTCTGAGAGAGAGAGAGAGAGAGAGAGAGAGAGAGCGTGAGCAGGGAAGGGGCAGAGAGAGAGGGAGACAGAATCTGAAGCAGCTCCAGGCTCTGAGCTGTCAGCACAGAGCCCGACGCGGGGCTCGAACCCACGAACCGTGAGATCATGACCTGAGCCGAAGTCAGATGCTCAACCGACAGAGCCCCCCAGGCGCCCCTCGTTATTCTCGTCTCTAAAGAAGAGGATGGATAACAAAGGGCTAGAACCACCTGATCCCTGGCAGCAGCTCTGTATCCCGAGTCTGCTGTGTGCCGGGTATTTGCACCCGTGCACTCTCTGACCCGCCCCGGGGTCCCTCCAAGCCCCCACTCCCTTGTCAGGTGAGGCTCTGAAAGGACCAGCAAGTCTCCCAAGGCCACTGAGCATGAGCACGGAAGCCTCAGAGAAAGACTTCGAACCCATGCCCCCTTCTCCAATTCCCTTCAATTGTGGCTTCAAGTCCCTTCCTGGATTTTTGCCCCAATTGCCCTGGTTTATGAGAAGCTCTGAGGCTGCGGAGAGTGAGGCGGGGGGCAGGGGCTTGGAGGAGGTGATTCGGGGTGAAAGGTCAGCAAAACCTAATATCTGCGGAGCCTGAACTGCCGAGAGCCTCCGGGAAACGAGGAGAACGCCAGACGGGAGCTGGGGCAGGAGAAGCGGGAGCAGCATCAAGGGGTGGGCTTCTTGGTGTGGCCCTAACCAAGCTTTCCGGCAAAGACTCCGTGTAGACGGTCTACTGCGGAGGTGAGCTCAGCAGAATCGTGGAGCCCGAAGATGGGCACCTCCTGATCCCCAGGACCCGTACCTCTGCTACCTTACACCGGCAGGAGGAACTTCGCAGGGGCGGTTAGGGTTCCCTGCGGCGGGGAGATTGTCCTGGCTTATCCGGTTGATAATCTAATCACAGGAGTCCTTAAAATGGGAAGAGGGATGGGGCTCCTGGGAACTCAGTCGGTTAAGCGTCCGACTTTGGCTCGTGTCCTGATCTCACGGTCCGTGGGTTCGAGCCCCGTGTTGGGCTCTGTGCTGACAGCTCAGAGCCTGGAGCTGCTTCAGATTCTGTGTCTCCCTCTCTCTCTGCCCCTCCCGACTTGCAGTCTGTCTCTGTTTCTCGAAAATAAATAAACATTAAAAAAAATTTTTTTTTTTTTAAATTGGAAGAGGGAGACAGAAGTGTGGGTCTGGGAGACTCAGTATGGGAAGGAGCCCCAGAAGCCTCTAGAAGCTGCCTGACTGGGCTCTGCCTGCTCTAGGAGAGGTCAGTCTCCCCACCGCAGGGGCCCGGCTCCAGGTGGTACTGGGTGGAGCCCAGCAGAGGCATGCATGCTGACAGCCAGGGAGAGCCCCTCGGGAAGAGTCGCAGGAGCTAGAAACCGGAAGCTGGTAAAGACGCCTCCCCAGGAGATGGTGGAGTCCAGGCCTTGGTGTGACTGTCTCCTTGAGTTCGGGAATCCAGTTTCTCACGTGTCATCCCCTGCTCTGCAACCTCTCTTGGCTCCCCATGGCCCCAAGGTCCGGTCCTGCCTCTCCGGTGGTGAAGTCCGCCCACTTCCCCCGCCCAACCCCGCACCCAGCCACACAGGCACCCCCCTCCAGATGCACCCAGCCACCCCCGCTCCTCAGTGGCTCAGACTCCTCACACCTCCCGGCCCTTGCAAATGCTGTTCCCACTGCCTGGAATGGGCCCCGCACCTCTTCCTAACAACTGGGTTCTCCCACGTGACTGATTTCTGGGAACTCTTCCCCACTCCCCTCCCCTGCCCCCGGGCTGAGAGAGAGGCCTCTCCTGCACGGTCCCCTGCACACCAGCCCCTCTCGGGCCCCCACCTCCCACCCCCAAGGCCGTGAGCTCCGGCGGGCGGGGCTGCTGGGTCTGACTCGGCTTTGCCTCCCGGGCACCCAGCCCAGGGCCTGGCACGCACGGGCTCCGGAGAAGGCTGCTGCACAGAACCCGAGTCATGGGAAAGGCACGCACTGCAGCCCACAGCCCAGCCCCCGGCCTCTGCGCCCGGCTATTTTTATTTCTTCCCCCAGCAGAGCTGGGGCCTGTAGGCCAGGTTCTCAAATGCAGCCAGTGAGCCCAGGCAGACAGAGCGAAGGCACTTGTCCGGGCCGCCCCAGCCAGAGGCCAGCAGCAGTGGCCGTGGGGGCTCCACCCCGTGGGGCGCAACGCCATGACCTTGGCCAGAGAGCTGCACCTTAGAGCCCCTGGCGACTGCAGGCGCCAGCTCACTGCTGGGCCAGAGTCCCCCAAGATAGAGCCCGGTGACCTTGAGCAAGTCACGCATGTCACCTTGTCTGCCGAATGGGTGGGGTCTAGCTCTCTCTGGCAGATTATTCTAAGGATCGAGTGATAAAGCGATAAGTCTAATTAGAAGGTCATTTTAAGGGGCGCCTGGGTGGCTTAGTTGGTCGAGCGTCCGACTTTCGCTTAGGTCATGATCTCCAGTTCGTGGGTTCGAGCCCCGCGTCGGGCTCTGTGCTGACTGCCAGCTCAGAGCCTGGAGCCTGTTTCAGTCTGTGACTCCCTCTCTCTCTGACCCTCCCCTGCTCACGCTGTCTCTCTCTCTCTCTCTCTCCTAGAAATAAATAAAAAATATTTTAAAAAAAGAAGGTCATTTTAAATAGGTAAAACCGTCACGTGATTCAAAATCCAAGCTGTGGAAAAGGGGTATTTACAAAACCGCGGTGAGCTGTCACCTCACACCTGTCAGGATGCCTAAAATGAAACAGACGAGAAACAGCAGATGTTGGCGAGGATGCCGAGAACGGGGAACCCTCTGCACTGTTGGTGGGAACGCAGACTGGGGCGGCCGCTCTGGGGAACGGCGTGGAGGTTCCTCAAAAAGTTAAAAATAGAACTACCCTGTGATCCACTAATCGCATTACTGAGTATTTACCCAAAGAATACAAAAACACTGATTCGAAGGGTACATGCACCTCGATGTTTATAGCAGCATTATTTACAATGGCCAAATTTTGCCAGCAGCCCATTGTTCATCGTTAGATGAATGGATAAAGAAGATGTGGTATATGTACCCAATGGAATATTATTCAGCCATAAAAAAGAATGAACTCTTACCATTTGCAACAACATGGGTGGACCTGGAGAGTATAATGCTAAGCAAAATAGACCCGTCAGAGAAAGATAAACACTATATGATTTCATTCATATGTAGAATTTAAGAAACAAAACAAATGAACAAAGCAGGGGGTGGGGGAGAAACAAACCCAAAAAACCAGACTCTTACCCACAGAGAACAAACCGATGGTCACCAGAGGGGAGTTGGGGACGAGGAGGGGGTGATGGGTGAAACAGGTGATGGGGATTAAGGAGGGCACTTGTCGTGAGGAGCTCTGGGTGGTTTAGGGAAGTGTTGAATCACTATGTTGTACATCGGAAACCAATATAACACTATGTCAATAATGCTGGAATTAAAATAAATAAATATATATACACAATTTTTAAATATTTTTTAATGTTTTTATTTATTTCTGAGAGAGAGGGCGAGACAGTGTGAGCAGGGGACGGTCAGAGAGAGAGGGAGACAGAATATGAAGCAGCTCCAGGCTCCGAGCTGTCAGCACAGAGCCCGACACGGGGTTCAAACCCACGAACCGTGAGATCATGACCTGAGCCAAAGTCGGATGCTAACCAACCTAGCTACCCAGATGCCCCTATGTACGCAATTTTTAAGAGAATATAATTTGGAATTGTCATGGTAAAAAAAAAATACAATAAAGGAAATGAGTATTTTACTCATTGCCACGCAGGCTTCCCTGAAGTCCGCCCATGTGACTGTTTCTTCTCTTGATCCCCTTTTTCCCTCCCTCCCTCAGACACTATTTATAGGAATATATATGTTTATATTTATATGCACACACCTATCACCATTGTGGAGAACCTATTTTGTGCTACAGGCTTTGTCCAAAGTCGGTGCTCACAAATGGCAGCTTTTATTTTTTAATTTTCTTTAAACATTTATTTATTTTTGAGGGTGAGAGAGACAGAAACATGAAATCAGAAGCAGGCTGCAGGCTCCAGGCTGTCAGCACAGAGCCCAGCACGGGGCTCGAACTCACCAACTGCGAGATCGTGACCTGAGCCAGAGTCAGATGCTTAACTGACTGAGCCACACAGGTGCCCAGATAAATGGTAGCTTTTATGCTATCTGTCATCATCAGCTTTAAAGTTACTGTTAACTTTGTCAACAGTAACAAAGTTACTGTTTCCTGAATGACTAGCCACCGGGCATCGTGCTAGGTTCCCTGCAAATATGTGTTCATGCTATGGATGAGGAAACTGAGGCTGGGGGACTCTGGGAGACTTGGCCAAGGTCACATTGGTGGCTGGGGGCAGAGCGAGGAGTCAAGCCCCGGTTTTGAGTCCCAAAGCCTGTGCTCAGAGCCACCCCGTGTCACTCCCGCAGCTGCCGTGAGGCCTGACCCTGAGGAAGCTGCCGCTTTTCTCTGTACTTGCTCCGGGCAAGCGTCTCAGCTCCGGGTAAGACAGGTGCCCGGAGGGGCGCCTGGGTGGCTTAGTCGGTTAAGCGTCCGACTTTCGCTTAGGTCATGATCTCGCGGTTCGAGGGTTCGAGCCCCGCGTCGGGCTCTGTGCTGACTGCCAGCTCAGAGCCTGGAGCCTGTTTCAGTCTGTGACTCCCTCTCTCTCTGACCCTTCCCTGCTCACGCTGTCTCTCTCTCTCTCCCCTAGAAATAAATAANGTCTCTCTCTCTCTCCCCTAGAAATAAATAAAACATTAAAAAAAAAAGTGTTTTAAAAAAAAGACAGGTGCCCGGAGGCTGTCCCACACATCCGCCAGGGCTTTACCTTCCTCCCAGCACCACCAGGGTCAGCCTAGAGTGCCCGTGCCGGGCAGCCCACCCCCATCCGGTGCCCTAACGTCCAGAGAGTGCAGGGACTTGCGCTAAGTCGCATGGCGAGGAAGTGACAGGCCCAGAACCAGAACATAAGCCAACCCTGCTCACCCCCGGCCCATGGCAAAGGGAAACATTTACCCTGTGCCGGTCTGGAAAGGGCACTGAGTTGCCCTTTATCAGGGCGCCCCAAAACGCTGCTGAGATTCTGACGCCCAGGTCTGGAATGTTCTCATTAAACCCTGACTCCTTCGTAGCTTAGTTGTCTCTGCTGCGCTCCCACTCTGCACCTCCCCCAGCCCAGGGCTGCTGGGACAGGGCCTGGAATAAGGCCGGGCGGATGCATGAAAAATCCTACTCCCCCGACATTGGTCATGGCTGGTTAAAATCTAGACTCATAAAATAAGAACTCTGTAATGTGTGTATGTGTGTGCATGTGTGTGGGTGTGTCAACCCACTCCTGGGGCTGAGGATCAGACATCTTCTTTGAATTCAGGGTGTTACACTTCCAGTTGCAAGGCATTGAACACGTCGCTTAACCCCTCTGGGCCTCAGTTTCCTCATCTGTAAGGTGGAAGTAATAAAACCCACCACCCAGGTCGTGGGGAGGACAAAGTCAGGTGGCTCAGGTGGAAGGGTCTGGCAGATCCACCACAACAGCCCGAGCACGGATCCGGCCCCACTTCTGTGCAGACGCGGTACTGGGTGCTCGAGGTCCTTTCTGTGGAGGACGGAGTCACCTGCACACTTCGATCTCAGTTTTCACGTCTCTTACACCCCCCATCGCCTGACAGTATCCACGTGCTAGTTCCTTCATCGTCTGCTGTCCTTGCACCCGAGTGCCATGGCCAGGACGGCAGGGACCTCTCTGCTCTGCTCGCCACTCCGTCCCCAGCGCCTGGAACCGCCCGGCCTGCTCGTGGAAGCTGTCTCTCCTTTGAACACCCGCTCACTTCGGTAACTGACGAGGGGGCAGCGTCCGTTTTACAGATGGGGAAACCAAGGCCCAGAGAGGTAGGAGTGGCTTATTCTTTAAGGCACGACCATAGCCTCCTACCACAGGGAGTAGAGGGGCTCGGGCCACAGGCCCTGGGCCCACACTGCCTGGGTTCGAGGCCTGGCTCAGCCTCTTACTGGCTGTGTGATCTGAGGCAAGTAGCTTGAGCTCTCGGTTCTGCTTGAAATCGGAAGTGAGAACAGAAACTGCCGCATGGGGGTGTTGTGAGAAGACATGAGGTCTCTCCGGGAGGTGATTAGCACAGCGCTGGGCAGAGGGGAGCTCCAGAAACTATGAGCCATCAGCACCCCATCTGTAACACTCAAGAGAAGCCGGTCCGGAGGGATGACTCAACCACAGTCACCCTGTTCAACTCCAGGCCCTGTCCACCACCCCAGACACGTCCCACCAGCCGGAGTTAGAGACCGACCACACGTGGGGAGTGAGCCAGGCTGAGCAGTGGGATCCCGGAACAGTCGGGGTGCTCCGTCCTCGGCAGGGCCTGGCCGGCGATCTGCTATCAGCACCACAGCCAGCTCCCGGAAATGGGCACACCCGCCTGGTCGGCCCCTGGCTCCTGCTGGCTGCAGGCTCTGGCTTGGGCAGGGAAGGGAGTAGACGGGGTCCCCGGCCTGGTGGGGAGCCCGGGATGCGGGACAAGAATGGGGAAGCGCGCCCAGAAGGAGAGGCATCCCCAGTGCTAGAGGCCATGCTCAGGCTTGGACCCCATTCTATTAGAGACTCAAGTTCCGGAGGGTTTCCGTGCCCCGCTCTGGAGGGCCGACGTCCCTGACCAGACTCTCGAGGACCTGACGGCAGTTCTGGATGACAGAGTATCTATATGCAAAGAGCCGCAGGCCTGTGCAGCAGAGAATAATCACATCCAGAGTCACTCTCCCCCAGAACAGAACCAAATTCTGCTTAAGAACTTGGAAGCCCCTTTTGGAAGTAAGGGCACTTTGGGGAAGGTCACTTGGGATAAGCTTCTGCAAAGAGGTTGTGCAATATGGTTCACAGAACAAGGGTTTCAGATAGATCCACCTTGGGCAGTTACTGTTTGTGTGACCTTGGACAAATAATGACCTAGGCCTCAGTCTCCTCATCTATAAAATGGGCGTGACCATTCTTCCTCTTAGCCATGTTAAGTGAGAAATAGCACACAAAGTCCTCCTTTCCAGAAAACCCTGCTTCCAGCAAGAAAGGGCAGCACATCAGAGAGGCTTCAGATGTCTCTAGGCAGGGTGGGGACACACCTTCCTTGGCGGGGGTGCCCATCGGTCCCCCCTTGCCACCCTTACTCATCATGATTAGAGTCATTTGCTGGACAGCCAAAGCATCATCAGGACATTTCGTGACCGGTAGGACTTTTGTATGCAGCTGCCTCTGATTCGGTGCATAATGGCATGGGGCTCTGGGTGACCCTCTCTGCTGCCTCTGGGTCCAGGCTTTACGCACAGCTCGTGTCTAAAGGGGAACAGTCCGACTGCCTCTCTCCACCGTGGAACGGGCTTGCCATGGGGGTTGGTGCTAAACAGGTGGCCTGAGTGTCAGAGCTAAATTCAAGTCCCGACTCCACCGTGTGATTTGGGGTGAGCTACTCAATCTCCCGGAGCCTGTTTCCCACTTCGGGAAGCGGCATAAGGCAGCCCTGGAAAAGATTAGTGTTCAAGACGGGCTCAGCAGAGGAAGAACATCTTCCTCCCATCTGTGAGGAGGGGGCGCCCTTTCTCACCCAGCTCTGGCCACCGAGCTGGAGACCTAGGGAGGGGACCGCAGATGGCCGGCTGAGCACCCGGAGGATGAAGGTGCCTCAGACGGGCCCCTGGGGAAACCGCACCCTGGAGAGGGTCTTGCGGAGGGAGGGGCTCACTATGTCTCTCAGAGGGCAGGGGTCACGGGCACAGAGAGACAAGCTCAGGGCTGCAGAGAGAGGAGCTAAAAGTGTATGATGGGTCCAAGGTCCTCTCAGAGGGTGACCATTATAGCCTTGAACCTTGGGCTCCACCCATCTGCTCCTGGCCAGCCCTGCCTGTGTCTCTTTAGAACACGGAGGGCGGTGTCCTTGGCTTCAGGGGAAGGAGGGGCAGCGGCCGGCTGGGGAGGAAAGGACGGCGGCCCGGCCCTGAGTCAGAGGGAGGAGGCCCAGCCGGGCCATGAGTGCCCCGGGGCCTAACAGTGCAGTTTCCGGGGAGTCCCTGATGGCCTCCCACTTCGGTGCCACGAAGCTGCGCCTGATTCCGGGCAGGGGCTCCCCGATGGGGCCTGGCGCTCAGACACCGGAGTCCGGGTTCCGCGCTGCCCAGGCAGGCCACTCCCACCAGACTCGGGGGCCAGGAGAGAGTGGGCGTGCCGTGAGGCTCCCCGGACGTGGGGTCCTGGCTACCCAGACTTCCAGAATGCCCGAGTGGCTCTGTGCACCAGGCCCTGGGTGCAGATGGGCGGGCTCACAGAGCCCTCTGAGGTCAAGGGATGGTTTGGTTTTACAGCAGGAGAAACTGAGGTTTGGAAAGGTGAAGCAACCCGAATGAGCTCGCTGGGCGGGCTCGTCACTGCTTTCTTCCCATGCTTCCTCTCCTGCTGGTTTATCGTTGCTTTTCCCTTCCTTCCTCCCCTCCCCCTTTCCGTCTCTCCTTCCTCCTTTCTTTCCTTCCCTCCCTGCCTCCCTCTCTCTCTTTAAATTTTTAAAATTTTTATGATGTTTATTTATTTGTTTTGAGGGAGAGAAAACAAGCAGGAGAGGGACAGAGAAAGAGAGAGAGAGAGAGAGAGAGAGAGAGGGAATCCCGAGCAGGCTCTGCACTGACAGCGCAGAGAGCAATGCAGGGTTCAATCTCACCAACCACAAGATATGTTCTGAGCTGAAAGCAAGAGTTGGATGCCCGTGGGGTGCCTGGGTGGGGGCGGTCGGTCGGTTAAGTGCCCAACTTCGGCTCAGGTCATGATCTCACGGTTTGTGTGTTTGAGCCCCGTGTCGGGCTCTGCGCTGACAGCTCGGAGCCTGGAGCCTGCTTGATTCTGTGTCTCCCTCTCTCTCTCTCTGCCCTCCCCTGCTCGTGCTCCGTCTCTGTCTCTCTCTTAAAAATAAACATTTTTTTAAAATTAAAAAAAAATAAAAAGAGTCACATGCTCAACCCACTGGGCCACCCAGGCGCCCCCCGCCCCTTTTAAAAATAATTTCATGGACTGAAATTCGCAGATCTGAGGGTCTGGGGAGTTTGACCAAATGCACACACTCATAGCCACTGCTCCAGTCAGAACCCAGACCATCTCCAGGTCCTGACCGTCCCCTCTCCCCTGGGAAAGCAATCCCCGTTCTCATTCCTGTTCCGGTGGATTTGCATTCACCTGTTTTCGAACTCCATATGCATGCATTCGGGCTGGCTCTGCTCTTTTTTCTGGCTTTGATTTCGAGATGCCACGGGGAATAGAGGTGCACGTGAGAACGGACTGTGGTCCGAGTCTATGGTTAAGGGAACAGTTGCTGCTCAGTGCATCATGGAGCCCAGCCCCCACAGGCAGCAAGCCCTCTCCCCCCACCAGCCTGCTCCCTCCTTGCCTCTGCGCAGCACACTGACCCATTTTCTCTCTGGAAGCCTTCCCTGACCCGCCTGCTGGTGTAGACGCCTCTTACCCTATACTTCCGTCCTAGCCCTGCACCATCATGATGAAATCGCGGTTTCTCATCAACACCTGTGTCCTCCACACAGGTGAACTCCCGGCACGCCAGGTCTGCCATGGCCACATAGCATCCCCGCCACATCACATCCCCGGGCATGGCTTGCCCGGGGCACATACGTGGTCTGCAAAGGTTCAGTGAACAACTGCTTGTAGGAGGAAGAGCGTGTGCATGCATGTGCACGGGGGAGAGAGGAAACAGTGCGGGCGTGTGGGCCAAGGTGGGCCAAGGCGCCCCTCGGGACAGGGGCAGACGTACCCGGGGCCCAGGGTCTCCTGCAGACCTGCAGGCGCATTTCCACAACAGGAAAACGGGCTGGTTGCCCAAACCTGAGCCTCAGTCCACCCTTAGCCCCCGATGGTGGGAGGGAAGGACTGCACAGTGAGCCTTGAGGGCTTTGCGGTGACGCTGAGTGGCAGCCGGGCTGGGGGACAGGACTGTCTTTGTCCTCAGCCAGCCAGGGGATGCCTCCCCTTGGAGGCTGGTGACACACTGCTCCCTTGGATGCCGGGGCCCGGGCTGCAGGCTGCAGTTACCGGTCTCCCCATTCCGACTGGGGTGGGGGGGGCGGGTGTGACAACGGGTATCCATCAGGGACTGGAAGGGGAAGGGGCTGGAAGGCCAGACTCCGGCCCAGGTAGGTGGCTGGACCATCGCTCGGGACCCGGCGCCTTGAAGTCTGGGAGGAGGGCCAAGGAAGGATGCTGAGGTAGGGGGCGGGGCGCTGCTGCCCAGGATGATGAGGAAGGGAACATGTGGGCCTGTCGGAGGTGTTGGGAGATGTCCAAGGAGAAGTCACCAGAAAGTGCTGGCCGGGGGGGAAGGGGGGTGACCAGGGAGCGTTCACCCCTCCTGATCCTCCACTCTGGGGACATTTTGGGGTTCAGCCTGATTCCCTAGGGCAAAGGGCCCAGAGGTCCCTCCAATCCCCCAAGGCAGCGGCCTTCACAGGGGCCGTGTGCTCCAGGGATCAGCAAGGACTTTCCAAGTGGCACGTGGGTGCGGAGGGTTTAAGGACCTCACTTTCCAGTGACCCCCTGTTGAGAGGTCAGAGCAGGGCTCCTTCCTCATGCCTCCTGCCCTGTGAGAGAAAGGCCTGGTTTGGATTTCTCTCCAAACCACAGTGTGAACAGAGCCGCTTGAATCCTGGCACTGTCCCCACGTCTAGTAAGGGCAGGACGGGTGACGGAAACGCGTGTGGGGCTCACGTCGGCGGTTCTGGATTCACGTCTATTACAGCACGGGGAGACAAGACTCTCTGATTTTTTGTGTTTGTCTTTTTGGTTGGCTTTTTAAGGGACATGAGTCTCACGCGGCACATTCAGAGCGATTGTCTCCTAGGAGCCAAGCAACAAGGTTATCATGTAAAGACTGGAGGCGTTGGTCTTCTCAGCATGACTTATCCACCCACCTAATTATCTCTCATTTGTCTAGAATCCCGAAGGGAGGCGATCACCTTGACGGAGGAGTATGGCCACCTTGGTCTGAACCGAATGAAGACAGAGGTTTCCTCCGAGAAAGCACGTCTGGGTGGCTTCCCCGGTTGACCGTGATGGCTGCTTTGGCCAACTGGTAAGGTGGCAGCTATTTGTCACAAATCAAATGAAATCTATAAATCTATAGCTCCAACATTTAAAAAAAATTTGTTAAATATATTTATTTCTTTTTGAGACAGACAGAGCGTGAGCAGGGGAGGGTCAGGGAGAGAGGGAGACACAGAATCCGAAGCAGCTCCAGGCTCTGAGCTGTCAGCACAGACCCCGACACGGGGCTCGAACCCACGAACCGTGAGATCATGACCTGAGCTGAAGTCATATGCTTAACCAACTGAGCCACCCAGGTACCCCTATGTCTCTGTGAAAATATACATAAAGCATAGAACAAGGGCACACAATAATTTGGGGGGGGTATTGAAATTAACAAACTTCCCTTTCCCCAATTCTTCCTGTGAACCTCCGGTTAAACAAGGGGTCTTCGAAAGAGTAACAGGTAAAACCGGTGGCTTCCAGATTCCTTTGGGTCAACTCTTTTTGGTGTCCTTCCCCAGGGACAGGGGCCGCAGGACCCCAACAGCTTGTTAACAGCTGGTGACATATCCCTGTGCGATCCAGGTGCTTTTCAGTAAGTCGAAGATGAATCAACAGATTGAGAAGATCATAGCCAAGTTCCCAATGCTCGAACAGGAAAACTAATTTAGATGATGGGTCATCATTATTTGATCTTTCTTTTCTTGCCACACATCTTCGAAGGCATTCAGAGAATTAAGTGACATTTCTCTGACAAAAGTTCTTTTCTTCCCCATCCATGCATGTATGTGAAAAAATTACTCCCGTGCTTATAGTATAAATTCAAAAAAGAGGAATAAAACCTGGCTTGAGCCATGTCTCATATGAACAGTATTCATCTGTAAATTCCATGAACTAATTCATAAAATAAGGCCTATGTATATCCTTAACACATTTCTAGTAAAATTGTACCTTTATGTTTGATCATTATTTATCAAAGTGTATAATGTAAGACATTTTTACTAAGTATTTTGGTAATGATAACTCAACCCCAAAATAAGATTTTTAGCCCAGAGGGACTTGCAGTCAAAGAAAATTAGTTTCAATTTATGCATGGAGAATAATGATTCGGTAACAGTAAAATACTTTCCAGAATAAAAATAAATTCTGTGAAATTAGGATAAAATTCCAGGGGAAATGGAACGGAAATATGAAGTCATAGAAACCAAGAAAATAGCACAAAATGTTTAATTGTCAAAGAGCTTGTCACGCATTTTTGAGTGGGTGATGGTGGGTATCAAATTGCTATGAGATTTAGATTCCATTGATTATTTCTAAAAGAGCAGCGTAACAAGTTTATTTTAAAATGTCAACATTTTGGGGTGCCTGGGTGGCTCATTTGGTTAAGCGTCCGACTTCAGCTCAGGTCATGATCTCACGGTTCATGGGTTCGAGTCCCGCGTTGGGCTCTGTGCTGACAGCTAGCTCAGAGCCTGGAGGCTGTTTTCGGGTTCTGGGTCTCCTTCTCTCTCTGACCCTCCCCTGCTCACACTGTCCCTCTCTCTCTCAGAAATAAATAAGACATTAAAAAAATTATTAAAAAAAGAAAATAAAATGTCAACATTTAGGGGCGCCTGGGTGGCTCAGTGGTTTAAGTGTCTGACTTCAGCTAAGGTCATGATCTCACAGTTCGTGAGTTCGATCACAGTTTGTGAGTTCAAGCCTGTGTCAGGCTCCACGCTGACAGCTTGGAGCCTGGAACCTGCTTCACATTCCGTGTCTCCCTCTCTCTCTGCCCCTCCCCTGCTCACACTCTGTCTCTCTCTCTCTCTCTCTCTCTCAAAAATAAACATTTTAAAAAATTACTATACTGGATCCTCGGGCCCCAAATCTTTCCAGGCAGTGCTGGCCACTCTATGCCTAAAAAGGACTCTGCTGTCATCAGAAAGTTTGTACCTAAATTTAGAAGGCTGAAATCTGTATTTTTAAAAAAACATTTTAAGGTTTATTTATTTATTTTGAGAGAGACAGAGAGAGCACAAGCAAGGGAAGGGCAGAGACCGAAGAAGAGAGAGAAAGAATCCCAAGCAGGGTCTGAGCTGCCGGCCCAGAGCCCAGTGTGGGTCTCAAATCCACGAAACTGTAAGGTCGCGATCTGAGCCAAAACCAAGATGCTCAACCGACCGGGCCACCCAGGTGCCCCTGAAATCTCTATTTTGTTTTTGTTTTTGTTTTTTATTTCTAGGAGAGAGAGAGAGACAGCGTGAGCAGGGGAGGGTCAGAGAGAGAGGGAGTCACAGACTGAAACAGGCTCCAGGCTCTGAGCTGGCAGTCAGCACAGAGCCCGACGCGGGGCTCGAACCCACGAACCGTGAGATCATGACCTGAGCGAAAGTCGGACGCTTAACCGACTAAGCCACTCAGGCGCCCCTGAAATCTCTATTTTGAAGCATCAGATAAGATAATGTAAGAAGATGACCCCTCCTTACTTCTGTGGCTTTTCTGGTTGGCTCTGGTTTTTGCATGCCTGGGGCATCTCCAAATGCCACTTGGGGCCTGAGCAGACTTTCCTCCTGAACCCCAAAGACTGTAGCAGAAGCATAAGGACTAGCAGCCGTTTAGACGATACCCTGATGGCTTCTTCTGGACATTTTCGGTGAGTGGACAAGAGACATGTGTGTTCCTGCTGCGCCGGGGGGCGGGCCTGTCTTAGAGAAGTCAGGGCGTGGTGGGGGCCTTGGAGTCGGAACACAGAGGCCTGGGTGTCCCCTGCCAAACCACGTGCTCTGTCATCTCAGGCAGTTGGCTGAACCTCTCTGAGCCTCATTTCTTCACTCAGCTGCGCTCAGCCCTTTGCCAGACAATGTGAAGGCGATCGGGGGATGAGTCAAAAAAGGTCCTTCCTTCTAGGCACTCCCAGTTTCCAGGGAGAGGCAGCCAAGGAAACAGACAGTAACAGGCAGTGCTGGGGCAACAGGAGGACTTCCTGGAGGAGGTGAGGTCTGGGCAACATTTTCCTCTCCTGTTAGTTGAGAGCGTCACAATAACTAACAGTTCTTTTTTATTTCAGAGTACATTTGTATTTTGAACTACATTGTTAGAAAAGTAACACATGCTATGGGGAACCTGGGTGGCTCTGTCAGTTAAGTGTCCGAACCTTTTACTGTTTTATTTTTTAAATTTTTCTTAATGTTTTATTTTATTTAAAATTTTTTCTACATTTCTTTATTTTTGAGACAGAGACAGAGCACAAGTGGGGGAGGGGCAGAGAGAGAGAGGGAGACACAGAATCCGAAGCAGGCTCCGGGCTCCTAGCTGTCAGCACAGAGCCTGATGCGGGGCTCCAGCTCACAAACCATGAGATCATGACCTGAGCTGAAGTCAGTCACTTAATTAACCAACTGAGCCACCCAGGCGCTCATGTTTTATTTTATTTTTGAGAGAGACAGCATGCAAGCACAGAATCTGAAGCAGCTCCAGGCTCCAAGCTGTCAGCACGGAGCCCGACGCAGGGCTTGAACCCACAAACTGTGAGATCATGACCTGAGCCAAAAGTGGATGCTTAACTGACTGAGCCCCCCGGGCGCCCCAGGTGTCCGACTCTTGATTTCAATTCAGGTCATGATCTCACAGATCGTGGGCTCGAAATCCGCATCAGCCTCCATACTGAGGGTGCAGAGCCTGCTTGGGATTCTCTTTCTTCCTCTCTCTCTTCCCCTGCCTTGCTCTCTCTCTCTCTTTCTCACAAAACAAAACAAAACAAAACAAAAAAGTAATGCATGCTCTTGATGAAAATTTCCAAGAGAAAAGAAAGGTGTTGAGTGAAAAGTGTCCCTTGCTCATCCCTGGAAGGAACTGACTACCATCCACAGCCTCCTGTGTAGCCCTCCAGACATGTTCTGTGTAAATGGGAACCATGTGAGCAAAGCATAAAAGCCCATGTTACCGGTAACAACGGCTCCCACTTGCTGACTGTGGACCAGGTGCTGGGCGCTTTTCGCTTAACAGCATCTCTTGAGCCTATTTCTGTGTCCATAACCAGCTTTCCAAGATACTGCACAAGAAGTAGAGGGCGTGTGACTAGACATTTCCCTCTGTCTTCACTGGCTGCGCCCGGCTCCGGCTGGAACTTCCCTGTGGTTGAGTTACTATTTCCTTGGTTTTCCGACAGGGACGTTGAAGCTCACAGAATCGACGCGTGTGCGAAGGCTACATGGTGGCCAGGGGCCGGTCGATGCCATGATTCACCATGGGGAGCTCTGTGGCCTGTGGGAGGCCGCTCTGTCCTCAAGTCTTGGCTTCTGGAAGGATACATAAAACCCTGGCAAGCTGGAGGCTGGTGTCGAAAGCCGAGGCTTAACCTAAAAGTGTGGGCCAAAGGTCAGCACCGCCCTCCACCCTGCAGGCCTCCGGGATCCACCGCACTGACCAGTCTCTCCGGATCCTGGCTGGTGGCCCACGATCCCACCCCCTCAGGAGCTCACACGGGGCCTGTCCTCAAACGTGTCACGCAGCCCTTGTGACCCGTGATTCTGCTGCTGGAGGTTGGGGTCGTGGTGATGTGTGCAAACCTTGACGAGTAAACCATTCTGCAGTGCGGTCCTCAGGGGACCCAGAAGGACCAGCATTCCGTCCACTTCAATGGTCAGTTGCTCACTGCATGATCCTGAACCTGGCCCTTCTTTCTTTCCTTTGTTTTTTTAATGGACATAAAATTCATGATCAAAAAGTCACTATTTTAGTAGCACCTGGGTGGCTCAGTCAGTTAAGCGTCTGATTTCGGCTCAGGCCATGATCTCGCGGTTCGTAAGTTCGAGGCCCGCATCAGGCTCTGAGCTGATAGCTTGGAGCTGGAGCTGCTTCAGATTCTGTGTCTCCCTCTCTCTCTGCCCCTCCCCTGCTCACGCTCTGTCTCTCAAAAAAGAAAAAAAAAAGAATACACGTTAAAAAAGGTTTTTAAATGTCCAACTCACTGGCATTTGGTATATTCCCAATTTTGTGTAGCCATGAGTGACACGTGGCTGGAAAGCATCTCCCGCACCCCCCAAAGGAGGCCCCACGGCGCAGTAAACAGCTACTCCCCAGCCCAACCCCCATCCCTCAGCCTCCCCTAGCCCCAGGCGACCCCCCACCCATCCACTTCCGTCTGGGTAGATCTGCCTGTCCAGGGCTTTCGTATAAATGGAATCCTATGAAGGGTGGCTTCAAGATGGGCCTTCTCCACCTGGCCTAGTGCGTCCACATCCGCCCACGCTGTAGCGAGGGTCAGCGCTCTGTCCCTGGTCGCGGCCGAGGAATCTTCCCCCGCCTAATCCCCGCCTTGTGGTTACCTGTTGTTCTAGCTATGGGTGTTTGGGCTCTTCCACCTCTGGGCTCCTGTGCGCGGTGTGGTCATGACACTCAACCCACGTGGCTTCATTTGTCACATCTGCGAAACGGGGACAAGAAAGTACCGGCCTGGCGGGCTTGCTGGGAGGGTGCGTGGGTTACAGATGGGAGGCCCTCCCCTGGCACGTGGTCAAAGCTCCTTTGTTGATTCTGCTGGGTACTTGTTCACAATCTGACATTTATTGAGCACTTACTGTGTGCCATTTTAAGCACCTTACCTATGTAAGCACCTTATTCATGTCAATGCTTTTCATTCATTTATTAATTCCTCCAATACTCTATGGGGTAGGTCCTACAGATCAGTTCTACTTATTTATTTATTTATTTATTTATTTATTTATTTTTAACATTTATTTATTTTTGAGAGAGAGAGAGAGAGAGCAGGGGAGGGGCAGAGAGAGGGAGACACAGAATCCGAAGCAGACTCCAGGCTCGGAGCTGTCAGCACAGAGCCTGAAGCGGGGCTCGAACCCATGAACCGTGAGATCATGACCTGAGCCAATGTCAGCCGCCTAACCGACTGAGGCCCCCAGGCGCCCCGATCAGTTCTACTCTATAGAAAGCCGAGGTCCTGAGAGGTCAGCTCAGGGGTTGCCTGTGGAGACAGGACTTGAACAGGCCCACCTGACCCTGAAGCCCACGTTCTTAATGCCTCTGCTGCTCGACACTCATGGGGTCATTTACACCCCCATTCACAGGGGCTGTCTGTGGTCATCACCTCCGGATCGAGGACCGTGGGGGATTTTCACCATTCTCTGTCCCATGCGTCTGTAATTGTTTGTTTTTACCGTGAGCAGATGATAATTTTGTCCTCAGAGAGGAACAGTAAACATGATTTTAAATCATAACATATTTGTTAAGTGAAAAGAGCCAAACACAGAGTTTCGGGTACGGCCTGATCCCAGAAGGTGCACAGCGAACACCCCAGGGGCTGCTCCCCAACGTGGTAATAAGGTTTGTCTCCGGGGGGCCAGACGGGGTGATTCTGTGATGTTTGGTGTAAGCTTGTCTCCTTTCTGGCTTTTCCCACCGTATTTTGACAACAGGCAAACACCACTTTTATATTTGGAGAGAGATTCTAAAAACAAAAGCCCGGCGCTCCCAGCGAGGCCCCGGGGGTGTTTCTGCCTCGGGCGGGCTGGGCAGGTTGATCTGATCCACTGACCTTGGCCAGGAAGCGCTCCCGGAAGCTGCCAGACTGGAGGTTCCTGATCCGAGGGACACGCCCAGGGACGTTTGTCATCCCTCCTCCGTCCAAGGACACAGGGGCACAGAGGACACTCCTGCCTCAGGGTCCCCGGCGCCTGGACCGGGGGCGCCCCCGCCTCGGACCGTCCCCGTGCCGCCCACCCGTCCCGGCCGCCTCGCCGGTGCTTCGGCACTGCCTCCCGCCTGGACTCCTGTCACCCCCGGGTGCACGCGTCCCAGGTCCTCACGCTCCCTCTGGTGCCATCGGCAGGGCCACGCGGGGAGCGCGGAGAAGGGCCGCCCACGGTCAGAAGAAAGCGTTTGCCCAGGCTTGTTTCTCGTGGTCCCCACCCCTCCCCCCGCAAGTGTACGTGTCCGTAGGTCCTTCTCCCTCTGCCAACCACGTGCCCGGGAGTCTGGGGCCCCCGTCGCGTCGCTGGCCCTGGTTTAAAGTGATCCCCCATGCCAGAAAAAGGGGGGCTGTGGAGCCTCCCCGGACGGGGCTGTGCTCTAGCCAGGACAGCCAGGGAGACGGCTAAGCCCATAATGACAACACAGCGGGGGCGGAAGCCTCCCCCAACTCCGTCTGGGGGAGTCTGGAAGCTTCCGGAGGCAGGGCCATTCAGCAGGGCTGTGACAGATGGGTGGGAGTTTGATGAGATGAGCTGGGAGGAGAAAGACTTGTCAGCCCAGGAAGGGCGGGGAGGGCAGAGGACGCTGCCTCTGACCCCGTGGTCACCTCTGCCTTGGCAGGTCCCCCGGGCCCGCCTCACAGCCCCTGCCAGGGAAACAGGTCAGGGCAGGACGCGCCCGGGCGGCGTTGCGTGTGAGCTGCGCTGGGGCGCTCCTGCCAGGCCACCCAGCGAGTTGCAGGTCAGTCACAGCCCAGCTGGCAGCGAGGAAGGGCTGCCCCCCAGCCGACTGTGGCCACCATGCTGTCCTGACACAGCCCCACCCCCCAGGTCTAGGCCCAGCCTCTCGTGGGCTGGAAGTCCCCCTTAGCACGAGGAAGGACCTGGCCACGCGTGCAACCACTCTGAGCCTCGGTTTCCCCATCAGTCAATTGCTGTTACCATGGCTACCATTCTCGTGTTGACGGTTATTATGGGAAAATGTCCAATCCGGTGGGAGAGGCGACAGCTCTGGGTTTGAACATCAGCCTGCGCTGGGTCACTGTGAATCTGGGCAGATCACTTCTCGGAGCCTCAGTTTCCCATCTGTAAACACCTGGGAAGAGGGCGTCCCTGGGTCTCTGCACTGGGCGTGGCCAGGCTCCAGAACGGCCAAGGTCAGTCCCGAGGGGCTGGGCTCAGCCGGGGCAGCTCCAGAGAAGCAGTGTCTTCCTGGACCAACATGAGGTCGCTGCCCGGGCCCCCCGCCCCGGCCCGTGCCCTCCAGCCTGCAGTGCTGGCCCTCGGCCCCTCAGCCACGCACGAGCCCCTGTCGTCTGTGAGGTGTTTGGCCTGGGAGGTGTGGCTGCCCCCCGTACACAAAGTGTACAGTTCAGCTGCTGCTGCGGGCAGACCCGTGCTGGGCGCTGGGCCCACAGGGGCAGCAGGCCAGCGGAGACAGCCAGACGGCCAGCGCCTCCTCCAGACTGCAAGTGCAAGGGTCGGGGGCTTGGGGACCGTCAGGCAAGGCTCTGAGGAGGTGGCCCAAGGCTGGGGCTCAAAGGGCCCACAGCCTGGGCTCCTGCCCCTTAAACTACTTACATCCAGGCTGGTCGTTGGCTCTGGGGCCTGACACCGGAGGTTTGATGGGGGCCTGGAGAGAGCACGTGGGGTGAGGGGTGAGCGGGTGGTGAGTGAATGAATGAATGAAGGACACGAAGTATGGCATAGTGTATTACCTTAAATCAGACTCAGAATTCTCTCAGGGAGAGAGCTCAACTCTGCAAAATTACTTAGTGGAGCCTCCCAGGTGGTGATGGAAGCATCAGGGAACATTTGGGGACTGAACGGTGGCCCCTCCAGGGACTTCTTCTTACCCAGGAGGTGGGTAGCGCTCTCTCCTGCCTAGACCGCCCAAGGGCAGACTGTCTGCTCTGACAGTCAGAGCCCTTGAGGTGCTGTGTGGCCTTAGGCCATCCACTGACTTCTCTGGGCCTCAGTGTTCACATCTGTGAAATGGGACCCTGACTGCAGTGCATCCAGGGCTGTGTAAGGGGGCTGGGAGTTAGCAGGCATCAAGGCCATGCTCCCGCAGGGATTGTGAGCCTGCTCTGAGCTCTCTGGAGCCCCCACTGGCTGGGGGGCGCGGGTCCGGGGGAACCAGAGCGGGCAGCTCTCTTCATTGATTCTCCTGGGCATCCTGGAGCCGGCCCTGTGGGCTGCCGACACCCTTGTTAATGATTAGGTCTGTCCCCACACCCTGGTGTGGCTCCGTCTGCCTGAATGCGTTCATTTAGACCCCATAAAACAGGGTGGCAGTGAGCCGCGTCAGAGATGAGGAGAGAAGACTCTTCAGGGCCCTCCCGAAGCAAACAGGCACCCACGCAGGGGCGAGAGGGGCGGAGCTGGGCTGTGTCTGCCAGAAAGGCCCATCAGGGCCCGGTCAGGGGTGAAGGGGGTGAAGGAGGGAGACAGACTGAGACCGAGAGGCCGACGGACAAGGACAGGGAGGAGGGGCTTGAAAGGCCAGAGACAGTGTCAGAGTCAAGGTCAGAGACACACAGAGAGACAGGGAGTCAGGAGAGTGGGAAGGGGGGTGAGGGCAGGGGGCAGGGAGGGGAAGCGGCGTGGGAGGCCGCCGTGGCAGAGCCGCTGAGCCGCACAGGAGCCGGGTGGGCGCTGGAGGGGCTGTGGAGGGGCCCACTGGAAAGGCCCCCGCTGCCTGGTTCGCGGTGGCGGCCCATCCGCACATGCTGCCTCGCGCACGGCAAACACAGAACCCCACGCACACAGCACACACCACACTCACACACGCTCACCGTCACTGAGCGGTGCCCACGACGCTCCTGTGTGTAGACGGTCCGCACAGCCCAGGGGCTCCCAGTCTGCAGGGGCGGCCGGGACACGCCGGCGCGCACGTGGGAGCTGTTTTCCCCAGGCCGCGTGGGTCCTGGGCCCGCAGGCTCCCCTGAGCTAACTGGTGGGGTCCCGGACCCTCGGAGCTTCAGTGGGGGCCCCACAGCCCTGCTCCAGAGCTGAGCCTGCCCACTCTGCCTTCATTTCACAACCTGGAAGACAGCTGGGGCCCCTTCCCTCGGGGACCCCCCACCCCGACAAGGGTCCCTCCGCTGCCCCTGCTACCCTGCTGCCCCTCATTGGCCCAGGCGTGGGACTCAGCGTCGGCTCACATTGCACCCCAAATCCTTCCCTCGCCAGCGTTGTGAACAGAGCAGGGCTTAGGGAAGGGGGCGGCGGGAAGTTGGGGGACACAGACGGGGGCTTCGCAGCACAGCAGCACGAACACCTACAAAGGGGCAGAATCCGTCGCCCACGCAGACGTGCACAGCCGTCGATGACCCCACCCCAGGACACGGGACGGACAAGGGCTCATCTTGCTCTGTCTCCAGTGGCTGAGTGAGCACTACTTGCTTCCGTCTTCGTCAGGCCCCCTCCGTGCAGATGGATTTGCAGCATGTCTAACCTCCCCGGGAGCAGAGCCAGTTCATGGTGCAAGGTCAGCCCGTGCCCAGACGGTCACAGAATAACTTAAGGCTGCCGTTTTTACGCATTCACAACTTTTTCCCTACCTTTCCTTTTTTAAATTACATTTTCTTTTTTTAAATTTTTTTTTATGTTTATTTATTTTTGAGAGACAGAGACAGAGCATGAGCAGGGGAGGGGCAGAGAGAGACACACACACACACAGAATTTGAGCAGACTCCAGGCTCTGGGCTGTCTGCACAGAGCCCGACTCAGTACTCGAACCCACAGACCCACGAACCGTGGGATCATGACCTGAGCCAAAGTCGGACGCTCAACAAGCTGAGCCACCCATGGGCCCCTTAAATTGCATTTTCTATTGAGATGCACTTTATCAAACATATAACCCGTCATTTAAAAATTATAATCCAGTGGTTTTTAGTATATTCATGGTGGTACACAACAAACACCACTATCCATTCCTAGCGCGTTTTCATCAGCCTCAAAAGACACCTCGTGCCCACTGGCAGCCATGCCCGCCCCTCCTCCCAGCCCCTGACAACCCCCTGCAACCACAAGCATACTTTCTGCTTCTACAGATTTGCCTCTTTTTGACATCTTATATAAAAGGAATTCTAGAAGGGGCAGCTGGGTGGCTCAGTCAGTTAAGCGTCTGACTCTTGATCTCAGCTCAGGTCATGATCTCGAGGTTCATGGGACCAAACCCCACACCGGGGTGGGCTTGGGAAGTCAGCTTGGGATTCTCGCTCTGCCCCTCCCCCATGCGCACTCTCTCAAAAAAAAAATTAATAAAAGTTTCAGGACACCTTGGTGACTCAGCTGGTTGAGCGTCTGTCTTCGGCTCAAGTCATGATCTCGTGGTTTGTGAGTTTGAGCCCCACATCAGGCTCACAGCTGTCAGCCTGTCAGCACAGAGCCCACTTCAGATCCCCCGTCGCCTCTCTCCACCCCTTCCCTGCTTGTGCTCTCCCCCAAGTAAATACATATTAAAGAAAAATTCTTTAATAAAAAATAAAAATTTAAAAAGTTTCTTTAGGGGCACCTGGGTGGCTCAGTCGGTTCAGCGTCTGACTCGATTTCGGCTCAGGTCATGATCTCACGGCTGGTGAGTTTGAGCCCCGAGTAGGGCTCTGCGCCGTCAGTGTGGAGCCTGCTTGGGATTCTCTCTCTCCCTCTCTCTGACCCTCCCCCATATTCTCTCTCTCCCTCTCTCTCTCTCCCTCTCTCAGATTAAATAAATAAACTTTAAAAAAAAAAGGCAAAGCAAAATAAATAAATAAATAAAAATTTTAAAAAGCAAAGCAAATTCTTAAAATTAGGGAAAGAAAAAAAAAATCACTGACCATGTCACCCCAACGCACTTACTTGCATTTCAATGCACTTTCAATTTGCCGAAGCATTAGAAAAAGATTGAAAAGCACTTTTTCTGGGGCGCCTGGGTGGCTTAGTCGGTTAAGGGTCCGACTTTCACTTAGGTCATGATCTCGCGGTTCGTGGGTTCGAGCCCCGCGTCGGGCTCTGTGCTGACTGCCAGCTCAGAGCCTGGAGCCTGTTTCAGAGTCTGTATTTCCCTCTCTCTCTGACCCTCCCTTGCTCACACTGTCTCTCTCTCGCTCTCTCTCTCCTAGAAATAAAAAAAATATTTAAAAAAATTTTTAAAAAATTAAAAAAAAAAGCACTTTTTCTGATTACAGTAGACCGCTTCATTGTTGCCAAGATAGAAACAAAAAGAGAAAAAGGGGAGGAAAAAAAGCAACATGACTCATTATACCAGAAAGACAGTCACAACGACGCTGGCGTACGCTTCCTTCCAGGCTTTTTTTAAGCTACTACATATTTCACAATTACATCATGCATGACTTTGCACCGATTTTCAGACAGTTTCCTAGTTTCTCACACCTAAAATCATGGACTGAATTTTTTCAGGCTGTTAAAAAATTTGAAAATGTTTTAATGATGCACATTTTAATAGGGTTTAAACACATTGCACAGGGGCACCTGGGTGGCTCAGTCCTTTGAGCGTCCGACTCTTGATTTCAGCTCAGGTCACCATCTCATGGTTTGTGAGATCAAGCCCCTCTCTGGGCTGTCTGCTGACAGCATGGAGCCTGCTTGGGGTCCTCTCTCCCCCTCTTTCTGTCCCTCTCTTGCCCATGCTCTCTCTCATACTCTCTCTCTGTTTCCATCTCTCTCAAAATAAATAAAATAAACATTAAACACATTGTATGATTCCTACTGCGTCCTGATCTTTTCATTTATAATCTCTTTCCCATCCCCCATGCTGTGGTGCAGTTCGATCAGCCCTCACTGCTCGCTGATGTGCAAATGTCCCACCATGGGTAACCATACCCCACTTACCAGGTCCCCCGCTGATGGGCAGCTCGGTGCTATTGCAAATGGTGCTTCAAGAAACACCCTTGTGTAAGTCAAACATCTCCTCTGGGTGGGTTCCTACCGACGGGCTTCCCCGATAAAAGAGCGTGGACAGTGATGAGGTTTGCTTTTGCAGGTCTGAAATTAACCAGACGCCGACATCCTTTTGACACAAAGCTGGAATGTCACGCCCAACTCTATTAGGACATAAGTGAGTAAATGACTAACTGGAACAATAGCAAGAGACGAAGCCTAGGGCTTCATTTCTGCAAGAGATGGTCTTAGAGTCCCAGGCACCCCACCAAACTTTCTGGAAGCAGAGAAGAGCTCACGAAGGGACGGCAGAAGGAAATACTCCCCCAAGGGGGGAGGAGGCTAAAGATGCCACCTCCCAGGCATTTACACACCTGCCTGTGGGCTGCCCACAGGCAGATCGTAAACGGCACGCAGCAGGTCAGTCTACGCAGCTGAGAGACCCCCAGGGAAGCTGGCTCATTGATGTCCCCAGAGGAGACAGAAAATGTGGCCTCCTGTCTGTGTTCAGTTTGCATTTTCCCCCTGCATTTCAACAATCTTTCTCAAAGGGTGGTTTTAGTTGGCTTATTTTATTTTGTTGATTTTATTTTATCTTGTTTTATTTTATTTTTTCAATCAAACTTCATGCCCAACGCAGAGCCCAACAGGGGGCTTGAACTCACAGCCTTGAGATTAAGACCTGAGCTGGGATCAAGAATCAGACGCTTGGGGCACCTGGGTGACTCAGTCGGTTGAGCGTCCGGCTTCAGCTCAGGTCATGATCTCACTGTTCGTGAGTTCGAGCTCCGCATCAGGCTCTGTGCTCACAGCTCAGAGCCTGGAGCCTGCTTCAGATTCTGTGTCTCCCTCTCTCTCTGCCCCTCCCCTGCTCATGCTGTCTCTATCTCTCTCAAAAATAAATAAAACATTTTTAAAAAATTTAAAAAAGAGTCAGATGCTTAACTGACTGAGCCACCTAGGCGCCCCTCAAAGGGTGTTTTTTAAACATCTACTTCTGTGTGTTTTTCTGTCTTTTGTGAAAATGCATTACTTTGGTAATGAGAGACTACTTGTCACTTAAAAATATTTTCTATGGTGCTAAAATATATGCATATGTTATGGGACATAAAACTGACCCCTTTAACCATTTTTTAAGTGCACAAGTCGATGGCGTGAAGTACAATTTACGATGCTGTATAACCCTCACCAATACCTATTTCCAGAGCTTTTTTTTCATCACCTTGCACAGAAGCTCTGTGCTCATTGGACAATAATGCCCCATCCCACCCTCTTCACTGGTAACCTCTCTTCTTTTTTTTCCATTTATTTATTTTTGAGAGACAGAGTAAGACAGAGCTTGAGCAGGGGAGGGGGAAAGAGAGAGAGAGAGACACAGATTCCGAAACAGGCTCCGGGCTCCGAGCTGTCAGCACAGAGCCTGACACGGGGCTCAAACCCACGAACCGTGAGATCGTGACCTGAGCCGAAGTCGGATGCTCAACCGACTGAGCCACTCGGGTGTCCCTGGTAACCTCTCTTCTGCTTCCGTCTCTAATTTGTCTGCTTTAGAGACCTCACTCAAGCAGAATCACACAGAATTTGTCCTTTCGTCTGGCTTAGTTCTCTGAGCATAATGTTTTCAAGGTGCGTCCATGTTGTAGCAGATGTTACAAGTTCATTATTAAGACTGAATGACATTTCATCTTATGGACAGACCACGTTTTGTTTGTCGTTTTTGTCTGTCAACACACACATGGGTGCATCCACCTTTTAGCCATTGTGAATAACGCTGGTATTACTAACAATGAATAATAATAATGATGATGAATAATGGATAATAATAATGGTATCTGTTTGAGTCTTCTTTCGGTTCTTTGGGGGTATGTACTCAGGAGTGGAATTGCTGGATCACCTGGCAATTCTGTTTAACATTTTGAGGAAATACCAGACTCTTTTTCACACAGCCGCATTATTAAATTTTATGTGACACAAACAAACAACAAAAATTTTTTTAAAAACTTTTATCTTTAGGGGCGCCTGGGTGGCTTAGTCGGTTAAGCGTCCGACTTTCGCTTAGGTCATGATCTCGCGGTTCGTGGGTTCGGGCCCCGCGTCGGGCTCTGTGCTGACTGCCAGCTCAGAGCCTGGAGCCTGTTTTGGTCTGTGACTCCCTCTCTCTCTGACCCTCCCCTGCTCACGCTGTCTCTCTCTCTCTCTCCTAGAAATAAATAAAAAAACCTTAAAAAAAATTAAAAAAAATAAATAAATAAAAACTTTTATCTTTAATATTGCTAAGCTGTCAATTCTGCACAAAGCAATGTATAGATTCAGTGCAATCCCTATAAAAATCCCACTGACACTTTTCTGGAGAAAAGGAAAAACCTGGGGTGCTTATGTGGCTCAGTTGGTTAAGCATCCAGCTCTTGATTTCGGCTCAGGTCATGATCTCACCATTCATGAGATTGCACCCCAAGTCTGCCTCTGAGCTGACAGAGCAGAGCCTGCTTGGGATTCTCTCTCTTCCTCTCTCTCTGCCCCTCTCCTCCTCAAAATAAATCAATAAACTTTAAAAAAAAGTATTTTTGGAAATAGAAAAATCCAGGGGCACGTGGGTGGCTCAGTGGGTTAAGCACCTGACTTGAGCTCAGGTCATGATCTCACGGCCCGTGAGTTTGAGCCCCGTGGTGAGCTCTGTGCACACAGCTTGGAGCCTGGAGCCAGCTTTGGATTCTGTGTCTCCCTCTCTCTCTGCCCCTCCCCTACTTGTGCCCTGTCTCTCTCTCAAAAAATAAACTAAACATTTTTACAATTAAAAAAAAAATAGAAAAATCCATCCTAAAATTCACATAGAATCTCAAGAGACTCCAAATGGAACAGAGTTGGACATTTCACATTTACTAATTTCAAACTTATTACAAAGCCAGTGACCAGGGTGTCTCGATGGCTCAGTTGGTTAAGTGTCTGACTTCAGCTCAGGTCATGATCTCACGGTTCATGGGTTCGAGCCCTGCATCAGGCTCTGTGCTGACAGCTCAGGGCCTGGAGCTTGTTTCAGATTCTGTCTCTCTCTCTCTCTGACTCTCCCCTGCTCACGGTGTGTGTGTGTGTGTGTGTGTGTGTCTCTCAGAAATAAATAAAACGTTAAAAAAACCCACAAAGCCAGTGACCAAAACAGTGTGGTACTGGCATAAATACCAATGAAACAGAATAGAGATCCTAGAAATAAACGCTCACATATACAGGCAAGTGATTTTCAACAAAAGCTCGTTTAATGAGGAAAGGACACTCTTTTTAACCAGTGGTGTTGGGAAAATTGGACATCCACATGCAAAAGAATGAAGCTGGACTCTCGTCTGACACCATATGCAAAAGTTAACTTAAAATGGATCTAAACATAAAAGCCAAAACCATTAAGCGAACCATTAGAAGAAAACACTGCAGAGAAGCTCCATGACGCTGGAATTGGCAACGCATTCTCAGATCTGACACCAAGAGCACAGATGACACAAAAAAAGATAAACTGGACTTCACTGAAACTAAAAACTTTTGTGCGTCAAAGGACACTATCAACAGAGAGAAAGGCAACCTATGGAGTGGACAAGGACGTTTGCAAACCATACACTGAAAAAGAGATTAGTATCCAGCATATATAAAGAACACCTACAACTCAATAACAACAGCAACAACAAAACAGACACCTTGATTAAAAGTGGGCAAAATGGGACAGATGGTGGTTGGGCTGGTCTTGGGTCCCATCCCATCTGGTTCTGAGCATCCTGGCTTTTTCAGTGATTGATGCTTCTCCAAGGAGGAGGCGGCTGGCAGAAAGAACACTTGCTGGATTTCTCCAACAGGCTGAAGGTACCTGGCTTTCTGGACAATAGGTTGGAGGCTTTGAAAGAAAAGTAAGAACCCAGAGAATGCAGAGTGGGCCCCTCCTCTCCACCTACTCATGACCTGGCCAGTTCCAGCTCCAGGCTCCCTGGGTGCCCCCAAGACACCCACCCCCCTCCACTGGCCGGAATGGTTGAATCATCCTGGCAGAGGCTGTGAGCCCTGGAAATCCGAGCAGACCTCGCAGGGCCGCGTGGCCACTTTGGCTGTCCCCAGCTCAGTCGCTGCACCTGGGACTCGGTACTCCCTGGGACGTCATCTCTGTGAGGAGCTGCTCAGGCTACTATATGGGGACCTTTCAGAGTCTGGGCAAATGAGAAGCTGCTCATCGGGGGTGGGAGATACATGGGGTCCTTTCTCAGGTTGCTACCAGTCACCAGTAGGTCAGGGTTAAGCAGAGGTGGGGCTTGTTTCTTGGATTTGATGTCAAGAGAATAAGGGGAGTCTGGGAGAGGTACCTGGGTGGCTCAGTGGGTTGAGCGTCCAACTTTCTCTCTTTTTAAAGAAGTTTTTATTTATTTATTTTGAGAAAGAACAAGCGGGGGAGGGGCAGAGAGAGAGGGAGAGAGAGATCCAAAGCAGGCTCCGCGCTGCCAGTGCAGAGCCTGATGTGGAGTTTGAACCCACAAAGTGTGAGATCAAGATCAAGAGTCAGACGCTTAACCAGCTGGGCCCCCACCCAGGCGCCCCAAGCGTCTGACTCTCGATCTTGGCTCAGGTCACGATCTCACAGGTTGGTGAGTTCGAGCCCCACATAGGGCTTCAGGCTGACAGTGTGGAGCCTGCCTGGGAATCTCTCTCTCCCTCTCTCTGCCCCTCCTCTGCTCATGCTCGCTCTTGCTTCCTCTGAAAACAAATAAATAAACTTAAAAAGAGAGAAAGAAAGAAAATTCCCACACCGATGATGACTGGAGCCTGGCATCACGGCTGTGTCTGGATTCTCTCTCCTGCTGTCCACAGGGCACCCCCTCTGCTGAGCCCTCCCTGACCACCCTGAAGCCGCACCCCTCCCGTCTCGTGTTATCTGCATTCCTGTCCCGCCCTTCGGGGCACTCCCCTCCTGGCTGGGGTGTGGTGCCCCAGGCATGGCTGGGTCTGAGGACCCAGAGGAGGTCCCAAGGGGGGCCCCGGCTGCCTGCAGGCTGAAATCAGACCAAGCCAGCAAGAGTGGAAACAGAGTTTACTGAAGGCACAGAGAGACACAGATGGAGCGTCTGGGGGACTCAGAAAGGAGGGGAGCAGGAGACTGGTGTCTGTTGGGGTTTTTACAGAGGACAGGGGTCTGGCGTGTCCCCTCAGTCATCCGGGAAGCGGTCAGGAGAAAGGCATGAGGGCCCAGGTGTTGATCCTCGGAGCCGGGGGGCCTCACGTGGGGACGCCTGGCGTGGCCAGAATGCGAGTATGATGGCTTCATGCTCGCCCGGTCCCTCCTTAGATGCCGTCTCTTCCAGAGGAATCATTCGCTCTTGTCGCTTCCGGGGAGGACATGTGCTGTTTGCGTTGTGAGGCAGGTGCAAAGAGGGCCGCGGTGCAGGGCCTGGCAAGAATAGAAGCAGTTAAAGGAGCAAAAAGCAGATTTTCATGGAGTCGTTCAGTTTCCTACCCCTGGGGCTTTTCCAGAACGATATGTTCCCGCGAGCTGCACCCCGATCGCCGCTCTTTCCTCTGCCGACAGCGGCGTCCACCATGCAGGGGGCTTGGGTCATGCACACGTGAGGCATCCTGCGACGAAAGGTTACTTCTAACAGTTTTTCAGAGAGGTTGTGTAACTTCTCCGAGAGTGCACAGCCAGAAAGAGGCAGAGCCGTGATTTGCACCAGACGCTGGTTCTTCCGTGGACCTCGGAGCCCATTGCCCAGAGTGCCCAGGGTGGCTGGCGTCGACACATGTTTCTCTCTGGGGACCTTACGGGACATCCCCGCGCACGAGCTCCCAGGAGCAGGCCCTTGGCTTGGCGAGTTCTGTGCTCTCGCCGTCATTGTCATAGAGGGCCCCTCTTCTCTCCTGCTGGGGGTTTGCTCCTCTAAGTCCTGGCTTACAGGGCGCCTTCTCTAGGAAGCCTTCCATGATCTGCCCCAAACCAAGGGCTCTCTCCTTCCTTCTCTAGGTCCAGGGCTTCAACGTGTGGATTCCGCAGACGCAGTTCAGCCCATGGCACTGCCCCTGAGCTGACTCTCAAATTCCTGCTATGGTGCCTCTGGCAAGGCTCAACCAGCTGCGACTTGCACACCTCCAGTGACAGGGAGCTTTCTACCTCCCACAGGGGATGAAGGGCGAACCGGATTTCTAGCAGGCCGCCATCCTTCAGAGCTGAATCCCTCCGGCCCTCGAGAAACAGAGAGGGCTATTTCGTCATCTTGAGCGATTCAAAAAACAGGTGGGTCTCTCCCTAACCAGCAAGAGCACTTGCTTGTTTGGGAGGCAAATTCAAAGGCAGATTCCTGCTGGTAATTTATCTGTGTTCTGTTATCTGCTTGGAACAGAAGTGCCTTGGGAAGCCCCGGAGAGTGGATGCCTGGTTTGCACAGATAAATGTCACGGCTACACCCAACGGAAGCTATAAATAGGCCACCCTGGAGGGGGGGCGGCGGGGCGGGGGTGGAGAGGAGTGGTTTTAGGGGTGGCCTCTGTGAAACTGGAAATTATTTTCTGCCCACCCGAGCGACTTGGGCTGTTCTTGCGGGATCCCATCCAGATGGTGAAAATGGGCCAGTAGGGACGGTCAGATAAAGTCTTCGTCAATTCATTTTGGCTTTAAAAATCCATTCTCCGAGCTCAGCAAAGGAAGCTAATACTATTTTTGTACTCTGATTTCACCCTGTCAGTCCCTTCTTTCTGAAAAATGTTCACATTGCAAACACAATACACGTTTATTCTGTATAGTATGGAAAACGTAGCACAAGGTAAAGAAGAAAACAAAAAGTACCTTGAATCTCATCACCTAAAAGCCCTGGTAATGTTTTGATGCATTTCTCCCTCTCCCTCTCTCTCTCTCTTCAATGGGATTATACTTTTTATTTTTAAGTGTTTATTTATTTTTGAGAGAGAAAGAAAGAGTGTGCATGTAAGGGAGGGGCAGGGAGAGAGGGAGGGAGAGAGAATCCCAAGCTGACTGTGAGCTGTCCTCTCAGAGCCTGATGTGGGGCTTGAACTCATGAACCATGAGATCATGACCTGAGCTGAAATCAAGAGTCAGACGCTCAACCAACTGAACCACTCCAGTTTTCTGGGATTATACTTAAAAAAATTTTTTTTCTTTTTTCTTTTTATTAGAAAAATTTTTTTTAATGTTTTATTTATTTTTGAGAGGGGGGCGCAAGCAGGGGAGGGTCAGAGAGAGAGGGAGACAAAGAATCTGAAGCAGCTCCAGGCTCTGAGCTGTCAGCACAGAGCCCAATGCGGGGCTCGAACCCATGAACTGTGAGATGATCACCTGAGTCGAAGTCGGACGCTTAACCGACTGAGCCACCCAGCACCCCCCCAAATTTTTTCTTAATGTTTATTTATTTTTTAGAGAGAGACAGACAGAGAGGGAGGAGGAGAGGGGCAGAGAGAGGGAGACACAGAACTCAAAGTAGGCTCCAGGCTCTGAGCTGTCAGAACAGAGCCTGACACGGGACTCGAACTCACAAACTGGGAGCATGATCTAAGCCAAGTCAAACGCTTAACTGACTGAGCCACCCAGGAGCCCCAGAGATTATACTTTTATTAAAAAGATGACACTGCATCTCTGTACCCACCAGAGGAGATGGGCAGAGTGGTGAGTAAGACAGACAAGGGCCGACCCCCTTGGAGCTCAGTCTTGAAGGGAGACGGAAAAAACATACAAACGAACTTTCAGCCCATTTCCAATTCCCCGTTACAAACAGCACTGCTGTGAGCATTACTGGAGCACAGTGCCTGCACTCATGTGTGCTGACCGTCTAGGAGAGCTTCCTAAAAGTGGGATTTGGGGGGCCGCTGGGGGGCTCAGCCAGTTGGGCGTCAGACTTCGGTTCTGGTCACGATCTCATGGTTTGTGGGTTCGAGCCCTGTGTCGGGCTCTGTGCTGACAGCTCGGAGCCTGGAGCTGCTTCAGATTCTGTGTCTCTTTCTCTCTCTGCCCCTCCCCCACTCCCTCTCTCTGCCCCTCCCCCACCTGTGCTCTCTGTCTCTCTCAAAAATAAATAAACATTAAAATTAAAAGAAATGAAAGTGGAACTTGTGACTCAGGGTTTCTCACATTGTGAACAAAGTGTATGATCATCTGGCTGCACATTGTACATGAAGCGTGCCGATACCATCTGATTAATACCTCCTCTGCCTGCGTTAGCCGGCCCCATAGACTGGATTATGGGGGCCTTGGCTGCTTTCCTGCCCCCCCCCCCCCCCCCCCCCCCCCCCCCCCCCCCGCTAAGCTGTAGCTCCAACGGACCCGAGGCGTCCAGGGCTCACTCCTGCCTCAGGCAGCTCCTTCCTTCTCTGTGTGTTTCTGCCCACGGTCTTCTTGGCCTTGCAGCCCTGGCCCAGGCTCTTGAAAATGTGCAGAGCAAATGGAGCGAGGCCTCCCCTTCCCCCAGGCCCTGCTGAGCCCGGGGCCGGCTCTGCGTCCTCTCGGCGGGGACTGTCCCTGCGGGGGCTGTGCATGCGGCTCCCACCTCCACTGAATGGCAGTTCCTTTCTTGGGGCCCCACCCAGGGGTCACCTCACCTCCCCCAAGGAGCCTTCCCAGATCATCCCTGCCTGAGCCCAGCTCTTCCACCCTCCAGCTCCTGTCTCCCTCTATGGAAGCACGTGTTTCTTTCCCTCAGCGGCTCCTGCTCCATCTCTGAATCCACTGGGTAAAAACCTGCCATATAGGGGCGCACGGGGGGGCTCAGTGGGTTAAGTGTCCAATTTCAGCTCAAGTCACAGTCTCGAAGTTTGTGAGTTCGAGCCCCGCGTCGGGCTCTGCACTGATGTTGTGGAGCCTGCTTGGGATTCTCTCTCTGTCCCTCTCTCTCTCTCTGCCCCTCCCCCACTCACCCTTTCTCTCTCTTTCAAAATAAATAAATAAACATTAAAAAATAAAAAGCATCTGACTCTTGACTTTGGCTCAGGTCATGATCTGGCGGTTCCTGAGTCCAAGCCCCGCGTCCGTCTGTGCGCTGACAGTGGAGCCTGCTCAGGATTCCCTCTCTCTTTCCCTCCCTCTCTCTCTCTCTGCCCCTCCCCTGCTCATGCTGTCTCTGTCGCTCTGAAAATAAATCAATAAACTTAAAAAAAAAAAAGTCCTGCCCTATCAATGGATGGGGGACAGGACTTTAGTTCCCGTATCTCGGACAGTCTCTGTGACCACAGGTGCACCACGTGTCGGGTCTGGGCCCGCTGCCCCAAGCCATCACAGCCTGCCCCGCCAAGGGGCTGTTCCGGCTGAGACCCCAAGGAAGAGGACCCTCGGGTGAAGGGGGCCGAGCACCAGAATTCCAGGCCCAGGGAACAGTGTGCACAAAGCTCCTGAGAAGGGACGAAGCCAGGGGACCCCAAATCGATCAGAGGTCCTGTGAGGGCCCCAGCTTATTCATCCAATCACCGTTCAGGAGCAGTGGTGTGTGTAGCCGGGCCCAGGGCTGGCTGTGGGCTCAGGTACCGCGTGGGGACGCTGGCCCCTGGGCTGCCCTGGAAGGGCTGAGATGTGGCTGGGGAAGATCAGGTGATTAATGAAATACACATTAGGCGAGGACTCCTGCCTGCATGCCCTGGCCTCATGAATTCAGTGACTGCTGCATTGAATCATGGTGTCACAGACTCGGGCTGATTTCTTTAGTATTTATTTTAATGTTAATTTATTTTTGAGAAAGAGAGACAGAGCATGAGCAGGGGAGGGGCAGAGAGAGAGGGAATCACAGAATCTGAAGCAGCTCCAGGCTCTGAGCCATCAGCACAGAGCCCGAAGCGGGGCTTGAACCCACAAACCGTGAGATCATGACCTGACTCGAAGTTGGATGCTTAACGGACTGAGTCCCCCCTCAGGCGCCCCTCACAGGCTGATTTCTTAATATGGTGGTTGGTTTGTTCATTCATCCATCTAACAAACCTTGGGTGTGCTTTTCTATGCACCAGGCACGGTGCTGGGCTCTGGGGAATGGCCATGCATGTGACACACAGGCTACGCTCTAGAGGAACAAGACCAATGCTACCCGCATGGGGACGATCAACGGGGCCACGAGACAGAGCCGAGCCGCCAGCGGTGGCAGAGCCCGGTCCAGGGAGAAGCCAGCCCAGCTCAGAGGGAGAGGAAGGACGCAGCCCATGCGGACCGGAGGAACAGCCCTAGCGCGGGGCTGGGAGAGGAGCGGGCCTGCCTGCTGCACGTGCTTTGCCCACAACAAATCACCCCTTAATCCAAAGGGGCTGCCAGCAAAGAGGTGGCCCGTCTCTGGCCACACACAGTGCGTGCGTCTTCCTGAAAACCAGCACCCCCCCCCTCCCCAGCTGGCCCGGGGAGCTGGCGGCCGTGTGGCGGGAGAACAGGGCCACATTGTGAGCTTTCCACGGGACGCCGTGGGCCAACAGCAGGGTGGGCGGCCGGGCGCTCAGAGGAGCTCATTGAGCCCGCGGTCGCCAGGCCGAGAGCGCAGCCAGGAAGAAACAGGTCTTTATTAAGGGAGGGCCCGGCACGGCCTGAAACGGAGGACACACCAGGCCATCCATCTGCAAGCCCCGTGAGGCCGGGCCGGGAGGGTGGCGGGCTGGACACGGAGCCACAAGCGCAGCCACAACCAGCGAGCCTACCTGCCTAGCCATCCGCGGGGGGTTCGCACGCCCGCGCACGTCTTCCTTGCTTCCACCTCCTCCCCAGGGCCCAGATGAAGGGTGGTGAGCTGTGACTAACGCCACGTGAGCCTCTGTACTCCTGACACCTGAGCTCAACTGCTTTCGACATTTCCACGAAGCAGGTGCCCTTAGCAGCAGACCCCATTCCGCAGATGAGGAAACTGAGGGTCAGAGAGCGTCAGTGACTTGGCCAGGTCCGTCGCTGTAAATAAGGGAACAGGGATGGATCCCAGGTCTGCCCCAGCCCCAGGCCTGCACATTTCACCATCGTGGGTGGGTGGGTGTGTGTGTGTGTGTGTGTGTGTGTGTGTGTGTGTGTGTGTGTGTGTGTCTGGTTGCTCCAGGATGCATCCAGAAACTTGACCTGATCGGGACATGCAGGGTGGGCTGGCTGTGGGGACCGGCCAAGCTTACTTACAGCAACTATTGGGGAAATCAGCCCCAAAGTACCCCGTTGTCTGTGCAAAGGTGCTGAGGCATTTCCTTGACGAGGTCAAGGCCTCAGGGAGCTGTGGCTGGTGAGCAGGAAAAGTAGCGGAGCCCCAGAGTAGGGGAAGGGGGCCAGGGGGCAGGGAAGGAGGGCGGCTCAGGGGCCTGTTGAGCCTCTCAGCCCCGCGGCAGACCCGCCTGCTTACAGAAGGGGGATCCAAGAAGGCTGTGATTGTCTCCCTGCTCACCGCCCCCCTTCCCCCCCCCCCGCAGCGTGCTCCCCCGGGGATCTCCATCGAACCTGCCCCACCTTCTCCCTTATTCAGGCTTTCCTGGGGACAGACCCCAAGGCTGCAGGCCCTTCCCCTTCTCACTGGACTTGGAGCGCTAAGAAAGCTCCGTAAGCACATGGGGTTCACGCCTGTGCCTCTCTGGCAGGTCCCCCCCCCCAGGGCTCCCCTGCCCAGTGCTTGTCATGGGGGGGAGGTAGATGACTCCTCCCTCCCACTCCCAGCCGCTTCCCTCTCAAGGGCAGGGTGTCGGGGCCCCTTATTCTGGCTGTGGAGCAAATCACCCCGGGGACTGCCCGAAACAAGGATGCGTTAAGCCCACGGGCTCCGTGGGCAGGGCATTTGGGCTCGTCTCTGCCCAGGAATCATCTGGAAGTCCACTCGTGTCGGGCGTTGATGCTGGCTGTGCCCTGGGGGCCTCCCCACCCGGTCCCTCCACGTCAGCTGGCTTGGGCTTCCTCGCACACGGCAGCCGGCTTCCCCCGGAGGGAGCGTCTGCAGAGACAGAAGCAGGTGGGGGAGAGACGGTGGTGGGAGACGTGTCTAGGGCCCCGTGTCCGGAGCGCACGTGGGATCGTGGTTCTTTGGGGTGATTCGGCCCCGCGCCCAGTGCAGGACGCAGCCGTCCAGGTTTCCCTGGCTCTGACGAGCTCACGTAGTCTCCACCACGGCCTGCAGATGGGGAAACTGAGGCCCAGAGAGTCGCGATTACTTGCTCAAAGCGCTCAGCTCTGGGGAACACCACGCCATCTTCCAGAGACCAGAGGCGAGAGGCCCGGGGACACAATGCCCAGGGACACGCGCTGACATCTGGGAAACGGGGGAGCAGGTGCTGTCCCTGCTGGGTCACGCAGGCGAACTCTTGACCCTTGGCAGGTGCCGCACGGAATGGGATCGATGCACGTTTGTGTGGACACGCTCTGTCATCCTGGAGACCCCCCCTGTCATGGGCATCCCGAAGGTCTCGGGGGTCACTGGCAGCGTCTTGGACAGACGGGACCTGCCACTTGCTGGGCGCCACGGGGTGTCTGGATGACGCTGGGTGGAACTTTGCTCTGAGTTGCTCAGGAAGCTACCCAGGGACTCCCGTGGCCCCAGGATCAAGGCCACAGTCTCTGAAGTGGCTTCAGAGGTGCATGTGTCTCGCCCTGGCCTCAGACAGTCAAAGCCCCAGGGGTTTCCACTACCTGAGGTCAACCATCGACAGGGCAAGATGCCCCCGCCCTGCAAGCCCCTGGGCGTCAGGCCAAGACTTTGAGTCATCCTGCAATGTTTAGTCCAGCCATCACCTCCTCCAGGGAGCCATCCCAGACTACCCACCCCTCCCCCAGACCTCACCCAGAATGCCAAGGTTTCTTCTCGTGACCATCTACGATGACCCTTTAGCCCTCTCTCCCCCAGTTTCCCAAGTGACCTAGGTCAGGGCCTGGGTCTTATCCACTGCAGTGCCCAGTACGTGGTACATACTCCAAACAGTGTTTGTTGAATGAATGAATAAAGAACACATGGGCTTTTTTCCCCAATGTTTATTATTTTTGAGATAGCGAGAGACAGAGCATGAGCAGGGGAGGGGCAGAGAGAGAGGGAGACACAGAATCCGAAGCAGGATCCAGGCTCCAAGCTGTCAGCACAGAGCCCAATGTGGGGCTTGAACTCACAAACCATGAATTCGTGACCTGAGTGGAAGTTGGATGCTTAACCAAGTGAGCCACCCAGGTGTCACTCTTTCTTTCTTTTTTTTTTAAGTTTATTTCTTTATTTTGAGAGAGAGAGAATAAAGGGGGGGGGGAGGGGCAGAGAGAGAGAGAATCCCAAGCAGGCTCTGCACTGTCAGTGCAGAGCCCAACACGGTGCTCGAACTCACGAACCCTTGAGATCATGACCTGAGCCAAATCCAAGAGTCAGATGTTGAACCGACTGAGCCCCCCAGGTGCCCTGACCTTGGGTAGTTTTCTTGACGTCCCGAGACCCTCAGGTCAAAGGCTGGGAGAGTCTGAGAGCTGTGTGTCTGCCAGTCCCTGGCCGTGTGTCTCCATCAAGCAGTGAGTATTTCTTGGTGGTTGTTCTCACCAGGTTTGGAGAGTGGGAGAAACAGAAAAAAGTATGACATGTGACGGGTGCCCTGGGACAAAGAGCCAGTGCCGAGTGGGGGCGGTGGGGTTGGTGGCACGGGGGCAGAGGGGGGCCTTGGGCGGGTCTCCTCCCCGCTCGGGGCTTTGGCTTTCTCATCCACCACAGGTGGGGCTGAGCTAGAACTTGAACCCTACTGCCTTGTTTGTTGCTGTCTGCCTTCTCATGAGATTCAGTCACCTCTCGGTCCCACCGACGTCTCCTGGAGCCCCCCCACTCCCATCTGCTTCAGGATTTACTAAAGTGCGTCTCACAGGCATGCACACACGCATGCGTGTACACATATCTCCCCGCGCGGCTTTCTGTCCTCTCCATGTAGGCATTCCCTTGTCACTGCCCCAGATTTACCCGGCCAAAGTCAGGACAAGTGGCCAGGAAGTGGAGTCCCCGCCTGGAGAATCCTCACCACCCGACACCAGAGCCTTCCTCCCCGTCTTTACTTGGAAACCTCATGGAGAGGCGCCTGCTGCCTCAGGCCCTTTGCACTTGCTGTTCCCTTGGGTGTCAGCCCCCCTTCCCTTCATCACACTCCGGCCACCTCCCTCTCCTGGTTCAGGTCTCGGCATGGAGGACGCCTTCTGCCAAAGGCTGTCTCCATCCTGGGCCGGGGGGGCGGGGGGCGGGGGTGGCGGGCAGGGACCTGCATGGGAAGTGGGATGGCAGGGGAGGGGGGTGGGCCAGCAGGTGTGCCCAGGAGCAGACGCAGCGCACCTCTGCTCGCGCCAGGTTAGAAGCCGATGACATTTCTGAGCGCTGCTTCCCCCGCATCTGAGAGGTGGGGACTTACCCAGCGGGGCTGAGCCAGATTGTGGGCAGGGGGCTCCGCACACACCGCAGCCTCCAGGCACCAGGAAGCCAGGGTTGAGGACAGGGCTCCACCTCTTCCCCGGAGGGGACGGTAGACAGTGCCAAAAAGATAAGGCGCAGCCACCCCAGGAGCCCTGAAGGATGGACCTCAAGGGCATGGTGCGGGAACAAAGCCCCTCTCAGATTGCATGCGGGTCATTCGTGTATGTATCTATCACTCTTGAGATTAAAAAAAAAAAAAAAAGCCACGGAGGGGGGACGACCAGCAAGGGGGGTCGCACAAGGGAATGGCAAACATGTCCATACCCGGGGCGGCCGGTCCACAGAGCTGGGTACGAAGAGAGCAAGCGAGTGCGGGAAAGGCAGCAGGAACTGAACAAGGGCGGGTAGCGGGAGCGCGCCCCGGACGGTTTCCCGGGTTGATCACTGCGACGCAGTTACATAAGACGCCGTCACTGAGGGCGCCAGCTGAAGGGCGCACGTGAGCTCCCTGAACTATTTTTGCAACGTCTCTGCAAGTCTGAGACTGCTTCAAAATAGAAAAGTTTTAAAAACAAAAAGCACAGAGACTACTTCACGTACCGGAAGCGGAATACACACTCTTCTCGAACCCCCGTGGGGCGTTTGTCCCAGCTCGTCGGCGTCTAAGACACACCCGCAAATATACATATGTTGAAAAGAATGGAAATCGTACAACGTATGTACTCCCAGACCTCCGTGGGTTTCAGTTAGAATTCACAGCGGCGAGGGGCGCGTGGGGGGCTCAGTCGGCTGAGCGTCCAACTTCGCTCAGGTTGTGATCTCAGGGTTCGTGGGTTTGAGCCCCGCATCGGGCTCTGTGCTGACAGCTCAGAGCCTGGAGCTGCTTCAGATTCTGTGTCTCCCTCTGTCTTTCTCTCTGCCCCTCCCGATTGCTCTGTCTCTCAATCAAAAATAAACATTAATTTTTTTTAATCAACATTAAAAGAACACTTTAAAAAAGTAACTTAGGGGCGCCTGGGTGGCTCAGTTGGTTAAGCGTCCGACTTAGGCTTACGTCGTGATCTCACAGTCTGTGAGTTCAAGCCCCGCATCAGGCTCTGTGCTGACAGCTCAGAGCCTGCAACCTGCTTCAGACTCTGCGTCTCCCTCTCTCTCTGCTCCTCTCCCACTCATGTTCTGTCTCTCAAAAATAAATAAACTAAAAAAAATTGTTTTTAAATAAAATAAAATTTAAAAATAAGAAAATGTTTTTTAATGTTTTTATTTATTTCTAGGAGAGAGAGACAGCGTGAGCAGGGGAGGGTCAGAGAGAGAGGGAGTCACAGACTCTGAAACAGGCCCCAGGCTCTGAGCTGGCAGTCAGCACAGAGCCCGACGCGGGGCTCGAACCCACGAACCGTGAGATCATGAAAGTCGGACGCTTAACTGACTAAGCCACCGAGGCGCCCCAAAATAAGAAATTTTTAAAAATTGAGATTAGAACTACCCCATGATCCAACAATACCTCTTCTTGGTATTTACCCAGAACAATTGAAAGCAGGGCTTCAGGGAGACACTTACACCCCCCTGTTCACAGCAGCCGAAAGGCAGAAGCAACGCAACAGCCGAATGCAGAAGTCCAGTGGGGCCCACGCGCACAGGGACTAGTTCCCCGCCTTTAAGGAAGGACGCCCGGCCTCCTGCTACCACACGGTTGAACCTGGAGGGCCTGGTGCTCCGTGAAGGACTCCGGTCACAAAGGGACCGACGGTGTAGACTGCAGTCATAGCAGGTCCCCAGCGCAACAGAGCCACAGACGGAAGGCGGACGGTGGGCGCGGGAGGCTGGGGAGGGGGGCGGGGGCTAGTATTTAACGGGGACAGAGTGTGACTTCTGCCAGGAATGAGTTCTGGGGGCGGGTGGCTGCACCGCCACGGTGACCGTGCTGAGCCGCGCTGACCTGGACACCGGAACAGGGTTAAGATGCTAAATTTGGGTTATGTGTATTTGACCACAAAGTCTTTTAAAAAGAATAGAGACAATGGGTTGATGGGGGTGGGGGGGAGGGGAAGGGGGGTGACGGGCATGGAGGAGGGCACTTGTGGGGATGCGCACTGGGTGTTGTATGGAAACCAACTTGACAATAAACTATATTTAAAAAAAAGAGACAATGAACTAGAAGTCAGCTAGGAAAGAACACTTAAACAACCTGTAAAGTCGTGATGTGGTGCTGGCGCTTGAACTCAGCTTGCCCACCTCCCCCGTGACACCCACCTCCCGTGACACCCACCTCCGGGCCCCAACCTCCCGCCCTACCTCCTGCAGAAAGTCCACCCCGCCAGACTGGCTGCTCCCATCCCACCTTCCTCCCCTCCCCCACCCCAAGCAAGAAGAGCCACCTTGGGGTATAGCCGTGGTCCCCCCACTGCGAGCCCCTGAGGAGTGGACAGGGCCTGGTGGCTCTGAATCTGCAACTGCGGATACTGGTGCGTTTTAGTTCCGGGGCCTGGGCCGGAGCTGCACTTAGCAGGCGGCCTTTCCTGCTGCGGCAGCGCCCCCTGCTGGTGCAGGGGCTGTTCCTGCAGCTTTGCGGCTCGCCGGCCCCGCTGCCATTCACCCACCGCCCACCAGAGTGGGCCTGGGGTCGCTTAGTCTCATCCTTTGCCCCAGGCCGACCAAGGAAGGACAGGCCTCCCTTTGGTGATGAAGATCATAAAGAAGAATCTCTCATTCTAAAAGAAATGCATTCCCTTCTCTATGACTGGGGCTAATGGTCTAGGTCACTTTGGAAAATGACTTTTTAAAATGTTTGTTTATTTATTTTGAGACAGAGAGAAACAGTGAAGGGGGAAGGGCGGAGAGAGAGGAATGGAGAGAATCCTGAGCAGGCTCCGCACTGGCAGCACAGAGGTGGATGTGGTGCTCGAACTCATGAACCGCAAGATCACGACTTGAGCCAAAGTCAGAGGCTTAATCAACTGAGCCACCCAGGCGCCCCTGGCCCGTTAGAGACACCATTGGCTGCCCCGTACTAGCTGGAGAGTGGCTTGGAGAGGGGACGGGAAAAGCAGGAAAGCACTTACGAGAGCGCTGGGTAGCCGAGCTGAGATGGGGCGCTGAAGACTTCGAGGTTCGCCTTCACTATTCATAGCCGGTCGTCTTAAGCCCAATTCCTTACAAGACAGTGCTGGGGGGAGCCCCCGAAACTTCCTTTCTGGTAAAGGAAGTGGGCGAGCTGGGTACCAGCTGTTTGCGACTGTGACTTACATCCAAGGCCAGCTGGTAGCCTGGCCTCCCTGTCTGCTGTCCCAAGCCCATTTATCTTTCTTACTCACTTTCATCGGCAGGGAAAAAACAAACAATAAAGCCCCTCCTCACGCGATCCCCTGCCTCACACCTGGTCCAAAGCTCAGATTCCTCAAGTTCTGGCCAAAGGACAAGAAGCCATGAGTACCCAATTTTCTGTGTGTTCAGAAGCTGCCTCCTGGACACCGAGGCTGCCCTTGGACAAAGCGGATGTTCTTGGGACTCCCGGACACGAATCAGCTGTTGCGCTCATGAGCAGGTGTGAGAGTGAAGAACACGTGGGCTCCGGTGTGATTGGTGGGGACTCCCTCTCAAAAGTTCTAAAACCCATCCCTGTTTATTCCAGAAAGTAGGGGAGCTCCAGATGCCGGCAGCAGAGACAGGTCTGCAGAGATCACCCAGGATGACAGCTGGCCCCCTCCTCCAACTTTTATGGACTTCTGAGGGGGGGAAGGACCAGTTTTCCAGGATCCAAAAGGGCCCTCCTTAAATCTCCAGCTCGTCAGGGGTGGGAGAGGAGGGGCCGGAAGGTCTGAAGGTGGCAGTGTCTGGACAGAGGTGGGGCTACCTCCCACAACCCCCATTCTTTTTTTTTTTTTTTTAACATTTATTTATTTTTTGAGAGAGACAGAGAGACGGAGCATGAGTGGGGGAAGGGAAAAGAGAGAAGGAGACACAGAATCCGAAGCAGGCTCCAGGCTCTGAGCTGTCAGCAGAGCCTGATGCGGGGTTCGAACTCACGAACTGTGAGATCATGACCTGAGCCGAGTCAGACGCTTAACTGAGCCACCCAGGCGCACCCCCCCCCCCAGTCTTGAGACCAAGGACTTTCACCTAATTTCTGTCTTGCACCATGCAAACCGGCTTCAAGTCCCCATTCCAAACAAGGCTCTGCATTAATCTCTATTTAGAAACCTCAAGGACAGCACCAAGTGACTAAGAGAATTTCACAAGCCAAGGTCCCTTAGAGATAAACTGTACATGTAATCATGTAGTTTATCATCTAAACCAGAGCTTGTTTTTTTTAAGTTTATTTATGTTCGAGGTGCTTGGCTGGCTCAGTGGTACAGCATGCAACTCTTGATTTCAGGGCTGTGGGTTCAAGCTTCATGCTGGGTGTAGATATTGCTTAAAAATAAAATCTTAGGGGCGCCTGGGTGGTTCAGGTCATGATCTCACGGTTCATAGGTTCAAGCCCCGTGTCGGGCTCTTTGCTGAAGTAAGTAATCTTTTACTGGTTATTCTACTTTTAATTTTCTCAACCCAACTTCCTTTTTTGTAGGTAATGAAAGCAAATATCTAAGCATTATATATTCCTAATAAAGTTTTGCTTTACAGCACACTTGTTAACTTATGCTTTCTGGAGTTTGGGGGTTTTATTACGCAGATATGAAATCTCAGCTTAAAAATTATTCTAAGCTTTTTCATAATTTGCCCTAATCACGACCTACTTTTTAATATTCACCACAAGTTTAAAAAGCATTTTAGCAACATGCATGTTACGTAAGAAAGCTATTTTCGGATTCAGTGACTACTGTCAGAGGGATATACTAATTACAGCAGGACCCAGTAGTTGCCCAATATTAAATGGAGCTCAAGGGTGCTCTCTGCTTCTAAATTCAGGCGTTCCTTGATTTGTAATCAATGAACTACCTCCAGAAAATACGGTCTATGTGCGACACAGAAGATCCTGGCAAGCTGAGGAGGAGACTAGATTAGCAGCTTTTCCTGACAGACCGCTAAGTGAGACTATGCCTACGCTACCAGCCCCTGAGCTCTATGACAAATGACACGAGCAGCCTAAGCTGTGTGCTTGTCTGGTGTCCACCCCTCTCTAGGAGGATCAACTAATAAAACAGATCAAAGATCAAAGCCTGCTGTGCTTACAAGACCTCTTTCAGATTCCGTGCTGGAGGAGAGGGGCAGGACCAAATGCTAATACTACTCGTTCACACAAGCGATTTGACTATTTACTTGGAGAGGAAAGAAACATACAATTGCGTGAAACACTAGCTAAGGTTTTTCAAATTAGCCCTCTTTTTTTTTTTTTCTTAATTTGTTTTGAGAGAGAGAGCGTGTGTTCGAGCGGGTAAGAGGCAGAAAGAGAGGGGAAGAGTCTCAGGCAGGCTCTGCATCGACCGCACAGAGCCTGACTCGGGGCTTGAACTCACCAACTGTAAAATCAAGACCTGAGCCGAAACCAAGAGCCAATTGCTTAACTGACTGAGCCCCCAGGCGCTCCGCACATTAGCCTTCTAAAGGAGGTACCCCGAAGCCACTTCACCTATCCCTAAAATCATGAGCCACGGGTCTATCTTCAAACAAAAAATATGTGAAGTCCTTTTCAGAAGAAAGGCTTTTCCAATAAAATGCAAATTTTTTATTAATATTTAAATTATAAACCAAATGTTGGCAACCACATATAAACTTGTTTGCCGAGGACAAACGAAGATTGTGGGGGCATACTTTCAAACACGACTTCAGAATTCGATGAGATAAATCAATACATCTCAGGGACTCTATCATTTCCTTCGCTTACAACCCATGATATGTAAGGTTTAATATAAAGTGAAATAACTTACCATCTACGCTAAAAGTAAGCTACAGAACATGGAATCACTACTAGATCGAACATTAACAAGACCTGAACAGCTCAGCAGTTTTTCTTAAGAGTATAAAACCTATCAACTTGGAAAAGTTTTTACTGTCAGTTGAGCTGTAAAACCCAGAAAAACAACAGTTCTGCCACAGGGCACAGAAAAAAGCTCGATTTTCTTCTCCGACGCCCCCACCCCCGGACCAAGCCGTCCTCAGTTTAGCCCTGCAAGACACACAAAACCATACATCCTTACGCATCATGAAGATAGCGGGAAATAGGAGTGTGCAAAAGACAAATGTGCCAGGCTCCAACGTCGTGGGTGTCAGTCCGCGGAACTCCCCACCGATGGAACACTCGAGACCGTCTCAGGCGGCGAGCGTGCCCTTGCAGGGCCGTCCGGCGGCCTCAGATCTGAGGTCCGTCGCTGCAACAGGGAAAGTGGTCCTCGGTCCGAAACAGGACCGGGGGTTCGTAGCCGCTCTGCGGGGCCCGGCCGGAGGGCGCCTTGTTGAAGAAGGAGGGCGCGGCGATCGTGTGCAGCAGTTTCCGGAACGCGCTGGGGAAGGCGCCCAGCTCGGCCTCCGCCCTGGCCACCTGCTCCTCCATCCTGGCCACGCTGGCGCCGATCATCGCCACGAAGGCCTCGAGTCGGTCGATCTTGCTGTAGACCCGCCGCATCTCGGTGGCCTTCGCGTAAATGCGAGGCACGCCCTCGCTGACGACGTGGGAGGAGTCCCCGCGCAGCATGTCCAGCATGCCCACGAACTCGTCCACCCTGGTGAGCAGGTCCTCCAGGCTGGCGTCCAGGGCCTCGACCTCGGGCCGCGCCCCGGCTCCGGGCAGCAGGCAGGCGGCGTAGCCCGCGGCGGCGCGGCGCAGCAGCGGCAGGTCGCGGCCCGGCGCGCCCGGCTCTGGGCCCTCATCCTCCCACGGCCCCGAGGCGCTGCTGTGGCTCTGCGACACGTTGCCGCTGTCCCCGCTCCAGGCAGCTCCCTGGAGCTCGGCCTCCTCCGCCGACCCCTCGCGCGACAGCCCACGGTCCGCCGGAGGCCCCTCCATCGCCCGCTGGGGACGCGCTCCCGCCCGACTTCCGGCCTCCCCGCCCTGCCCCGCCTCCTCCGCGGGAGCGCGCACGCACGCCCTTGCTTCCGGCTTCCGCGCGTGCACGGGCGGGCACGCACGCGCCCCAATCTCTGTTTCCAGCCCCTGAACGCTCGTGCTCGCGCACGCGCTCATACACCAACGCTTTTTAAAACGCGAAAGTATCACGGAACTATTCCCGGAGGCGTGCAACCTCAGTGCATCTGTTTCACACGCGTGTAACCTCCATCCAGATCAAGATCTAGAACATGTCAAGGACCCATGAAGAGCTTCCCACCGTCCCTAGTTTCTTCTTGCTGCTTACAGTGAAATGAAACAAGAGGAATAAACTAGAGGAAGGTCCCTGAAACCTTGGTATTCTTGATGACTCTGGAAGCTCTCGGCTTCTTTCCACATACCCCCCAACACTTGGTATCGTCCGTGTTTTACTTTTCAGCCACGCCAGTGGATGTATAGTGAGTGCTAGCTCTTTGTGTTTTTTTTTTTAATTTTAATGTTTTATTTATTTATGAGAGAGACAGCATGAGCAGAGGAGGGTCAGAGAGAGAGGGAGACACAGAATCTGAAACAGGCTCCGGGCTCTGAGCTGTCAGCACAGAGCCCGATGCGGGGCTCGAACCTACAAACCGTGAGATGATGACCTGAGCCAAAGTCCTACACTTAACCGATTGAGACACCCAGGCGCCCCTAGCTCTTTGTGGTTTTGATTTGCATTTCCCTGATGAATCATGAACTTTAGCACCTTTTTATATATTTACTGGCCCTGTGGATATTCCCTTTTGTGAAGTATTTGCTCAAGTCTTTTGCCCATTTTTAAATTGAGTTGTCTTTCCCTTACTGGTCTACGGAAGTTCTCAATACAGTTTGAATATGAGCCCTTTGTCATATAGCTACCGAAAATATCTTCTCCCACTCTGTGGCTTGCATCTGTACTCTATGGTGCTTTTGATGAACACTTGACAATTTTAATAAATTCTAGTTCATCAAACAAGGAAAGTTTTGAGAGTGACAGGGGCCACTCAGAACATAAGACATAAATTCTTGAGCAAACCGTGTAATTATTATGGACTATAAGGATCATATTACGATCATTGGAGATCATATGTCCAATGCCCACCCTAGAGCGACAGGTGGAAATTGACACCGAGGGAGTTGTGTTCAGGGTAACCCAACGTGTCCAAGGCCACAGAGCAAGTAATTGGAGGGACTAGGACCTAATGAAGGATGTGTCTCACTCTGAAACCTTCGGCCTCACACAACCTCCATTCACTTTCATAATCATTATAATATTGTCACCACTCATATCTGCTGGCACTTTGGTATTTGCAAAACACTTTCATGCACATCATCTCACTTATGCATCTTCCCACTGAAAGATATTCAGGCTGGGTCACTGGTCTTTATGATACTGGAAAACTAAAGCTCTGATCTGTGCAAGCAGGGCCCCTCCAAATTACTGCTAGCTTGGCACTGATTGCACGAGCCTGGAAATGGACTCCATCTGTTCCACCGCGGCCCACACTGTCAGTGCTCAAAAACTTTGTTAAATGAATATTAAAGCAGCATTTACCGGGGCCCTGCTGTTTTGCAGGTCTTGTAGGAGACCAGCACCTGGAACCTCCAGTATGATGGAGGTGCTTATATTTTAGGGAAGGGGGCCATCTCTCTAAAACTTTCCCTAAGGCCCTTGAGTCCAGGTGGCGAGGAGGGGCTAAGGACAGAGGCGAATCAGAAGTGGCCCTTTCTCTTGGGTTGCTTACAGTCTCGTGAAGATGATGCAGGCAGGCTGGGTCCACGGACCCAGAGGTGGGCTCTGCAGGCCAGAAAAAGTAAAAACAGAGTTTACTGAATACCATGAGTGAGAATTTAGCAGTAGAGCGTCTGTGAGACTAAGAAAGGAAAGGAGAATGAATCCCTTCCTCACTTGAGGTTAGAGGTTTATATTGGAAAGGGGTCTGGTGTATGTGCTCCATCAGGAATCCAGGATAGGGTCCGATCGAAGGTGACTGGCAGGTGAATAAAGGTGTTATTCTACAGATCATCGAAGGTAGGGGGTATTGATGCCAACATCAGCTGAGGTTTGTTCAAAACTACCGTCGTGTTAGGTGTTATCAGGTGTTTGGGAGTCTAAGGCAAATATCCAGAAAATGATCAACTATCTTGTTTCCCCCCGGAAGTAGGAACACAGCTTCTTTGCCTTATTCAGATGCAAAATATAGGACCCGAGTAAATGGAGCTTAGCAGAGACAGAGCCTTTCTAAAGTGGAGTCCCTTCAGCTCCCCTACCTCAAAGAGAGACCCAAACGCTACTGACCAGAACAACCCAACGCAGCGAGAGAGAAATCCCCCCAGGACAAAAGTCTGGGAGGAAGTGGTGGGGAGCACGGAGTTAGGATCCCCGGTTTTGGACTTAAGGACCCAGAAGGAGCAGGTGCTGTGGTTAAGAGCAGCGACTGTAGTAGGACCCAAAATGGCTCACGTCCAATTCTGACCCAAAGTACGGTTTTTAGCCAGTTTCTCATCTTACAGGTTTGTTGTGAGGTTAAATGTTTGTTGTGGAGGTGGATTAATGAATTAATCTAATGAATTAATCTAAGCGCTTAAAGAAGTGCGTGCCTGGATAGTAAGTGCTGTGAACACCAGCCTGTCATTTTCAAATACGAAGGAGGAAGAATTGCTTTCACTTAAAAAAATGAAGTAAAAGAAAAAGTAAAAGCCCGAGATGCCGTCGCCGAGAAGGGAAGCGAAGAACTTCCGCGCTGCCCAAAAGTCTATTAGAGAAGAGGGCGGGGCAGGGCGCGCAAGCAGGTGGTGGCCGCGGTGCGCCTGCGCGCCCGCCGCAGAGTCCCCTTTAAGTGCGCGCGCCCGGGCCGGGCCCGAGGCGTGGCCGTGAGGGGGCGTGGCCAAGTCTTGCAGGTGCCGGGGACACGCCCACCGCCGGAGGAGGCTGCGCAGACTCCCTGCTTCCCGGAGCGGTTCTGAAGCGGAGCGCGTGGAAGGGGGAACTTGGAGCGACAGTCCGGGAGCGCCGCTGACGCGCCGACGCCCGCAGGGACGGTTTGGCGGGACGGATGCGGCCCTTGGACGTCGTCGGGCTGGCGGAGCCGGAGGAGGTGGAGGTGCTGGAGCCCGAGGAGGACTTCGAGCAGTTTCTGCTGCCCGTCATCCACGAGATGCGCGAGGACATCGCGGCGCTGACCCGGGAGCGCGGCCGGGCGCACCTGCGGAACCGGAGCAAGCTGTGGGAGATGGACAATATGCTCGTCCAGATCAAGACGCAGGTGGAGGCCTCGGAGGAGAGCGCCCTGAACCATCTGCAGAATCCCGACGACGGGGCCGAGGGCAGAGGGACCAGACGGGGCGAGAAGGCGGAGGAGAAGGCCAAGGAGATCGCGAAGATGGCAGAGATGCTGGTGGAGCTGGTCCGGCGGATAGAGAGAAGCGAGTCGTCGTGAAGGAGGGCGGGCGGTGAGGCGGGGGGGGAGGGGTGGGCGGGGCCCGAGGCGGTCCGGGTCGTTGCGGTCGGCGTGACTGAACAGTTTCCCGAGTGGTAGTAGTATTTATTCTAGGAGTGAAGGTGCAGCCTCAATCGCACTGCGTCGGAAACTGGGGAGTGGGGGCAAAGTTGGGGTCAAGAGGAAAGTGGGTGCGCGCTACCTCGGACAGGTGTTAGTACGGACATACTGATTCTTGGGGTTCCTTCCGCCCCCGCTGGCAATCAAAGAAAAATTAAAATCACTTCGGGGTCGTCTTTATGAAACCCAGAAGTCAGCCCCAAAAGGACAATTGCCGCAGGTAGAGCTCAAGGGGGGTGGTGGTGGCGGGGGACCAAAGAAAACCCAGCCCGTAGAGCAAAATAGGGGAAGGTGAAAACCCAGGAAAAGAAACCGGAAACTGAAGCTCTAGGCCTTTGCTAGGAGTTTCCAGGGTCGTGTCAGAGGGTGGATGGTGACTTTTTAAAATTTTTTTTAAACATCAGGTTACAGAAATCTGAGACTCGGCTCCTTGATGGCAACGACTCTGGTCTCCTGGTAAGGCTGGGCTGACACCTCGAGGAAACTGAAACAGCTTTTACCCGCGTGTAACAGTCTCCCCTCCGGTCGGTGGTTGTGTTATCAGAACCAGCGGAGAATTTGTCTCCGGCGCGCACAGCAAGCCAGTGAAAAACTGAGTGGAGCTTCTGCAGTGAAGACAGATGGGCAGTTTATTGGTATGACACCACCTGGGAGAACGGGGACCTCATGGTCCAAGTCCCAAACCGCCCAGTGGCTTACAGGTGGGGGTTTTGTTAAGTAGGCTCCATGCCCAAGGTGGGGCTTGAACTTACCACCCTGAGATCAAGAGTGTGTCCTCTACTGCCTGGGCCAGCCAGGCGCCCCCAGGTGAGGGGTTTTAAGGGCAAAATTTCGGGCAAGAGTCTCCTGAGAGCTGTGGTTAGTGTTGGAGTCATTACCAGAGGTTTCTTAGTTATTTCTGCTGCCCCTTGTGGCCTCAAAGAATTCTATTCTATCTTGAGAGAGTTGGAATTAAGAAATAACCTTTATTTCATATCTTAGCGATCTTACTAGGCGCATCTGGTGATTCCGTAGTTAGTATAGTGTTGATCAGCTGCCACTCGTGCCTGAACTATCTACTTGTACGTGCACAAGCTGGGGGGGGGTCTCATTCCTTTGAGTTCCTTTGAACCATCACACACTCGCTCCTCTCTCTTCGGCCTGGGTCGGCGTGTTTCCCGGCCGGTGCAGCTGTGCCTGGGGGCAGGAAGATCTCTAGAATTCGTTCTTTCATCTGAACTAACACGATGGAGTCCGGCTTGAGTCGGTGACCCAGATATGGGTGTAGATTGTCCTGAAAAATTAACTTAAAAAGTTTTTTTAATGTTTATTTTTAAGAGAGAGAGCGCAGGGGAGGGAGGGGCAGAGAGAGGGAGGGAGACACAGAATCCAAAGCAGGCTCCAGGCTGTCAGCACAGAGCCCGACGCGGGGCTGGAACCCATGACTGTGAGATCATGACCTGAGCCGAAGTCAGACATTTAACCAACCAAGCCCCCCAGGGGCCCTGAGAAAAGTAACTTCTGTACGAGATACACTCTTGTAAGGGAAATGGGGCTCAATGAAAAGTTGTTTTACTTGTCATGTTAATTCTTGTTACTTTGCCATGTTTGAAATGTTGGGTCATGGTCTCCTGCTTTGCTGTTACCCATGTGACCTGATTGTTTTCTGGGACTTGTGTAGACGCGGGGCCAGAATCTTCTCCCTTTAGAGGTGCAGGGAGACCCTCCTGGGGTGTACCCGGTGATCCATGTACGGGGTGAGGCTGCTTTGGGGAAGACGGGGAAGGAGTGGAAGATGTTTGTGTATGAATTCTGGAACCTTACGTCCCGTGGGGCCGAGGAGAGCTGTGTTCTGTGTCACGTTGTCTGGTGTATGTTGTACCACCCGCCAGGTGACTCAACTTAGATAACCTAGCAGACCCTACGTGACAAAGAAGTTAGAACAGGGCACGACACAGTACCTTCACTGTCGTAATGCCCTCGCGCGTTACGGGCGTTTCACAGTGTCGCATCAAAGAGACCATCTACGAAGGGTCCGGGGACAGTGGACAAAGCAAAAGACATCATCAAGGCCCATAAAGTGCCTTTTAGTTGATCAGGGTAGACTTCCCCGGGACGGGAGGTCAAAATCAGACACGCGATAGGTGTTTGCCCTGAAAAACAAAGCTCTCTAAAAAACCTTTTTTTTTTTTCTAATAAATATGTTCAGATGACCAAAGCCCCCTGCTTTGGGAGAATCGCTTGTGGCGGGTGCAGGGGGGACAGGATGACAGAACAGTCAGCTCTTGACGAGACGCACTTGAGGCCATCATCTGGCCTGAGCCCCTGCTTTTCAACCGCTGAGCTCTGTGTAGCCACTCGGTCCATGGGCGTGTGATGTGCTGCCTGTCCGCTCCAGGGCACGAGGAATGCAAAGGGGAGTCCCGATTGGGACCAGCTGGGACAGGTTCCTGCACCGCGGGGTGCCGGAGTATTGTGGGAGCACAAGGAGGGACTGCATGGAGGAGACGGGGAGAGCTCTTCAGAGCAAATGACTTGTCCTTGAACGCCGAGTCTAATTTGTGAGAGTATAAACCAGTGGGGGCATCCGAAGCTCAGGAAGGGACGTGAGCTGCAGCACTGGGGAGAGAATGGGGGGCCATTGTGGAGACCTGTGAAGGGGGTGAGCAGAGGAGAGAGGGCTTCGTTAGGGAGTTAGTTCATCTTCAGGAGCCTGTGCTCATGGCTGCCCAAAGCCACAGGACAGGCTGCAATTTTCCAGAATCGCTGAATGTGATTCGATGAGAACATATACATGTTTATAATGACAAGCTGAGATGCATGTCTCGGATCAGTGCAGAAAACAGGCATTTTTATAATAAAGTACGTGGGCACAAAGCAAAGTCTTTTACAGAGGCTGTTCCGGTCTCTGGAATCCTTGTCTGGGCTCCTGCCCTTGAATTCTTTTTTTTTTTTTATTTTTTTATTTTTTAATGTTTTATTTATTTCTAGGAGAGAGAGAGACAGCGTGAGCAGGGGAGGGTCAGAGAGAGAGGGAATCACAGACTCTGAAACNTTTTATTTATTTCTAGGAGAGAGAGAGACAGCGTGAGCAGGGGAGGGTCAGAGAGAGAGGGAATCACAGACTCTGAAAAAGGCTCCAGGCTCTGACCTGGCAGTCAGAGCCCGACGCGGCGCTCGAACCCACGAACCGCGAGATCATGACCTAAGTGAAAGTCAGACGCTTAACCGACTAAGCCACCCAGGCGCCCCCTGCCCTTGAATTCTTCAGTGGGAAAGAGGTAGTGCTGGGAGCCATTGAGACAGAGGAGCAAGAGAACGTCAGAGGGCACGTTCATAGTGTGGGAAGCTTACTCCGCCTCCGTGGGGTCTTTGGGTCAGCGCTGGGGGGGAGGGGAGGGTGTGAGCAAGAATATGGGCGCTGGTGCAGGTGGGAGCTGAGGGTCTGCGCTGGAGCAGGGGCGTGGGAAGGGACCGGCCAGCCTTCCCTGGGGTCAAGGCGTGGTGTGTCTCTGCATCGGTCAGCCCGCCTAGGTTAAACTGCTCTAACCAGTTCACCCCAGAGTCTTCGTGGCTACAGCCCCCAAGGTTTATCTCTCATTCCCATCCATGTACACTCCATGTTTCTCCATGTTCTCTCCATTCCAGGAGCAGGCTGAAGGAGCACCCCCTGCTGGGATTTTAGGGACTTTGGTTCAGGAAACTTACAAGCTACTTACAAGTTACAAGTTACTTACTGATTTAAAAATAGATGTTCTGGGAGTGAAACCTTGCATGCCTGTTTTTCCCCTTGATTAACTGACCATGGAGTATATTCCTCTGTTGGGTTGCATTTTTATCTATTCAGTCTTTTTTTTTTTTACTTTTTAATGTTTATTCAGTTTTGAGAGACACAGCCCAAGTGGAGGAGGGGCAGAGAAAGAGGAAGACACAGAATCTGAATCAGACTCTAGGCTCCGAGCTGTCAGCACAGAGCCCGACGCGGGGCTCGAACTTGTGAACTGTGAGATCGTGACCTGAGCTGGAGTCAGACGCTCAACCAACCCAGGCGCCCCTTAGTTACTCAGTCTCGATACCAGGCCTCCTCCACGGTCAGGGCCCTTCAAGAGTCTTCTGAATCATTCTTGACCCCTGGCCTTTCCGTGGAGCACTGTGGTGACGAACTAGTGGCCCAACTCCTGCCTGAGCTGTGGCGGCCTCTGGAGGCACCCCGGGCTTTGTATTTCCTACTGTCACTCAGAAATTTCCCCCGGATTGGATTATCTCTGGAATTGAAACAACTTCAGGTCGCCTAGAAAATTTGAATTGCCTTCTGTCAGTTGCTCTGAAATCAGCCCATTGTGCCCAAACTCCCCTTGCCATGAGGTCTGAAATCCTGTGTTGTGTCCTCCTCTCCAGCCGCCATTTGCATCGGCCACTGGTGACGACTGAGTCTCCAGTAATGTTTTGTTGAGATACTTCTCAGCGTTTTGTTTCTTCCGAAAACTTTGTGTCCGGTGCCCTGACTGAAGAAGGGCCAACACACACAAGTCAGTGCTGCAGAGACGCATTCTTACTGTAAACAGGACACCTTTGCTCTGTAAAAGATCTTATTAGGAACAATTGGCGGGGTGCCCGGGGGGGCTCAGTCAGTTAAGCGTCAGGCTTGGGCTCAGGTCATGATCTCACGGTCTGTGGGTTCAAGCCCCGCGTCGGGATCTGTGCTGACAGCTCAGAGCCTACAGCCTGCTTCAGACTCTCTGTCTCCATCTCTCTCTGCCCCTCCCCCATTTACGCTCTGTCTCTCTCTCTCTCTCTCTCTCTCTCTCTCTCAAAAATAAACTTTAAAAAATAAATCAGATAACATATGCGAGAGGTTTGTGGCCAGAATCTGTCAGGGTTCCTAGCTGCCAGCTCAGAAGCTGACCCTGGCCAGTTAGGCGGTTTCCAGAAGCTCAGGGAGGGCTCGAGAAGAGCCTCAGGGTGACGATTCCAGAGGCAGTCCACACCGCAGAACCAGCTGGCTCGGAGCGAAGGACACCAGTTTCCCGTGCCCTCATGTGCCCCAGCTCCCCGGCTACACTAGCTTAGTTGCACTGGGTGTGGATGAATCCGATTGGTGGATGCTAGGTCACATGACCGTTCTCTTATAAGAGAGTCTAGTATTTTCTACTAGAAACAGGGGTGGATAGACTGGACACCCAGGAAGGTGCATGTGTGATGAAGTCCCCAAACACAGAAAGAGATACAGAAGTTGAATGGCCAGAATGAGTCACAAGTTTCCACTATGCAGTGATTATGAGGCGGATACTGAGTAAATGGGCCCTAAGCAATATGGCTTTGTATCCCATCATTCCAGAGGTACGTGGGTCTGACTCCTTTTAGCAGCCAGGACCTCCCAGCACCATTTGTGCGGTGGAGCGACCCTGCCGGCCACTCGGTGAAACCAAAGCTCTTCCGTGATCCTCTTAACTCTGTCCTTCTGATTGCCCAGTTGCTGGTGCAGCTGTACACGTCACACCCTCACAGTGTGACGTGTCTAAGTCCTGGAAGAAAGTGAGGGTGCGCTTTCACAGCTGTGTGCTTTGCTCAGGGAGGAAAATCTCTGCCGGCTAAGGGCATCATACATATACAGCTGTGCATGTTGTGCACTGCACAGCTCTAGGGGATGCCATTCATGTTACGGTCTTTGCAGTTTTGATAAAGTTCTCATGACAGTTTTCCTTGCACATGCCACTACTGGGTCTTGAGGAAGGGTGCCGTCTCCAAGGAGACAAATTCTAGAATAACGGGTGCCAGGGGCCGGGGAACTTGCCGTCTGATGGGTACAGAGTTTCACTTTTGCAAGAAGAGAAAGTTTGGAGCGTGGTGGCACAGCACTGTGAATATACTTAACACTGTACACTCAAGAAATGTGATGTGTTTTCACCACAATAAAAAGCCCCCAAAACTTTGAAGCTGGTAATCAATCCCAGGTTAAAGATGGTATCCGTCTTGGGGAAATGATCTGAGCTGAAGATGAAATTTTATGTGTGAACAAATTAATTGTAACTTTTTTTTTTTCAAAAACAAAAATATGAGCCTGGGTGGCTCAGTTAGTTGAATGTCTGACTCTTGGTTTCTGCTCAAGTCATGATCTCACGATTCCTGAGTTCAAGCCCCATGTGGGGCTCTGCACTGGCAGCATGGAGCTTGGGATTCCTCTCTCTGCCTCTCTGCCCCTCCCCTGCTCACTCGCTCACTCTCTCTCTGAAAATAAATAAAATAGGAAGAACCATATCATTAATAATGGGCAAATGTGGGTCCACTCATTCCAGCAAAGTCCTTGCAGCCATTAAGAATGCAGGTAGGACATGGCTTTTGCCTTGGAGGACCTGGATGCCAGGAGCCCCCCAGGAAGTGTGAAGCCCACAGAGGTGACCGTGGACTTCACCCAGGAGGAACGGGGCGCTCCGCAGCCCGCCCAGGGGCACACAGAGAACCAGGGGAGGCTAATTTGGGGGAGCAGGGTGTGTTCAGCAGACCAGACAGAATCTCCCAGGTGTGGGGGGAGGCAGGGAAGCGGCAAGATTGGGTGAAGAGAATTCCAGAGCAAGTGTCTGGGGTGGGGGCTGAGTCTGGGGGACCGGGGTCAGGGGCCTGTACCCCATCTATAGGCAAGGGCAGGGATGGAGGGCTCTGGTCTCTGCCTCCCCCGGGCGACTTGTCATTCCCAGGACAAATCCAATTTGTGACTAAGTTGTGAAATGGCAGGAAAAAAAAAACCCGGTTCCATTCCTTCTGCACGGTCAGCCCCCCCACGTCCCGTTAGCTTGACTTTCGTGCTTTAAAAGGTGTATCGGCCCCCATCTAAGCTGAAGGGAACCTGTGCCCTTCCTCCTCCCTCCCCGCCCCCCCCCCTCCAGCAAGGGACAAACCACACCTCCTGCTGATGTGTCCTCGGCCAGGCTCCGGACACCATTTCTGCTCTGGTGGACACGCCTTCAAGCAAAAGGGGAGATTCCAATTGCTGGGCTTTCAAAAGGTGGCCCGAGTCTCAATCCGGGCAAACTACTGACCTAACACCCCTGCCCCCGCCTGAGTCACGCTGGTTGGTTTCTTTCTAAAGATAGTTTCATAAAACCGGAAACGCGTGTGGGCAGTGGTTCGCTGGTGATTCTAATCCCCGCCTCATCCCTTTCCTAAGTGTGTTTTACTGTGTGTGGCACGAACATGCTGGTAATTGTACATTAAAAAGATGTAAGGGCTCCTGGGGGGCTGTCGGTTGGCATCCGACTTCGGCTCAGGTCATGATCTCGTGGTTCATGGGTTCGAGGCCCGCATCAGACTCTGTGCTGACAGCTCAGAACCTGGAGCTGCTTCAGATTCTGTGTCTCCCTCTCTCTGACCCTCCCCTGCTCACCCTGTCTTTCTCTCTCTCAAAAATAAATAAGCTTTAAAAAAAAAAAAAAAAGATGTGACTTGAAAACATGTAAGGAGAGATGGAGGGGCCCGGGGTTTGATGAGTGGCTGGCTGACTGACTGACCAACCGACTGGACAGATGCATGTGGGTCTCATGAGCTTCCTTGGGTCCAGGACAGGGTGACGCTCACTTTGTGCTGAGGGATCCACAAAAGCAGGGACGGTGTCTCAGCCAGGCGAAAATGGCCCCTGAATAAACCCTTACGAACTGACCTGTGTCACTGCCTGTCCCCACAGGCCAGGAGCACTAAGTGACACAGTAGAAAACTTGTGTTGGGGGCTGGGGCACTGAGGGCGTAAGGAACTCATCCATTTCTGGGAGACTAGGTGCGTGTCACAAGCATTTTACTGATCAGAGGGTGATCCAGGGAAGCAATCACCCCCAGGGATCTGGAAGCTGGGGGCGGTACCCCAGCCCCCCCCCCCCAGCCCCCTCCAGGGATCAGGGTCTGCAGGGCGTCAGTGGATCCCCGCCTGCTCAAAGTACTTGTGGCAGGCGGCTGTGAGGGCGGCCACAAACACGATGAACTCGTTGAAGTCCACCTCGGAGTCCCCGTTGGCGTCCAGGTCTTTGAGCAGTTTGTTCACGGCGTCCCTGTCCCTTTTATTCTAGAGACAGAGGCCCAGGGTCAGCGCGGAGGGTCCCTTTGCCAAGCACTGCGGCTGGGCGTGGGGGTGGGGGAGGGCGGGGACAGCTGAGTCACCAAGAACTGCCCGGCCTCGAACTAACAAACCCGCGTCCTTTGTTTTAGGCCGAATTTGAACTGCATTAGGCAGCGCCGGGGCGCGCGTTCTGCAGCAGACTGGATTGTTTAAGATGCTAGAGTGGCGACTGTTCCCAGGGACGCGGCCACCGTGCGCTACCCTTGCACGCCGCCTGCGTTGCGGGGTCACCTTCACTGAGCCGCGTCTGGTCCACGCACCGAGCCTCGGATCCTCACGGCCCGGCGGGCGGCGGCACCAGCAAGGGCTCCAGGGGCAACCCCAGGCTGCGACTCCCCCACTCCCCCCCACGGCCCCAGGGGGTCTGCAAGAGCCCGCCCACCTGACTGCGGAGGCCCGGCCGCACCCCGTGCAGGGCTGAGACCCAGCGCCAGGGGGCGCGCCGACCCAGCCCTGCAGCCGCCGGACCCAGCGGGAACCGCGCAGGGGCGACCCCGCGGCCGCCCACGCTGGGCCCCTCAAGTTTGCAGCCACCGTTGCCCAGTGTCGCAGCTCCGGCTTCCGCATCAGCTGGAGGCCTGGAGGATGGAGGGCCCCGAGCCCCTGCTTTTTGCCAAGACGGAAATCGCGGGCTCGGCCACGGGTTCTCAAATTGTGTTCCCCGGACGACCACCTGCGTCTGCCCCTCCTGCATCCCCCAGCCTTTTGTCTCAAACCCGCCGGGCTAAGCTCTTCCACTTGGCCGGTTATCAGAACATGTGCCCCCAGGCCCAGTGCCCCGTGGGCGGGCTTTCCGGGAGCCTCGGGGCTTGAGGCTTGTTTGCGGTACTTCTAAGTTAAAAAAGAAATTGCGGATGTTAGAATTTCATTCACATCAACTTTCCATGGGGAGAAGACTGATGGAAGAGGGAGACGGGTGTGTTGGGGGGTTCTCTGCCCCCACATTTCTGTATTCTCACATTTTCGACCACAAACACGTATTTATAATAGACAAAAAATGAAATTCATTTAAAAGTAGATATCCTCACTGCATTCACGTACTGAAGCCCTCAGTGTGTTGGGAGACTGAACATTTCAGGCTTCCGTTTCCAGGAATCAGCTCAGTGTAGAGCCCTTAGGGGGCAGGTAGGGGGAGGGCGGAGGGGAGGAGGAGGAGAGCTGGAGGCAGCAGAAAGGAGGAGGGTCCCTGTGGGAAGGGAAGGGAAGAGGAGGGGAGGGAGGGAGGCAGAGGAGGAAGAGGGAGGGAGAGGAAGGGAGGCAGAGGAGGGGAGGGGGAATGAGGAGAGGCCTCGGAGGGGGAGGGAGGTTGGGGGAGGAAGAGTATAAGGAAGGGGATGGGAGGGAAGGCGGGGAGAGCAGAGGAGGGAAGGAAGGGAGGATGGTGGGGGAAGGGAGAGGGAGAGGTTGAGAAGGGGGGGAGGGAAGGAGGGAGAAGGGAGTGTGAGGAGAGGTGGGGAGGGAGGAGGAGGCAGCCGGCGGAAAGCTGGAGTGTAGTGGGGGGGAGGGGAAGCAGAGGAGGGCAGGCCTGGGAATACAGGTCCCCTGGGGTGGATTCAGGCCCAGCGGCTCTGGGCAGACATGGCCCACAGGCAGGGTGGGCTCCCATCTGTGCTCTGTCCCCCCAGGCGACAGGGATTCCCCCCCCCACGCCCCCCGCAGGTAGTGGGAAAGGGGTGTTTGTAGCCCGCAGCCTAGGAGGGGTGCAGCTGTGAGGGACCAGGAAACCCAGCCTCACACATGGCCCCGGGCACCCCCCCACCACCACTCAGGTTCAGGTTTGCATCCCTCCCTCTCCCACTGGGCCTCCTGCGGAGAAAGAATCCTGGTGGCAAGCGAACTGGGACTCTAACTCCGGATTTTAAGGCTCAGTGTGGCCGGCCCTGCTCCCTCATCCCCTAGGGCAGCTGGTCCACTCCTGGAAGGGTAGCCTCCCCCCTGCCAGCCCAGCCGGGTACCCCCTCCGCCTTCGCCACCCTACTTTCCCTGCCTTCCCCCCGCCCCCCCCCCCACCGGGCCCTGCGCCCCTGGGCGCCCACCTGCAGGAAGCCCGGGAGTTCCTTCTCCATGAGCACCTTCAGCTCCCCCTTGGTCAGGCTCTGCTTGTTGCCCTCGGCCCCCGCGTAGCGGGCGAACACGTCAATGATCATGCCCATGGCCGTCTCCAGTTCCGTCATGGTGCTGGATGCCGCCCACCTTCCTGCCTGCGGGAGCTGGCTTGGCCCAGGAAATGTCCCGCCGGCGGCTTCTGGGCGCTTTATAAGGCCCAGCCTCATATTGACACAGAGGGTGGGCCAAGCAGTGCCGGGCGGTCCGCAGGCCCTGGCCCCCCCCCCCCCCCCCCCCCCCCCCCCCCCCCCCCCGCCGCGTTGCTCAGTCCGTGAAATGCACTGTGGACACTTCCTGAAAGCTCGCCCGGCCCGCAGTTGTGGTGCACCCACATTTTCCCGGGCTTCCCGTGTCTTGGGGTCATTCATCACTGGTTTGCTGACACTACGGTCAGGGGACAGTAAGCAGGTGACTGGTGGGCGTTTGTTGAGTAAGGAATGTGCGGACCGGTCCTGTCCGGTCTTCCGGCCCCTGTGCACGTGGACTTAAGGCGGAGCTGCACGCGTTTTGCACCTGCAGCGCTTAGCAGAACTCCGGATGGGACCACCTACGCCTCAGTCCTGCTCCCCGAACCCACAGCTGGACGAGTGAGACCAGCAGAGACGCCACCGGCCACACCACCCCGTCCGGCTCCTCTCTCCTGCCACCTGGCTGGGGCGCCCCAGGGGTGCCGTGGGCTTCTGGGACCTGAAATGCTAAGTCCGTCTGTCTCCTGATGGCCGGTGCGGAGGACTCGCGGTCTATCAGAACCTCAGGGCCGGCGGCAGCGTGCGACACAGAGGCATGGACCACGCCAGAACGCCATGAGCACACAGCTGCCCTTCCCTCCGTCCCCAGGGTGGCGCGCTGGGGCCCTGCTGCTGGGGAGGCCTGCCAGGCCCGGCTGCCCGGCATCCGGATACCAGGAACCCCAGGGTGGCCAGAAGGCCCAGCCAGCTCCACGCGCAGCGGCCTCAGCCCCAGCCTGGCACTCTCCCCAGGAGCGGCAGCGGGTCCTAGGTCAGCCCCGCGTTGTTTCCCAGGTCCCCTGCAGGAGAGGCTTAGCCAGGCCCCGTAGCTGATCATTTGGGGGCTGGGAAAGGCCGGCACACTCCCTGTCCCGAAGTCCTTCTTACGGAGAGACTCCAGGTCCCGGTCTCCTGGGGCCTCACCAACAACGACAAAAGGGTGTTAAGAGGCCTCGTGGTGACACTTGTTGAAAGGGAAGGAAGAGGGGGCACCTGGGTGGCTCAGTCGGTTAAGCGTTCGACTTCCACTCAGGTCATGATCTCACGGTTCCTGGGTTCGAGCCCTGCTTCGGGCTCTGTGCTGACAGCTCAGAGCCTGGAGCTGCTTCAGATTCTGTGTCTCCCTCTCCTTGATCCTCCCCTGCTCATGCTCTTTCTCAGAAATAAATATTTAAGAAAAAAAAGTTAAAAAATGTTTTAAAAAAAGAAAGAAGGGGAAGGAAGAGAGTTCAGGGCTGTCACAACAGGGCTCGGGACTATTGCAATGAGAGGGGGCTGGCTCAGCTCCCACCGCAGCAGAGCTGGCAGGGACATCCCGCAGGGACACCGGGCCACATCAGAGGGGGGTCGTCAGCGGGCGGGAAATTACTGGGAGGAGGCTGACAGGGTTGGGGGATTCCTATGGAAGGCAGGCCAAGGGCTTACCCTCCAGAGCGGGGGATGAACTTGGTGGGACATCAAGGGTGGGGAGGTGACTTCTGATTCCCGCTACAGCTGGGCTGAGCTGGGCGGGGAAGACAGGTGGGCCCAAGGATGCAGGTGCGGGGGAGCCTGAGGCGGGTCAAGGGGAGTCTGCTAGACCCCGGGGCAAAGACCTGGCACAGAAACGGGCCGGCTGGGGGCCAGGAGGGGCTGGCTAGGGCAGGGCTTCCCCAGAGCCGGTGGGGGCGGGTGGGGGCCGGCCGGCGACAGCACAGGGCCTGCAGGGCTCTGGTCCTCCTCGCTGGCACTCTCAAACCTACCCTCACCCTCACCCTCCTTGCTTCCCCACCCCCCCCACCCCGGGATAATTTAGTGAGGGGCATGTGGGTGTTTTCCAACTTGTTGCAAAAAGGATCACTACTCAAGGACCTCTCCTGATGGAGATCTTTGTAGGGATTAATAAACTTTTTTTTTAAAGGTTTATTTATGGGGCGCCTGGGTGGCTTAGTCGGTTAAGTGTCCGACTTTCGCTTAGGTCATGATCTCGCGGTTCGTGGGTTCGAGCCCCGCGACGGGCTCTGTGCTGACTGCCAGCTCGGAGCCTGGAGCCTGTTTCAGTCTGTGACACCCTCTCTCTCTGGCCCTCCCATGCTCACGCTGTCTCTCTCTCTCTAGAAATAAATAAAACATTAAAAAAAATTTTTTTTAAATAAATAAATAAAGGTTTATTTATTTTTGAGAGTGAGCGAGAGACAGAGCATGAGCAGGGGAGGGGCAGAGAGAGGGAGACAGAATACGAAACAGGCTCCAGGCTCTGAGCTGTCAGCACAGAGCCCTACACGGTGCTCGAACCCACAAACCGTGAGATCATGACCTGAGCCAAAGTCGGACACTCAACCGACTAAGCCACCCAGGGGCCCCTGTAGGGATTTTTTAAAAACGTAGTTCAATGATCACCGTCAGAGTGATCACAGATAGGAAAGAAGGCCGGCCTGAAGTCACTGAATGCTTGGCCTCCGGCAGCCGACCATGCAGGAGGTAACACTAATGAACTTTCCAGACTAGGTCTCAACTGTTAAAACTGTAACAGAAACTGCTGTTACAAAGAAAAGCACAGGCCCGGGGTGGTGTCACTTGGGCCAAGTCCCCAAACTGGGCCTCTAAACCTGATCTAGCTGCGGCTCCCGCCTCTCCCAGAAATGCAACCTGACCAGGTATGAGAATTATCTGATCAACCCGGTGAAGCGCAGCCACAGCCCCTTCCCCCCAAACAGGTGACCTGCAGGCACTTCCCGGCTTCCCCACTCCACACCCAGGGAAAGTGTCTCTGCGTGTGCGAACTTACCTTTTGCTGATGACCTCTCACAGCACCCTCTTTCCTGTAAAAACCTTCCGTTTTGTACACTTCCGGGAGCTCCCCTCTGCCTGCCACCTGGGGTGCTATCCGGTTCCGCTTAACAAAGCCAAATTTTGTGTTTTAACAGCATTCATCTGCAAAGCTAGCTTCTTCCCAAAAGGAGGTGGCGAAGTACATCATGCAGAAACACCTTTCTGTCCGATACCGGTCCCGGGTGCGTTTTTACCCCACCCTCCAGACCTGCGCGCCCCACGGTCGCTGGTGCCCCTTTATGGCACGGAGATTCTGTGACCCAGGAAACGGGTATCAGGGTCACAGGACCTGGGAGAGGTCAGGGGCTTGGGGGAAAGGCATGGCTGGTTGTGGGAACAGGTCGGCCAGGTCGGGGGTCCCGGTCACTCTGAGGACGACATCTGTGCTCAGCAAACACAACCCAAAGCCCCTCGTGTGTGGCCCAGGTCGGCACAGACCCATCAGGCACAGGCCCCAAGCCATGTTGTTGCCGCAAGTTCTTCGGAGTCACCCAGGCCCCCGCGTGGGTGCAGACCCTGACCTCTGGGGTTCCTGGCCGGAGAGAGGCCTGAGAGGGAGGGGAGGGAGGGCAGAGGGGCAAGGAGGCCCTGGGGCAGGGCAGCCCCTGGAGGGTGAAGGGGACTCTGCAGTGGGGGGTGGGCGTGGAGAGCCAGGCCGATGGGACTTGGGGGGAAGAGGGGCGCAGCGAAGGAACAGAGGCACAAAGAATGCCGCTCTGGAGGTGGGAAGTTGGGGTGGGCTTAAGAGCGGGGTGCAGAGCAGGAAAGGCCCTGGGGGCCGCCTCACTGGGACCTGGTCCTCATGGCCGTGCCGGCCCAGCACAGCTCCTGGGGGACTTGCAGTGCCAGCTGTCAGGGCCCCGCCCCCCAGAGCTGCAGTGTCACTGGGCTCTGCTGCCCCAAAGCTTCCCAGGGGACCCTGCTGTTCAGACAGGTGGACACCAGATGGTCTTAGTCTGCAGCTGGGAAGAGACACGGTCAGATTTTCCTTTCAGGCTAACTCAGCAGCTGGGAGATTCAGATGAGGAGGTGAGGCGGGAGGGAGGGAGGCCAAGAGAAGGCTGCAGGCTCAGGAGCCCTCCAGCCACCAAGTTCAGGGACCCTGTGGCCGCTGCCCAAAGAGCATCTGGGAACCGGAGGAGGCCTCAACAGGGTGCAGAAAAGAGAAGGAAAAGGAGGGGGCCCACCCTCTGACCCACGCTTTGCAAAAGGGGAAACAGAGGCTCCGAGCAAGAACATGGGTGAGGAAGGCCGGGCTCCTCCACTCTCACTGCAAAAACCGGTTTTATCCTCAGTAATGGATCAAATATTTGCTGAGGGAGGAGGCTGAGAGAGTTGAGGAAAGGAGTTTCTCAGGAACGAGCTGAATGTCAGGGGTCACGTACCACGTTGCAGTGAGGGCCCTGTCTTTGCCCCGGGCAGAGGACTCCCAGAGCGGCGGCAGTGAGCCCTGGGCCCCCGAGCAGCCACCTGCAAACCTTTTTCCAGCCTCCCTTGGTCTTCCTTCGGGAACCTGGAAGTGACATCCGGTGAGGCAGCAGCCACGTTGCCACCATGTGGATACGGCCATGATGGATCCTCGTGGCCCGTTCCTGAGAGCATTCCGGGCTAGCTGTTAGCCTCCTGGGGCTGCCGTGACCCATGACCACAAACTAGGTGCTGAAAACACTGAAAACAGGTGCTCCCGCCGCAGTTCTGCAAGTCCCACTTCACGCTGTCAGCAGGGCTGGCTCCTTCCTGGGGGCCTCGGAGGGAGACTGTTCCCTGCCTCTCTCTCCGCTTCTGATACTGCCTGAAACCCTTGGGATTCCTGGGCTCAACGGAGGGAAAGCAGCCCAGCCTCACTGCCGTCTCTGAGGGCCCGCAGCTGTGCGCAGGGGCTCAGGGCCTCCTCCGGAGCCACGCCTTAGGAAACTTCGCCAAGTTTTCTTCTGCGAGTCAAGACTTGTGGGTGACGTGAATCAGAAAAGCCATTGCCCGTCTGCGCAAAGGGACGCAAGACACCTTTCCAGGCACTCAAACCCAGGCCTGGCTGACTCCAGCAGGTTTCCGTCCTTCAAACGTCTCCCCTGGGATCCCCAACACTCTGCCCCCTGATCTTCATTTTAGGCAGAAGCACAGGGGATCCTGGGAAGAGTGGCGGCAGAAGCCTGGCTCCGTGGGCCCAGGGCTACCTCGGGGCAGGGCGCCTGGGGCCTCCCCCCGGGGCAGCTGACACGCTGAGTGACTGCTGTGTCCCTTCTCCCCTGTAGGACGACCTTCCTCACCTGTAAAATGAGGGGTTCAGGTTAGCCCCGCTCCAGGACTCTGAACTCCCGTGTCCCACCTTTCCATGGTGCCCGTTATCCTTGGGGTGCACGGTGCATGCTGGGCGTTCTGGAACATCCAGGATCTTAAAAGTATTTCCGTGTGGGTGGAGCAGCTCACAGAAGACTTCAAGCTAAAGCAGGAGCATGGCAGTGACCTGCGATTTCCACCTCCTGGGCCCTTCTATCCGGTTCCTGCAAGATGGTCCTTGCCGCCGCGCCAGGCGCCAGCCGCCGGTGGGACCCGCGTGAGCCGGGCTCCGCCCTCCCCTAGGTGTATGAGCACAGGGCAGAGGAAGAGGCGCCGAGAGGCTGTGGCTTTACTGAGGTCCCACGATGCCCGAGGTCAGCGAGGCCCGCCTTTCCAGGCTGCCAGTCCCCCGAACCGCACTTCCTAACCCACCAGGGCCGAGCGTCCAGCTCTGGGCCAAGTCCTGTGGCAGGGGGCAGGGGAGCCGATGCCCGGGCCCACAGGGCAGGGCTTGAGTCCGACTCTGCTGGTCGGGGGCCTCTGTGAGTGCAGTTTTCCCCTGGAGATGAGATGAAGTGTGACGCCAGGGCTGTGAGGAGGGCCAGCTGCCCGCTGCCGGCCGCAATGGTTAATGTTAGGTGTCGGCTTGGCGGGACTGCAGGGTCCAGTGGTCCAACAGCAGCCCTGGTGTTGCTGTGACTATACTGGGCCGTGGCCTTTAACTGAGGGAGGGGACCCGCCGTGTGGGTGGGCCTCACCCAAACAGTTGACATCCTCAAGAGAAAAGACTGAGGTAGAAGAGCAAGGGGCAGGAAGGAAGTCTACTCCAGACACAAATCAGAAGCGCTGCCTGGTCCCAGCCTATCTGCAGAAGGGGGGCTCAGGACAGATGCCGACCCTGCTCTCCATCTCCAGCCTCGGGCCGCCTGCGGGTTTACACCTGCCCAGGCCCCACCGATCCGTAAGTGCGTGCTCTGTTCCTCACTTGGAAACCCCACCGGGCACACAGTCCTGCGAGAGCCGAAGCCACGCTCCCCTCGCTCGGCGCTGGACTCCTGCGCACTCTGGTGGATTTGTTTTCCCAAGCGCCAGCCTGCTCCAGGTTCGGTGTAGCAAACATGTGGCGGGGGTAGCCCTCCGCTGGGTGCGGGCGCATGCCCTGGAGAAGGTGGTGTGGCCCCACCGGGGGACCATCCGATCACCTCTGGTGCAGGGTGGGGAGGCAGCGGGAGACGCACCAGTGCCAGGAGCACTCAGCTCCTCACCCGGGTTGATACCAAAGCCCGAGACTAGAAATTCTGGTCAAGCGCCAGCTGACTGGAGAAGCTGCCTTGGATCTGGGGTCAAGGCGAGGCCGGCCCCTCCTCCCCCGGAATCGAGGCTGGAGGTGCAGCCCTGCCAGCCGGAGGCTCCCCAGATTTGTCAGCGGCCCCTGCTGTCCCAAGTGGGGGCTCCCCCTCACTGAGGGCGGTGTGCACGGCAGCACAGGGCTGGGGACCCCTCCCCCACTGCACCCATCCTCCCCAGCAGCCGGGCTGGCTCCGGCCTCATGGTGTTGTGAGGACACAGAGAGGGGAGTGCCCGCCCACAAGCCACTTCCCCTACAGGCCAGCGATTGTGACGGACACTTTGCTTCCCGGGTCTGTAGAGGGAGACCGCTACAACCAGGACCCATGTCCCCGGGCTTGCTTCCGACATTCGCAGGGCTAAGACGACAAAGGGGTTGAATGTTTTGAAAAACTGTGAACACTTTACCTTTAGTGTTTAAAATTATTATTTTAGGAGCGCCTGGGTGGCTCAGGTGGTTGCGTTTCTGACTTTGGCTCATGTCATGGTCCTGAAGTTCATGAGTTCAAGACCCCACTGTCAGCGTGGGGCCAGCTTCAGATCCTCTGTCCCCCTCTCTCTCAAAAATCGACATAAAGACTTTTTATTTTGTATTTGTGATTTTAGTATTATTTTGTTTACATATAGGGAAGTATAAAAACAAAGTAATAGGCCCCACCTTTCCCACTCAGCTAACCTTTATTGACATTAACAGGTGTGGGGAACCCAGCAAGACCAGAAGGCACAGGCGAGACCGAGACTGCTCACCCTGCCCAGCACCCCCCCCCCCCCCCCCCCCCCCCCCCCCCCCCCGCTCCAAGGGAAGTACTAACAGTTGCTTGTGATCCCTTCCAGAAGGGTGTCTGTGTGCCCCCGCCTCCAGGAATCTGTACGTGCGCGGCAGTCTTCGTCCTTCCTTTCAGCCCCCCCCCAGCCAGTCGCCCACCCAGATGGGCACCGGCACCCCCTCCCCCTCCCAGCAGGTGCTCCGCGCGGCCCGGCCTTTCTGGGAACATCCTCCTTAGCCTCCTTCCAGCCTCCCTCCAATGCCTCGGCTCCCACAGCACTGCCCCACCAGGGGCTTGGGGGCCCCTCAAAGGCTGGGGTAGGGGGTCCAGCCCTCCTCTGAGTGTCCAGAGCCCAACCCAGGGCAGGGCCCCTTGCCTGGAGCAGTGGGTGGTGTCAGAACAGGGACGGAGGTGGGGGGCCAGGAGGCCACACGCAGGTGTCAGAAGCCAGGGCCGAAGGGGTCATGGTCAAGGCGAGGGCGGGCATGCCGTTCCATTGTGCCACCCATGCCAGGCTTGTGAAACGCCCCACGACTGTGTGAGGAAAGCTGGCTAGTGTTTCCAGTTAAAAGTGCTTTCCCAGGTACACGGCAGCAAAATTTAAACAAACCTTCCTTCTCCCCACGCTCCCCATCCTCCCCCCTTATGCGCCAGCAGCAGACAGCTTGGCCGTCTTTCACCCCCAAGGACACCACTTTGTGGTCCAGCTCAGGGAGACCGTGGCTGTGGGTCCTGAGTGGACCCCTCTGTCTCCTACTGCAGGCCCAAGTCTCTACAGGGGCGGCACGCTCTTCCCTGGTCTAACCCTGCTCTCCCCCATCCCCCCCGCCCCCGAACCTGCCAGCAGGGGGCCGCCTGCATTACTGGACTGAGGCTAAGCGGCTGGGACCAAGACCTCATGGTTCCCCCAAGGGCTCCTGTTTGTGGGAAGGGACAGAAGGGATCTGACACACTCTATGCGGATGTGCCTTGCGGCAAACTCGGAAAGAGCAATGACGGTGGCGCCTCCGTGCTCCGTGCTGGTTATGTGCTGACCTGGGTAGCCCTTGGGACAGGTCACAGCCAGAGCCTGCTGAAGGTGCTGAGGCCTCTGAACCCTCGGCAGAGGGCTGCTCTGGGGGAAGCAGAGGGGTAGTGAGCTCACCTGCATCGCCAGGGAAGCCACCAGAAAGCCACAACTCTGCCATCTTGTATGGGCTTTCCAGGTCACCACCCCAGGACACCAGGGGCGGGGGCGGGGGGGTGGCGTTAAGGGCTCTGGTTCATGAATCCATTACCGTCCAACACAGAATCCCAGAACCAAGCAGACTGCCCAGGAGGGAGGGACCCAAGAGGCCATGGGGTGGGTGGGGCAGGGCAGGGTGAACCGTGGGGCCAGCCGCATGGGGAGAGCCTCAGCAGGGCCACAGGCCCCCAGCACATGGAGTTCAGGCCTCTCAGGGGAAGCGGGCAGGTGCCGGGTAAGGGGCATGTAGACCATGGTTGGAATGTTCCCGAAGGAAATGTCCTAGAAACAGCGTCAGTGCTGACGTGCCTCTGGCTGCCAGTGTCAGAGAGAACTGAGCATGGGGAAGCCCACGTCAACTCAGCCGGAGGACGGAGGGAGGACAGAGGCGCAGGCGTGTCGTGGAGAGCTGGCGGGCAGGCTGCCTCCCAGGGCTCTGCTCGGCCCGCAGCAGGTCATGCTGCTCCAGGTCGGTCACAGATTGTCAAAGAAATGGAGAAACTCTCCCTTGAGCCACCGCCCTGTCACGTCTCTGCTCCAGAGGATTCCTTCAGAGCACTCTGTGTTTTCTCTGTTATCACTCCCTTTTAGATACAGTGGAATGTTCTGAGAGTTCTGGTCAGAGGCAACAACCTGGCACAGGCCTGGGGCCATCAAGTGATCGTCAAGGCTAGGGAACAGCAAAACTGCCTCCGTGGCCGGAGTGGTGAACAGCACTAAGGAGCTGGGGCTGGGAGACTGCGCCAGTCCGCCCACCCTGCCCTTTCTCGTCGGTCTCTGGTCCTGACTGTGGAGCCTGGATTCTCACTACATACCCAGCAAAACCACACCCTGACAATAAGGACCCACGGGGCACCTGGGGGGCTCCGCTCATAAAGCTTCCTACTCTGTGTTTCAGCTCAGGTCGTGATCCCACAGTTCCTGAGTTCGAGCCCCATACTGGGCTCTGTGCTGACAGAGCCGAGCCCACGTGGGATTCTCTCTCTCAAAAAACAAATGAACAAGAGACTAGCATACCCTAGTGTTTAGATCCTTGCGTATTTTAGGACGACAGAGATACCATAAACTTGAAATTCTGGTAAGCTCATGATGCATGTACATATTTTGAAGATGATAATTAAAGAAGTAAGAGTATATGAGCTTTAAACCAGTAAAGCGGGGAGAAAAGAATTTAAAAACTTGTACTCCACAGTAAGGCAAGAAAGGAAATGGGAAAAGTAGAACAGGTCAAAATAAGATGGTAAACATAAATCTGCATCTATTGCAATTACAATAAATGTAAAAGGATGTCATTCTCAAGCCAAAAGACAGATTGTTAACCTGGATTTAAAAAAATCCAAAACATACAAAATCAAAACACACTTATGAAATGTAAAGGCACAGAAAGACTGAAACTAAAATGATAAAAAACTACAAAGCAAAAGCGAGCTGGGGCGGCTTACTCCAGACCAAAACTAGTACTTAACATGGGGGCACCTGGGTGGTTCAGTTGGTTTAAGAGTCCAACTTCGGCTACGGTCATGATCTCGCAGTTCATGAGTTCGATCCCAGATAGGGCTCTGTGCTGACAGCTCAGAGCCTGTAGCCTGCTTCAGATTCTGTGTCTCCCTCTCTCTGCCCCTCCCCAACTTGTACGCACACACACGCGTGTGTTCTCTCAAAAATGTTAAAAAAAAAAAAACCACCACCAAAAAACTAGCACTAGAGGGGCGCCTGGGTGGCTTAGTCGGTTAAGCGTCCGACTTTCGCTTAGGTCATGATCTCGCGGTTCATGGGTTCGAGCCCCGCGTCAGGCTCTGTGCTGACTGCCAGCTCAGAGCCTGGAGCCTGTTTCAGAGTCTGTGACTCCCTCTCTCTCTCTCCTAGAAATAAATAATACATTAAAAAAATTAAAAAAAACAAAAACAAAACTAGCACTAGATAGAGGATCGCCACAGGATCCAAGTTCCAACAGGAAGGGAGGGCACTTCTAAACGGTGTGCACTTACGTGGTTTCAAGCAGCCTGAACAAAGTACAGACAGAAGTACAGGGACGATCTGACAGTCCCCACTCAGAGGGAGTTCCACACGCCTGTGAGAAGACTGCTGGGTCTGGTGGGGGTGCTTCGTCTGCCCGAGCGGCGGCGAGGCGAGCACGGAGCTCTGCACGAGGGAGATGAGGAACGTGGGTGAACACGTGTGACTTAGTGGACAGAGCGAACGACCCAACTGCACGGCTCGGCCAAATTCAGGGGGCTTCTGACTGTCCAAGAACTGCCCTGTGGGTGTCCCCAGATGACCCAGGGGTGGGGGTGGAGGAAGACCAAAGATCGCGTTCGTCTGTTCAGCGCCCCTTTCCCGGCAGCAGAGAAGGCCTCAGGCCTGTGAGGAACCCGGCCACCCTCTGTCCCGTCTGTCTCGGTCCGGATACAGCACAGGACCTGTGTGCAAGTCCAGGGGCGCCGGACCCCCACGGGAATTCCCAAAGTCCAGGGGACGGCGTGACACACGGGCCTTCAAAGCTCTGCCTCAAGGGCCGGGGCTGACAGTGTCCAAGAGCTGGCCAGTTCCTTACATGAACAGGGGACGAGTGGAATGTCAAGACCCCAAGGAAGCTCAAAGAGCAGACAGTGCCACACCACCATGTGACGGTGGCCCAGCCGCTCGCCGAGTCACAGAGCCAGTTCCTGAGGGCTCCTGCAGCCTCAGTTTCCTCACCCAAACTATGAGGACAATAAGATGACGGCCCAAATAGGTGACAATTAGATAACGTGTGTTAAGTGCCGAATCCCAAGGAGATTCTTCTAACCCAGACTTGTGTCTGACCGTCCCACACACCCAGGGTCCGGACCCCAGACGGGCGCTGACGAGCAAGAACAGGAGCGATATGCCTCTCACTTTTGAGCTCTGTGAGTGAGTTCGGGGTTTGACCTCTTCCATCCCGTCCACGTCTTAGAGACCAACCTTCCTCATGAGCTCGACGAAAGCAAGGGTTAGAATATCAATGACTGCTGTTTCGAAAAGGAAACGGACTCCCAGAGAATTCCCCCCATTCCCGCCCCTCTCCACGTGACCCTGCCGCCTGGTCACCCACTGTCTGGCCTTAGGGGACAGCCAGATGAGGGACCCCGGGGGCCTGGCGCTCCCAGAGAAGGGGGTGCAGACCCTCCTTCCTCAACCCTGGCAACCCCAGCCGCTCCTGGCTGCGTTCCCAGTGCTCCCAGGAGCACTCAGGGCACAGCACACGATCGCCCCGCTGATGAAAGGACGGCAGACTCAGGGGCTGCTTGGATAGGAGACTGAGGGGACTCTAGCAGTGATGGGCGGCACACGCAGTGACAGCGCACACAGCGACGGGCAGCACACGCAATGACAGGCGGCACATGCAGCGACAGCGCATGCAGTGACAGGCGGCACACGCAGCGACAGCGCACGTAGCGACGGGCAGCACATGCAATGACAGGCGGCACATGCAGCGACAGCGCACTCAGCGACGGGCGGCACACACAGCGACAGCACACGCAGCGACGGGTGGCACACGCAGCGACAGCGCACACAGCGATGGGCAGCACACGCAATGACAGGCGGCACATGCAGTGACAGCGCACGCAGCGATGGGCGGCACACGCAGCGACAGCGCACGCAGCGACGGGCGGCGCACGCAGCGATCGGTGGCACACGCGGTGACAGTGCACATAGCGACGGGCAGCACACACAGGCCAGGGAAGTCTGGGAGGGAGGTGGGTTTGCTCCTCACGCCCCCTCTGTGCCATCACAGCAGTGAGATCCCGGACCTCACCCCACACCCCTGCCTCGTCCGTGTTCTCAGCCGTGTGCATGTTTCCTAAACTACAGATGTGACAGTGCTGTCGCCCCCCTCAAATCTCTCCATAGCCCGCCGTCACTCTGCCTCCCGACTGTTCTCGACTCACCACCCGCAACCCGGGGGCCCCGCTATCAGGACCTGGAACCCCGACCAGCAACGCAGGCCCCACCGGGGAGCTTGTCGGAAACTCCCACCACTGAGTCCTTAACTACAGGTTAGAACCTGCATTTTGAGGAGACCCCAAGGGGTCAGCTGCACAGGGCTCAGCCGATGGCCGTAACCACCCAAACCACTAAACTTCGCAGGCGACGTAGGTCACTTAAAAAATTAAACGATGTTTTTCCCATCACAGGTTCAAAAACGGGGTATCTTACCAGCATTGCCTCCGGTTCGAGGGACCATCCAGCACAAGCAGGCGCAGCCTGAAGCACAAAGCCCCAGGCGGAGAAGCGGGGACGCACACGGCCAAGTTTACACTCTACAAAGCTCGTGTGCAGACCTCTACCCCCGTGCTCCTTACCCCCCTCACCACCTCTGCATTCCCCCCCAACACCCACAAACCCTCCCCAGCACGTCACATTTCTACCTACTGACAGACTTCCAGGACGCCTGTTCCCTGTGCCCGGGGTGCCGGTCGGGCACCTGAGCCCATGCTTCTGGACCCAAGCCAAGAGTCACTTCATCTGAAAAGTTTTCTCAAACTCCGATGCTCAGTGGACTCCCTCTTCAGTGCTCCCACCACAGTAAAAACTCAGGGTACCTACACCTCCTTGTCTGCCAGGCCCAGTTCACACTTGTGGGCCCAAACCACACGGTTACTAGGGCCACCTTTCCCTTTCAAAACTACCCCACTTTGGCAAATGATATGGCCACCCGCAACAGGTGCTCGGGCCGCGAACCTCAGGACCATTGCTGGGTCCTCGCACGTCTACACAGCCCCTCAGCGACGCCTTCAGATCGCGGTCCACGCTCACCCGCGCCTGCAGCGACCGCCCTGCCCCAGAAACCCCACTGCCTGCCCGCTCTCATCCGTGCTCCGCCCCCGACGGGCAATTCTCAACCCAGCGGCCAGCGAGTCTCCCTCAGACCCGACCAGATCCTGCTACACCGCCACTTAGACCCTCAAACCATTTCCACATCATCTGCCGTCAGAGCGACCGAGCCCTGGGACCTCACCGGCCTACGGTCCTTCCTACGCCACCTGGGCCTCACACGGCTCCCCACCCCTTTGCCCTGCTCGCTCCACCTACCTGGGACATAGAGTACAATTTCCCTGGGTGCCCTCGCGAATATTCCACACACCTGTCTTCACTCAGGCCACTGTGTCATCTGCCCATCCTATATAAACAGCAACACCTCCCCCACACCTGATACCCCCTCCCATGTTTTCTGCAGAAAGTACCACTACCCAATACCCATTTTTTCCTGCCTTAAAACGAGGCACTGTTCTAAATGACAGATATCAGATCCAAGTGGATAACCACTTTTCCACGGATGTACCTCCAGCATCTGCGAACCCTCATTCCGTGGTTAACCAAGGACCAGCACCGGGGGCACTGGACTGTGATTCAACGTTGTCTCAACCCCAGATTGTCTCTCCAGGAAACTGCGAGAGTCCAGCAGTCTAGAGTGACACACGTCACAGTGAACGTTAAGTCCCTGAGGCAGAGGCCAGACCCAACACTTCCATGAGGCCCCTTCTGCTCTGCCTTCTCCTGTCTCCCCGCACAGCCTCCCTCTCCCTGCAGACCAAGCCTCCCACTGGCCCACAGGCCTCTGAGCACACTCCCCAAACAGAAGCACCAGGCCTACATTTGACAATGAGGACCATCAAAGAGAAACTGTCGTTGTGAAAACAATTTATTATTTATCTCACCATTTCCTGGCCGAGTCAATGGCTTTGGTAATTTGCAGAAAGATTCTTAAAACTGGCTTTCAATGCGTGTTTTCCAGGAAAACAGACTTTACAAGCTAGAGCTCTGCTCTCAGTTCCTGGGAGCTCTGCTCTGAGGACCTCGGCCGGGTGTCATCTAAGCCTGGAAGGTGCTCCCTGCTATCGGTGTGGGGCCCGTCAGCTCCAGGTCCTCCCCCAAACCCTCCAGGCCACGCAGCTGTCATGTGCAGCTGAGGCGCAGAAGCTCCTGAAACTCGCGACTGGATCAAAAAGGTTTACCTCAAACTCAGCCAAAATTCACGGCACCCAGAACTGATCCTCTAGTCTACGGTGCTTACCAGACACGTTACACAGAGTGCACCAGTTTACATGCCACAGAAAACATTATGCTTCTGGAAAAAACAAACAAGCAAACAAAGAAAAGGAAACAACACAGCTCTCCTCCTCCGAGCTGACGGACTGCAGAATCCCAAAGCGGGGACATCACTCTCCGCGCCCGACAGCCCCTGGGGGGCCTCTCAATCCGATCCAAAGCGGTGGCATCCACCTCCCTGACTGGGGTCCGGCTTCTTGTTTCAGCAGCTGCGTCCAAGTAGTGTCTTCTCTCTTGCAGAACTCTGACCTCAAGCTTCTTTCATGGGGTCCCCGAATTCCAGGAAGCATTTAAAAAAAAAAAAAAAAGGCAAAGCAAAAGAGCATAGTTTGGAACTTAAAACGCCTTAACATCACAGTAGCGAATATGACCTCGCAGCAGCTCACAATCTGCACCCTATTATTTTATGTAAGAGTATATACCTAAAACCTGTCTTTTTGAAACGGAATTCATCTAATAATCATAATCATATCTGCATATGTAATGCTGAAGCCATCTCCCCAGAAGAATACTGGAAATTTAGTTTCACGTGGTGAAAATATAGAAAAATAAGGGAGAGAAAACCAAAAAGTCCAGCTTACAGCCTCTCCAAGCAGTCAGTCTAGAGCACAGGTGGGGAAATTAACGATCACAACTGAAATTCTTTTTTAAAAATTTTTTTTAACACTTTATTTCTGAGAGAGAGAGAGAGAGAGAGACAGCGTGAGCAGGGGAGGGGCAGAGAGAGAGGGAGACACAGAATCTGAAGCAGGCTCCAGGCTCTGAGCTGTCAGCACAGAGCCCGACGCGGGGCTCGAACCCACGAACGGTGAGATCATGACCTGAGCCGAAGTGGGACGCTTAACTGACTGAGCCCCCCAGGCGCCCCTCACGTGTCATTTTTAACACCACCTAATCGCCTTTCACTTGTCACCAGCCTACAAGCACGACCCCCGGTCTGCACCCCCTCCCCCCTTCCTCCACCGCCCCGCGTGCACCGCCAGGCGGGCGTCCCGGGCCCTCTCCAGCGCGTCGCCCGCCCCCCCCCCCGCGGCCACTCCCGCCACCTACCTTCCCCCGCGACCGTCAGGAGAAGCCGCAGCCGTCCATCTGCCCGTGGAGCTCCACGATCCTCCGCCCCACGCGCGCCACCTCGGCGGCCTTCCTCTCCGCCCTCTCGCACAGCTGCAGCACCCGCGCCTCCGCCTCGCCGCTCCCGCAGCGGCCCTGCCCCACGGCGCCCTCCACCGCGGCCACCTCGCCCTCCAGCCGCTCCAGCAGGATGCTCACCTCCAACAGCATCAGGCGCGCCCGCAGGTGCGCGCGCACGTGCTCGCGCTCCAGGGCGGCGCGCGCGGGGCTCCGGGGGCGCGCGCGGGGCTGCTCGGGCCCCGGCCGCTCGTCCGCGCCCGCCGGCCCCATCGCGGCGCCGCCGCCCCGCCGCCCCGCCGCGGGCCTGCTCGCCGAGCCCGGGAGGCCGGGCCGCCGACCGCGAGCGCCGGACGCGGAGCCGAGCTCGGCGGGAGCGCCTCCGTGACGAGCAACAGGTCCTCCAAACTTTCCACAGCCGAGTCGGCGTCCAAAATGGAGCCCCAGCCGTCTGGCGGAGCCGTGCCCGCGTGCGGCCCTTTTACGACACGCGAGAGCTCCTTTGCGGCCGCGCAGCCCCGGCGCTGCGCTCCCCAGTCAGTAGGTCCCGGTGTGTCGAGGGCAAGGGGCTGGCTCCTGAGGCTCGGGCGCTGCGGGCGTCGCCCTCTGCGCTCGTGTGGTGCGCAGCGCGGCCCGGGGACCGCGCTGACTGCGTCGTACTCTTAGCCTAACGTTCTCGGTCCTAAGTACCGAACTGGGTCGGCACTGCCACAGTCCTTTAGTGCAGCGAGCTACGGGGTGGCCGTGCTGAGCGTCAGGGGTTCGGGTCTGGGCCGTGCCCCGCCCCGGCCGCCCCCTGCGCTGGCCTCCCGGGAGGTGGCTGTCCCCAACGCCGCCTGCATGGCCCCGCTCTCCTTGCCGCCCAGCCCAGCCTCCGACCCTATTTTTGCTGGAAGCGTAGGTTTCATTGCGCCTTGCTTTACCCGGACTGCAGTGTAGGTCTGGGCCGGCACCATTTCTCAGCCCCGCCTGGCGCCAAGTGTGTCCTTGGGCAGGAATTCTGGAGAATTCTGCCTCATCAGATCCTATAAGCCCCTCCTTACGACAACAGGCCCTGGGGGCAGGTTCTTGGTTCAGATTCCGCACTGCCCTCCCCTGCGGTGGCAGACAGCAAGAGCTCAATAAATGTTGCTTTAACAGTATTCCCCAACATTTTTTCTTACTGCTTTATTAAAAAATTGTAGTTGACACACGTTTAGGTGTATAAAGTAGTGATTTGACAGCTCTGTACATTATGGTATGTTAATTACAAGTGCTAGTTAACATATCGGCAAATATTTTTATCCTTTTTAAAGTTTACTTTGAGAGAGACAAGAGCAAGCAGGGGAGGGGCAGAGAGAGAGAGGGAGAGCTTGATGTAGGATTCGAACTCACGAACTGTGAAATCATTGTTGCACATGAATTTAGCCTCAGTCCTTCCATCTTGATCCAGAGTTTACCTTTTGGGTCTATGCTTGGAGGGCGACATGACTATCCTCAGGTGCAAGGAAAAAAAAAACAAGTAAAAAGATAAGGGTTAATGGTCCCTGTTAATGGTTATTTATGACATGGCTGGCATACTCTGTCCTTGAGGTAGTAACTATTCCTTTGAGACCCCCCACGACCCTAAGCCTCGCCTTCAGAACGACAAATGTTGTCCTACACACCAGTACTTTGTAGCCTTTTTACAATAACGGCTCAAGTCTGCTTCTGTACTGCCCGCTTGCCCACTTGCTCATTATAAAAAAACCTAAGTCCTTGGATTCGGGCCGCACATTTAGAGTTCTGTGTTAACTGTGTGCAGTCCCAGCCGGTAATAAAGATTCCCTTAACTCGGCTTCAGTGCTCTTGGTTGGGCTTTGTGTCTCTTGGCATAACATTTTGGAGGCCCCAGCAAGATTACGGAGACCCCAGACCTCCAAATTCCAATTCCTTTTCGGGGTGAAACAGGAGACGCCTACACCCTCCCCGGCTTCTGATGTCCTGGCACCTGGGGAAACACTCTTGTCTTTCCTGCTGCCCCGAAAATGGCCCCAGTTAACCTGTGGCAGTCACCTGTCTGAACCTCCAGAGGTAAGTCCGTTTATCATCTGAGTTCTGATTGCACATGTGCTTCTGTCTGGGGGATTAAGTGGAAGGCTGCACGCAGCTCCTTCCCGCCCCGGGGCGCACTGGTCTATTGGGCCCTTCAGTAAACCTGTTCACCTGTTTTGTGGCCACGTCTATACCTGTTTTGTCCTGTTGTCATTGTCATTGTTTTTAGTCTCATCTGTAGGAGTTCTGTGGGAGGGAATGTGATAACCTCCGGTGTGTATGTGAGTGTGAATGTGCGACTAGGTCGGGCTTGCCTGCCGGGTTCGATTCTGTGGCTCCACGGGCGGTTACCCTTAAGGTCCCCAAAAGCCTACGGAGTCTGAGTGGGCCCATCTGCGATTCCGTGGTGAATGGCATACAATCTACAGCGACGTCGGAATAGTTCCCGATCGTAAGTCACAAAGCTGAGACCGCTGCGTCTAAGCGCCACCTAAGTTCCTTTGGGACACGGCCAGACGGGCATCTGACTGGTCTCCTCATTGGAAGTCTTTGAGACTGTCTGTCTTTGCGACACCACCTCACAGGAACATTGTGGGATTAGGACCGTGCAAAGAAGGGGTTTTTGGAAAACTATAAAATTATGTAAATTAGAATGGCTCACTTTTGGTGTAGGTTGTGGCCCTCAGAGTAAACCTTAGGTGTCTCAACCATCCGCCGCCTCTGGCATGTTGTAGCCAGATTACCAGATTACTCTGATCAGTTTCTGTATCAAGTCCTGGTTAGAGATCGCCCAAACCCTTCCCCCTTGGGTGCAATGAACAGGGACACTGGAAGAATGAGTGCCTGAATCGGAAAGGGCCCGCCAATTTTATTAAAAAAATAAAATTATTAAAACAATAATTGTTTTTAATTTTTTTTTTTACTTATTTCTGAGAGAGAGAGAGAGAGGGGGGGACAGCGTGAGCAGGGGAGGGTCAGAGAGAGGGAGACACAGAATCCGAAGCAGGCTCCAGGCTCTGAGGTGTCAGCACAGAGCCTGACGTGGGGCTCGAACCCACGAACTGTGAGATCATGACCTGAGCCGAAGTCAGATGCTCAACATACTGAGCCACCCAGGTGCCCACTCAAGATGGGGACTTTAAGGAATATTCCTAAGCAGCTGCCGAAACTCCTTTTGTTTCGGGGAAATTCCCTGTCTTCTCCGGACTGACATGAACTGCCTATTCTACTGGTTAAAACAAAACGAAAGAAACGTGAAGTCTTCTCCTCTGTCTGAGCTCACAAAATTCAAAACTGGGAATTCTCTCTCTCTGCCTTCTCCTGGCACCTCTCCTTTTTTGCCCTTCCTTGGGGGCCGAAGGGGGGTGCTGCATAACTGACTCCTCAAGGCCTCGGGCAACATCAGCTCCTCCTCCTCCCCTAGATGTTGAGGAGCGAAGGCCACTGAAGTCAGATTTCCCCACCAACTTTCCAGGCCAAAATTAACCATGGGGAACAAAGTGTCTTACGTGGACCCTAGTTAAACGTATTCAGTGTTTACGTTGCTTTAAGTTTGTTGGTTTGAGATAAACAATGTTTACCAACATTAAAAAAAAAACCACACAAATGTGTATTCTACCTGGATTTGTTGAAGGTCAAATAAATTACTGTTATCTCTGTTCCAATTTGTTAACAAAAGGATGACTTAAAATGATGGCTAATTTGGTCTGTCTCATAGTTTTCATGGGTAATTGTTAAGATAACTTTCAAGGTCCTTGGTAACCTAAAACGTTAAACAGTTTTGCTTGCATGAGAAATTGTAATTGAATTCATTGGCTCTCTACCAAGATAAGAAGTTAAAGCACTAATTACTAGAGGTAGGTTTGTGCTTTTGACTTGTTGCCAAAGACTACGGATATTTGGAACTGTTAGGAAAAAACATGTGTCGGAGTCCAGCTCCAGCCGGTCCAGGGGTCTCTGAAGGATGGACGGTGTCGGTGAGAAAATAAGAGTCCCGTGATTCCTTCTAATCACCTGGCAGGCATCTCTGTCCTGTCCGTTTTGGTGTCTTTATTTATAGGTCAAACGGTAACACGACATCAGAAAATGGAATTTTTAAAATAATTCTCTGTGATAAGATGCTTTGAAAAGTGTACAAAAACAGGTTTTAAGTCATAGGTTAGGTTGTACATACATCGGCTAGGAGTCATTCTGTCTGGCTCACAAGAGGAAGAATATATTTGAGCTGGTTAATAAATGCTTGTATAAGCCTTTTTAGTCGCAGCTAAATGTGTAAATACCATGGGGGCCCTAAATGTGTCAGCCTTTGTATTTGGGTTTATGTTTTAGCTACTCTGATCCATCCTCATCCCAGCTGCCGGGTAAGGGAGGGTGTTTGTGGAATGTAGGCCTTGAGGAAGGGGCTGCTATACATCACCAATTAGCAAAGGTATATGTAGTAACTTATGTTCTGCCCTTATCTGTACCTTAACCCTAAGTTAGGCTCTTTGTCTCAGGGCCAAACTTAATTGTAACTCTTGTGTTCTTTTTTTTTTTTTTTTTTTTTTTTACAAATAGTTTATTGTCAAATTAGTTTCCGTAACTCTTGTGTTCTTAACCAGACTTAATTATCTAAGTCTTGGATCTGCAAGGCCCATAGAAAGAGCCTTTTGACAAACATCTACAGTGCTTTCATCTAAAATCTCTTTTGAAGAGGCAGGAATATGCTATTACTTATGAAAAATCTGTGTGAGGAATATAAGTCTGATATGGAATATTGTGAGGCCTGGTCAATACCAGCAGGCTCATTTCCAACATGAGCCAGTAGTAGCAGAAGGAGATACCAGTTTTCACTTCTCATGGCCGGAGCTGTGCAAATGCTGCCATTTCCTCATGGTGACTGCCATCCAGCGAGGCCAATGCAGCTCCCAGCAAACATGTTTTGTGCTTAATGGATTCATAAGTTTGCCATCTAGAAAATTCTGATACAACATAGAGTTTACAATTGATGGCTACTTAGTTTTTACTGGAGACTAAGGTTTCTGGCAGTTAAAATTCTGAGTGTATTTAAGACTGTTGGAAATAAGGAAAGCATCCCTGTATGTAGAAAAATGGGAGATATATAAAAAAAAGATATAAGAAATCAAAATACATTTTTGTTAAGGGTTTTTTAAAAAGTGTAATTTTGTCCTAAATGAGACTAGTTGTTTGGAGAAAAATGGCTTTGGGACAAAGTTTAAAGCAAAGAAAAGTTGTAAAAATTCTTTTTTTTCTTTTAATGTTTTATTTATTTCTAGGAGAGAGAGAGAGACAGCGTGAGCAGGGGAGGGTCAGAGAGAGAGGGAGTCACAGACTGAAACAGGCTCCAGGCTCTGAGCTGGCAGTCAGCACAGAGCCCGACGCGGGGCTCAAACCCACAAACCGCGAGATCATGACCTAAGCGAAAGTCGGACACTTAACCGGCTAAGCCACTCAGGCGCCCCGAAAAGTTGTAAAAATTCTTTAGAAAGAAACATTATGTGTGCTTAGGATGGACTAAGGTTAAGAAAAGTAAAATTTTAAAACTACATTGGTATAAGGTTAAAACTCTGCTTTTCTCTCTGTTCAAAAGACAAAGTTTTCTTGGATTTTTGATTTGCTCTTGATAAGACAATGTAAACAAAGTTTTTCTCTTCTGTCTGCCAAGAAAACCAAAGCTTTAGGTTTCATCTTTATCAGGTCTTTGATTGCTTAGTTAAAACTTCTCAGTGTTAAAAGAGCTAGGTTTTGCTACCAACTTTGCTAATGACTATATAATGCTATACATTCGCCTTTAGGATCTTTTATTGCCACTTCGGTTAAACAAATAAAGTTTTAAGATTTGTAATGATCTGTAATCCTACTTAGGATGTGCTTTATAACTTCCTAAGATTTTAACAGACTTCCCAGGATTTAGATGGTAAAAAAAAGTCTTTTGGCCAATCAGGCCCTTTTATTTGGGATGCTAAGTTATTTAGAAAAGCACTGTTGTACAATGGTAAACCTTAGGCTGTTCTGCACGGGTAAATGCTGTAACTGCCCAAATATGTAGGCAATTCCTAAAGTTTTCATGTTTTGGTATAAGGTTATCACTTAATATTCTGATTACTTGAAATGTTATGTGTCACAGAAATAACTGAATTTCTTTGTCAATTGCATCATAAGGAACTCTCATCAGATCTTTAACAATGTCCATTTTGGAGATTTTGTCAGAAATAATTGTTCTTCAAACTGAGGACTGATGGGTGTTGCGGGGGGGGGGAGATGGGCATGGAGGAGGGCACTTGTGGCGATGAGCACTGAGTGTTATATGGAAACCAACTTGACAATAAACTATTTGTAAAAAAAAAAAAAGAAAAAAGAAATAATTGAGAAATCAAATACATCCTTAAGGAAATTGAAGAATTAAACTATGACATGAAGTTTTTTAAAAAAAATAATTATTCTCTTAAAAGAAGTGTTTCTTCTTCAAAGAGACTTATAAAAAGAACTTTTGTGACAAATACAGGTATTTGACATCTTTAAGACTGATACTAAAATGGGTGAGAATATCCAGAGCTAAAAAGCTGCATTCACACTGAACAAGAATTAGGAACGTGGGACTAAATGAACTGAGGAAGATTATAGTTTAATGAGTCTTGTTGGAAATATTGCTGGTTCTTTAATGTTTGCATATCCAGATGAAGGAAACTTTTTCTTATGATAGCTGTGGTATACAGAAATGTCATATTCTTTTGTAAACTGAGGCATCTTCTCTCTGCTTAAACCCTCTAAAATTCAAAAACTCCCAATGAGTATTCTTTCTTTTATGGCAATTACAATTGTTTGCATAAGTTCGATAAGAATCTGTTCATCTTGTAACAGATCACCACTGAAAACACTGGGTATTTAACCAAGGCTTTGACTGGAATGTCATATTTGAGAGTCATGCATCGACTCAGATATGACCAGACTACTTTAAGGAACTAAGGTTGGCTTTATAAAACATGGAGCCATAAAGCCTCTTGGAAATGTTGGCCTGATACCTTGCTTACAAGAGTTCCCAGCAGCCTCCGCAGGTGAGTAAAGAAGGTCACTTCCTGGCAGGTGCAGGAATCTCAGGCCATCTTGGGGACCTCGTGAAGAGGAATTCGCCCCATTCAACAGGTATTGCCATCTGTCTGATGGCAAGTACTTGACTTGCCTTCTGGCCTGGAGAGGCTAATAAAAGTTCAACCTGGAGGGGCGCCTGGGTGGCTTAGTCGGTTGAGCGTCTGACTTTCGCTTAGGTCATGATCTCGCGGTTCGTGGGTTCGAGCCCCGCGTCGGGCTCTGTGCTGACTGCCAGCTCAGAGCCTGGAGCCTGTTTCAGAATCTGTGACTCCCTCTCTCTCTGACCCTCCCCTGCTCACGCTGTCTCTCTCTCTCTCTCCTAGAAATAAATAAAACATGAAAAAAAAAATTAAAAAAAAAAAAAAAAAAAAGTTCAACCTGGAGATTCCTTATAAAAGGTCCCAGCAAAGTAAACTTGGAAAGATCCTCATGAACAGTTGCTATTCTTGCTGAGCTTATGTAAACAATTGGGCCAGGGCTGTTAAGACTGGACTATTCTACGAATGCTTTTGTCTTGATTTGGCTATCTCTGGAAATGGGGGTTTTTAGAGAGAAAAACTATGTTTCAACAACGCACCATTATGGATGTTAAATTCTAGTTCTGATTGTCTTTAAATGTTTATTGTTTGCCTAAATTAGACAACTTGAGGTAACCTTCAGAAAACTTGTCACAGTATTTCATGGACACACAATCTTCTGTGTTTGTTATTCTGTGGGGATGATAACATGACCCCATGGGCATAGGATTATTTAAACAACAGGAAAACAGGATGAATCTCTAAATATGCAAACCATATCCTCCCTAAACGTGATCTGACATTTACTAAACCCAGGAGATCTGGTTTACTCAAAGGATGGGGGTCACCCCTTTCAAATACTTGGAGGTGGATTTCACAGATCTACAACCAAGCAAAGGATTCAGCCCTTAATAAAGTTTCAGGCATCACCCCATGGGTCCATCACTCCGGAGTTAAGCAGGCCAACTCAGAAGAGCCCTCAACCTGGCAAAATGATCCAGATCCAGTCAACCCGCTTAAACTGACCCTCAGAAAGACACTGGTTCCTGAGATCTCCAGCCCTGCTCCAGCCACACCGCGGAAGCTGGCTGGTCTACGCACGGCAGAAGCTTGAGGAATCACCATTCTGATAAGATAGACTGTCCTTACTCTTTGCCATTGAATTGGCAGAGGTTACCCTAGAGAGCTGGGAAAACAGTGTGAGAGGTTCCTGTTCGCACTCACCTTATGTTCTGTTGGTAGTGATTGCCTCAAATCTGGGCCCCATTTGTAAGAGCAGGGGCAGCAGTAGTTGATCATCAGGGAACAGTAGTCTGGGCCCAGGCGCTGGGGCGTGGGAGCTTAGCACATAAAGCTGACTCGTTGCCCTAACTCAGGTGCTGAGGTTGGTGAAAGGGCAAACTGTCAGCATCTATACGGACAGCCAGTATGCCTTTGGCACAGACGTGTGTGTGGGTCCCTATGTAAAGAGTGAGGGCTCCTCACCTCAGCAGGAAAAGACAATTAAAAAGAGAGAGAGAGAGAGAGATCTTAAGCTTGCTGAAAGCCATCTGGCTGCCAACTGAAGTGTCAATAATCCACTGCAAAGGACATCAGAAAGGCCCCTCTCTGGAGGCAGTTGGGAACCGACAAGCTGACACCACCGCTCGAGTGGCTGCCCAAAAGCCAGTGGCGAAGAAGGACAAGTCCATTTTGGAATGACCCCTGGCCTTTCAAAACGTGCCACCCCCATTCTGGTACCCATTTGAGTGGGGGCTGGCAGTGCTGGCTCTACGGCTGTCGGGACAGCTTCCTTAATAATTGGACAGGTGGACAAGGACCTCAGTCTCATAAAATCTGTTATTACTAAGCTTGAGACACAGGTTGACCCCCCAGCTGAGGTTGTCCTCCAAGACCGGCGAGGGCTAGACAGCCCAGTTTTCAAACAAGGACGCCTGCGTGCCGCGCTGGGAGAAGCCTGTTGCTTTTATACAGACTATTCTGGAGTAACGAGAGAGAGCTTGGCCCTGGTCAGAAATAACATAAAGAAAGGGAAAAATTTACACAACACGGGGAGGGCTGGTACCAATCTCTATTCTCACGGTCCCCCTGGTTACCAGCTCTCCGTTAGGCTATTGCCAAGTCCATTAGTGCTCTCGGTACTGGGCCTCCTATTTGGCCCATGTCTTGTAAAGTGGCTACTCAACTTTATAAGAGAAAAGATAAACTTAATAAAGAAAACGGTCTTAAGATTTTCCTACAACAGGCTCAGCCAAGATGATGAGTCCATGATTTGACTCATATACCTAACGCCGGTGGGGAACGTTGCATGTGAATTTAGTCTCAGTCCTTCCATCTTGATCCAGAGTTTACCTTTTGGGTCTACGCTTGGAGGGCGACATGACTATCCTCAGGTGCGAGGAAAAACAAAAACTAAACAAGTAAAAAGATAAGGGTTAATGGTCCCTGTTAACGGTTATTTATGACACGGCTGGCATATTCTGTCCTTGAGGTTATAACTATTCTTTTTTTTTTTCTTAAATGTTTTATTTATTTCTAGGGGAGAGAGAGAGAGAGAGACAGCGTGAGCAGGGGAGGGTCAGAGAGAGAGGGAGTCACAGACTGAAACAGGCTCCAGGCTCTGAGCTGGCAGTCAGCACAGAGCCCGACGCGGGGCCCGAACCCACGAACCGCGAGATCATGACCTAAGCGAAAGTCGGACGCTCAACCGACTAAGCCACCCAGGCGCCCCTGTTCTTTGAGACCCCCTACAATCCTAAGCCTCGCCTTCAGAATGACAACTGTTGTCCTACACACCAGGACAAGGGCCGTGCTCTTTATCACTTTGTAGCCTTTTTACAAAAACGGCTCAAGTCTGCTTCTGTACTTCCCGCTTGCCCGCTTGCTCGTTATAAAAAGCCCCAAGTCCTTGGACTCAGGGCGGCAAGTTTAGAGTTCTGTGTTAACTCTGTGTGGTCCTGGCCGGTAATAAAGACTCCCTTAACTCGGCTTCAGTGCTCTCGGTTGGGCTCTGTGTCTCTCGGTATAACAATCATGAGCTGAAATCTATAGCGAGTCGCTTAACTGACCTAGCCACCCAGGTGCCACTCACCGTTGTCATTGTTGACATCACCTTCTGCTCTCAGCCAGGGAAAGCGCTACTTTATAATTTAAAGGGTTTATGGGGGTTCACGTGATTGGATGAGGTGTGCTTGAATAATCCCCCTTTTCCCACATAATGTAACTAACCACAGGAGGAATAGCAGAGAGCAAAGCCCATGAGGACCTGTATTAAAATTCTGCCTAGCACAGGCTTCTAGCAATCTCTCAGCAGCCAGATATGACAAAAGTAGCAGTAATTAAGTCTAGAGATCTAGACATAACAGGGATTGCCTGGCTTTTGGTACATGAATGGAATGGAATAAAATACATAGGAAACCCACTACGTTTTTGAGGCAGCCACGTTAGCAAAAATGCTGCCAGCTTGGATAAAGAAAGACGGAGACTCTCCAACATGTATAAAGATTTCCAGGCTCCCAGTTTTTCTACTGGCAGAAAACAAGCTCCGTAGCCAGAATTGATGTATTTTTCAGTGCCCTCTTCAGAAGTGACCAAGGAGTGTGGTGGAAAAGGAAGAACATGACACACTTGGAGAGCACAGACAAGTGTCCAGAACAATGAAAGGGCGGTGTTAGCAAATTATAGTCCTTGAACAAAGAATGGCTTTCACATATGTAAAGAGTTGTTTAAAAACAACAACTGTATGTGGCCCACAAAGCATAAAAAATGGATAATCTGGCCCTTTACCCAAAAAAGTGTGCCAACACCTGCATTAGTGAACTGTTTTTAGGTTGCAGGACCAAGGCCTAATCGAGGAATATGCCTTATCCTTACAGTAGGGACCAGACAGTATTTGCCTAGAGCACGTCAACATTGCTGTAATTCGGTAACTGCTGTAATTCGTCCTTCCTTACAAATGGGCGCTATCCTGTCCCGTCACCATTGTGTGTTGTCTCTGTGCAGGTGTTCTAGATTACATGTTTGTGTTCCCCCCACATTCATATGTGGAAACCCAAATCCCCATTTAAATGGCATTTGGAGGCGGGGTCTTTGGGAGGTAATTAGGTCATGAGAGTGGAGCCCCCGTGACTGGATGAGTGCCCTTAGAAGAGAGACCCCAGAGAACTAGCCCACCGCCTCTCTCTCCACCGTGTGAGGATACAGCGGGCGGGCAGCCGGTCCGCGAGCCAGGAGGAGGGCTCTCACTAGATGACAAATCTTCCAATACCTTGATCATCGATTTCCGGCCTCCGGATCTGGGAGAAATACTTTGTTGTTTTAAGCCACCCAGTCTATGGTATTTATTATGGTAGTCTGAACTGAGAAGTGGGCAGGAACTTGTCTTTTGAAAAGTTCATGGGGCGCCTGGGGGGCTCAGTCGGTTGAGCGTCCGACTTCAGCTCAGGTCACGATCTCCTGGTTCGTGGGTTCGAGCCCCGCGTCGGGCTCTGTGCTGACAGCTCAGAGCCTGGAACCTGCTTCCGATTCTGTGTCTCCCTCTCTCTCTGACCCTCCCCTGCTCACACTGTCTCTCTCTCTCTCTCCCTCTCTCAGAAATAAAACATTATAAAAAAAAAAAAAGGAAGAAAAGTTCATAAGCCTCTGGGCCATGGAAAAGCTGCTGTGGGCCACAGGATCCCAGACGTCTAGCTGGATGCCATGACTGGAAGAAATCAGGGGGGGATCCTTAGAGGAGGAGGAAGAAATTTTACATGAGTAATTGGCAAGGGGACAGATTGTGGCAGATGGTATAAAGGATGCCGGTTCTTCACCCCTTCCTGCACCCACGCCCTTTGATTGGTGTCTTGCTCCGGCCAATGGCATGTTAGCAGACGTGACATAGCACATGCCTAAAGTGTGCAGACATGGCGGGGCCATCTTTACTCGGTCTCTGCTAGGAGAAGAACATGCTGGGTTCTCTTACTAGTCTCCGGGGGGGAGAGGGGACAAACATTTGACCAAGGTGCCCTACATAGGCCCAGCTGGCCCACAAACACTTACTTAGCCAGTCCGGATCACCCAGATCCCAGCCAGACTGCAGGCCCTTGAGCGACGTTTGTCGTCACTGGGACCTAGGTGCCTTGTGCCGCAAAAGCTAATGGATCCACCTGGCGAGGTTGGATTATGGTCCTAGATAACTTAAAATGCCACACTCTTTTCCTCCATATTGTTATGCCACTCAGTCTCGGTCGGAGAAGTCTAACCCAGATGCCCAGCTGTTCTGGGTTTTGTTCTTTAGAAACTTGGGCCTGGGGCGCCTGGCTGGCTCAGTCAGCAGAGCGTCGACTCTTGATCTTGGGGGCCTGAGTTCAAGTCCCACATTGTGCCTAGAGTCTACTTAAAAAAACAACAACTTTCGAAACTTGGGCCTGGAGGCTTTTCTTCAGGAAGTGGCATTCAGCCCCTCGGCACCTTCCAGGCATCTTCCGTATCGCGTTTTCACTCTGAGTCCATCTCTTCTGTGTCCTATTTCCCTGGATATCACAGCACCAGACTCGCAAATTTTAGAAAATATAGATCAGCCATCACAACAGCCGCTTTTAATATCACTCCCAATGTAAAAATGACGTTGCCAAAACGTGTACATTTTATAAGCAAGACCACATGGCTACTGCCATCTGCAGACTGCATCATGCCACACCAGGGAGAGGGAGAGAAGTGACCAGAGTGAGAGGAAATAGTTCTGGATTCTGGCTTTCCCCAGGGCCATCCGTTCCTGCATGTCGTGATGCAGTCGGTGAACCTAAAATCCATTCAGGAGCGGTCTTCCATCAAGTGATTAATTAATGCGTGGTAGGTCTGTTTCACGTAACCCACAATCTAAAGACTTGCAAATAGAAATTATTTCCATCAGAGTTAATGTAGAAAGTTCTGGTAAGTTCCAATCACCACTTAACACTTCTTGTCCAGGACAACTGGCCAGGGCGCAGATGTGTGAGTGGACAAAACCTTCCAGATGACCCCAGTCACCACCTGACTGCAACTTCATGAGACACCCTGAGCCTGAACTGCCTGGCTGGGTTGCTCCCAAATTCCTGACCCACAGAAAGAGCAAGAAATAAATGGCTGTTGTTTGAAGCCACTAAGTTTTCAAGAGACGGTGTACATGAAAGCAGGTCGCTAGAGGAGATGCGGCCTCTGGAGATGGGTACTGCTGAGACACAGTCTAAAACGTGGGCATGAGTCTGGCACTGGGCAGTGGGCACGGGTTGGGAAGATGTTGAAGAGACAGAGAAAGCTGAGGCTCTGGAGGTGATTTTCAGGGAAGGCTGAAAACACAATGGGGATTCTGGAGGAGAGGGGGTCTTTGTTACGCAGCAGCAGAGAACCTGACAACCTACGGAAAATGTGTACCTAATGAACTGGTCAAACTAAGGAATGTGAGGGCAGTGTTCATAGTAGCATGGAAGAGAAGAAATAGCTGTTAAATACAAAAGAGCCAGCAGTCAGTTGAGCGTCCGACTCTTGATTTTGGCTCAGGTCATAGTTCCAGGGTCGTGGGACTGAACCTCGCATTGGGCTCTGTGCTGAGCATGGAGCCTGCCTGAGATTCTCTCTCTCTCTCCCTCTCTCTCCTCTCTCTTTCTCTCCCTCTCTCCCTCCCTCTGCCCCTCTCCCCTGCTCACATGTGCGTGCTCTCTCTCTCTCTAAAAATAAATAAGTAAGAGAGCCAGGACTTCCTGGGTTTGCTGGGTTCTCATTCCCAGCCTCTTTTGACGGCAAACAGTGCTAACATGTAAGAAGGGCTCTGGACAGAGATCAAATCCATGTTGCTCTCAGGAGAATATGGTTTAAAGATGGGACCCAAGGGGCACCTGGGTGGCTCAGTTGGTTGAGCGTCTGACTTGGGCTCGGGTCGTGATCTCACGGTTGATGGGTTCGAGTCCTGCCTTGGGCTCTGTGCTGACAGCTCAGAGCCTGGAGCCTGCTTCAGATTCTGTGTCTCCCTCTCTCTCTGCCCCTCCCCTGCTCACACTGTCTCTCTCTCTCTCAGAAATAAGTAAAACATTAAAAAAAAATTTAAAGATGGCACCCAAAAGCATGACTAGAAATCCTCTGTTAAAATGTCAGGAAGATTTATGGTGTTACCTCACAGAGCCTTTCAGACACGCAAACGGCCTTCTAAGGATCTTGAAGGCCCTGCCGCATGAATCTTCTCTTACAAACGACAGGACCTCTAAGAATATGAAGGACACTGTCCCTGCAAATATCCCGGAAGCCCGAGGTAGAGTGAGTTTTGTGGGTGTGGCTTTCAGGGGGGTATCAATCGTGAGTAAATAAGAGGCAATGTTTCAAAAGCAAACACATCAGTCTGAGTTACAGGGAGACAGACCCGAGACAATGAAAACGGCATCTCGGAACCCCACATTTCGGCAGGCAAGAAGCGATCGGGGAGAAACTACTAGACTTCAGCCCCGAGCTACATCTTCCAAAAAAAGGAAAGACGGTTCAGAGGTTGGGACTGAAGGCCCAGAGGGTGGAGCTGGATTCAGGGAAGACTGGGCCCTGCCGGAGGGACTGGAAACAGAGCCCAGCTGCGCCTCAGAACTGCCTCCGTCCGCAGCTGCTGGGCGATGCGGGCCCCACGATGGGGGTAGGGGGCAGATGGTGCATCTCACTGGTGCACGACCTGTGGAGAGCTGTACTTGGTGGCTGTCCCCGGGGACCCTCTCCCACCCTTGGGTCTGATCTTGATGACAAGACCCTGGACCGCGACACAAGGTGGTAAGACTTGGGGGCTCTTCAGGAAGGAGGAGCGTGAGCATGAGTTTTCAGAGGGAAGACTGTCAATTCTCCAAAGACGGCCACTGCGGCCTTGCTGGTCCCACATGCTCTTCCAGAGCCTTGCTACGTCCCTGTCAAGAGGAGGAATCCATGTCCCCTCTCTGGGAATCTGGTTGGGCCTTTGTGACCATCTAAATTAGAAGAGTATGGCCGAAGTGACATTATGTGCCACCTGGGACCATCTGAAAAGGAGAGACTGCAGCTTTTGCGTGACTCTCCGGGTACATGCAGCTTTGGGGTCCTAAGGTCTCAAAAAATTCCACCACCCAAAGCCACCACCACTGCACAGACCACTGGGAGAGAGCCAAGGAGTTGCCCCAGGACCCCAGCCTTCCAGTTTTCTCCCAGGCACCAGACACTGAAAGGAAGAAGCATTTGAGATGAATCCAGCCCTAGTCACCACCTGATAGCTCAAAATGCGGAGCTGAGTCTTCCAAATTCTTTTTTATTTACTTATTTATTTATTTTTAATTTTTAATGTTTAATTATCCTTAAGAGAGTGAGAAAGACAGAGAATGAGCAGGGAAGGAGCAGAGCGAGAGGGAGACACAGAATCTGAAACAGGCTCCAGGCTTTGAGCTGTCAGCACAGAGCTCGACATGGGGCTCGAACCCACGAACCGTGAGATCATGACCTGAGCCAAAGTTAGACGCTCAACCGACTGAGCCACCCAGGCGCCCAAGTCTTCCAAATTCTTGACCTGAATCCCAAGCAGGCTCCAAACTCAGCATGGAGCCCAACCTGGGGCTTGATCTCACAACCCTGCGATTATGACCCAATCTAAGGACTGGATGCTCAAGTGCTTGAGCCATTCAGGGGCCCAAAGCTATTCAATTTTAGGTTTGTTGTGTCGTGAGAGATCACAGAACAGAGCGCAGGAGGCTGCAGCTTGGTGAAGGCTTGAAGGACCTTCTGTCGCAGAGCTGAGTCACTTTGCTCCGGCTGCCGAGCTCATTACCAACTTGGCAGCTTGGAAAACCCCCCACTGAGCATCTCACGCTTTTGAAGGCAGAGGTCTAGCAGGCGTGCGTCTCCACTCGCGTCAGCCGGGCTACACCCCGTCCTTGCTGGGGGCCCCGGTGGAGAAGCCATTCTGAAGCTCATTCAGGCGGTTGGCAGAACCCAGTCGCTTGGGTCTGCAGGGCTGGGCTCCTGTCCCCTCGATGCGCGGCGGCCTCCACCTTGAGGCCAGCAACTTGCACGGGATCCTGCCTGTGCTTTGAAGCGCTTGGATTTCCTCGTAAGCTCCAGCTCTGCTCTGAAGCGTCTGCAGGACGACACAGTGGAGAATGACGTCTGCAAAGTCCCTTTTGGCTTGTAATAGAGTGTGTTTGTGAACGCGGCACCGCGTGTGGAGATCACGGGAGCCACACTGGCAACCAAGTGCTCTCAGGGCGCGGAGTGGGGACGGCCGGGGGCTAACCCACGTGCGCCAGGAGCTCTGAACTGGCAGTAGAGCCCTGCGGCCGTGGCAACGGCCCCCACAAGGCTCAGCAAGGCCTCCGCTGGAGCAGAACGCAGGAAGACGGCCCGTGGCTGATGCAGCCAGAGAGCTGGGCTCTGTTCTCGTCTGTTTCCCGTCATCATCCCAGGAAGTGCTTGGAGGGGATCACAGGAACGCGGTGCGTGAATCTGTATGGTTCCATCAACTTTTCACAGAAAAGTCGGGTTGATACAGGAGGAGGGAGGGAGGACACCCGCGAAGGCCTGACGAGAAGACAGGCAGCCTGGAAGGTGCCAGGGCCCCGGGGAGAGGGGGCACAGCCTCCTAAGGCCACAGCGGGAGCCCCACGGCTGGTCTGGAGGCGGCCTGGCACAGAGCTCGGACCCTGGCTGGTGGGGGGGGGGCGAGGAGGGGATGTGGGGGGATCTGGGCTGCCGACGGCAGGTGCCCCCAGGGGAACGAAGGCCGTACCTTCCTGCTCCCCGGCTTGAGAAGCCTCGGGGGGGGAAGAACTCCTGGGGAGTCCCATGCCGCTGGGTCGGTTCCAGAGCCCACAAAGCCCCTTGGTTCTGTGAAGGATGGAAAGAGGCGTCGCGGCCGTGAGCGAGGGAGGGACGGAGGGCTGGCCGTGCTTCCCACAGCTCGAGAGGGCACCGCCTCCCCGTGTGCGGGCTCCAGCACGGGACGCGCCAGCCGGGCACCCGCCGTAGGAAGGGAAGGCCCTCCCTGCACTCTGCACCCGTCCGTCCACGTTTTTCAGGAGTTACATGTACGCAGCCTCCACTTCCGGCTGCTTCAGGCCGGCCTCCGTCCCCCCACCCCCGCCCAGCTGCAGAGGAGCCATGCAGGCAAGGACCGGAGCCCGAGGCCGGCGTGGCTGGAGGAAGCGCCAGCGGAGGTGGGAGGCGGCCAGACAGGCAGGGGCCAGGCCACGCCGCCTCGGACAGCCTTGTAGGTCAAGGGCAGGAAGCGACTCTCCTACTGAGCGTCACCCCTTCTGGGGAACCTGTGCCTTCACCCTGCACACCTGCAGACCCGTCCCCTTCCCTGCCGCCCACATGCAGCCCAGCTGCACCCTCTCCCGGCTCCCCTTCCCAGCGACCCCCTAATCCGCTCCCCCAGCCACTCTCTCCACTAGAGTCCCCCAGGCAGGACCCGGGAAAGTACGAACCCCACGTCCTCCTCCTGGCGCCTTGCTCGGCTCGGTCCTCCATTCAGTTCTCTGCGCAAACGCTGCCTCCTTGAGAGGCCGGCCTTCCTGACCTCAAACAGCTCACACCTCTGGCCCCGCTCAGGACGCGGGGCCCAACGGGGCAACAGGGCACAGGTGTACTCGCTTGTTGTCCACGTCATCCACCGGCAGGAGGTGAAGGGCAAGACGCTCTCCCCCTTTTCTGCTCTGTTCCAGAACTGGCAGGACACCGGGCACACTGTAAGTGCAGTGTTTCGTCGCGGTCTTCTGCACCACGCCTCACCCCTACGGCCCCTCTTCAGGCTGCGGAGCCCGCGAGGTAAGGATTCTGAGCAGATGTGCTTCCAGACCAGAGGCTGGCCAAGCAGATTCCGCGAGGAAGCTTTCCTGCTGTAAGAAGGTGCTTGCTTACTCCTCCCCCCCCCCCCCCCCCCCCCCCCCCCCCCCCCCCCCCCCCCCCCCCCCCCCCCCCCCCGCGGTGCCTGCCGCGGCTGACCTGCCCGTCCCACCGCGGGTGTACCAGCCACAGGCCATTTACTGCATGTGAGAACGAGCGCGGTGCGGCACCAACGGCAACCCTGAGAAACACTTTTTATTATCCGTTTCTTGGCAAAGTTACAGGGCTTTGGTTTACTTGGGCAAACTTACAAATGCTTACTACGTACATCGTTTTAACCTCAAATCCCTAGGCGGGGGTGCTATTCAAACATAACCAGACAATGAAAAAGCCATGAAGTGGTGCTGGCCCTGTTCAGTGGGAGGCCACAGCTCTTTCCTAGACCATAAGGCACATTCCTCTCTTCCCAGGCCTCGGAGAGCCGGAAATGCACTACAGAGAGCTGTCCTGAAGCCCCTTCAACCAGACCACAAACAAAATATAAGAACACGACCACACATCAGACTTCACGGGGTCGCCCAGACTGTCCCAAGAGTTCACGTTTCGCACGCCAAATGCCGGGACTTCATTTCAGAGCGAAGCTTTGTTTGGGTCACGGAGAAATGACAAGCTCTGAACTGCACACTTCCCGTCCCTTTTCTGGTGGCGTCTTGCAGCGAAGCAAGCGGAGCTCCTTCAGCAGCTGTACTCTTTGACAACTGACACCGTGTCTTACGTGGCCCAGACTTTCCGGCAGTGATTAGTCACGTATGAGACAGTAAAACGCACAGAAACGGCAAAATTTAAAACACTGTGAAATCCTGAGAGAATAAAAAAACAGGATCCCTTCATCAATTGACAATCCAGACTCAAACTGCCTGGAGGACCTTTCCCCAGTAAAAGTTCTTCCCAGAACTAAATACGTTTGGCCATCTATATCCACACAGCAGCCACCACACAGACTAACATGCGGATTTAACAGTACACGTAGAAACGACATGCACAGGAAAACAAAGAAGTGAAAACATCATGTCCTCAGGATGCAGCTTTTCCGGGCTCTAAGCCGACCAGTCAACCAGAGTCTGACGGTGAACCTGCTGGACAATTGGGAGAAACTGATTAATCAAGATGTTACCTGTGAGAATTGGAGAGCTCTCGGCCCATAACCACTCTGTCAGAGCTCTGGTGCTCAGAGATCTGACTGAACTCTAGGATGGCTTCCACATCTTAAGGCTGTGACCCCAGCCCACCCTCAAGTGCCTGCGAGAGGTGGGGGGAAGCTCAAAGTCCCTGGGAAATTTTACTCCTTGTTCCAGCCAAAACCTACCAATAGGCAGATAAGCCCTGAGGCCCCCCACCCCCTTACAATTGCTACCTTATAGAAAGTTGCATTTATAAATCCTCTCTATGCGCTTTGAAATGTAAATCTTCCAGTTTTATCCCAAACTGTCCCCTCTAGGACCAGAAAGCCATCTCTTTGGCCTCCCGTTCTCTGCAGAGGGAGAGGGCCTCACCGGGGTGAGTGCCCGCAAGGTTCCGGGGGCAGTTGTGCACCTTTCACAAAGACGGAAGTTGCTTCTCCGGATATGCTCCAGTTAGCAAATCCAGATGGCCTAGTCACATGCACCAAAGCCCACCTGTCACCCTCCAGTGCCTTTCCCCTGGCACGTCGCAATCTTTAAAAATTTCAGAGGAAGTTGAGTTCAGTTCACGCTGGATCCTCTCCCCTGCTGCAAGTTACCACTCCATAAAATCCGTCCTTACCGCTTCCACTGGTGTCTAGCTTTATCCGTAACAGCTGTTAAGGGTCCGTCAGCCTGGGATAAACACTGAAATTGGGCAGGCAGAATGCCGCTTCTCGCAGAAAGGGTCGAGCGAAACGCTCCAAACTGCTGGCAAAATTCAGAAACATTCAGTACTGGTCCTCTGTTTCACCCTTTAAAAAATTCTCCTCTCCTGCCCCACAGTTTGCTTTATGGCCTGGGGTTTCCTTTGGTTCACCCCCCAACCCTCAGCCAGTAGGCAGCTCCACACCTCTTCTTGTTCTACTTCCTAATAATCTTTACGTGTCATTTTTAACGTTTGTTTATTTTTGAGAGACAAAAAGAGACAGAGCATGAGCGGGGGAGGGACAAGTGGGAGAGGGAGACACAGAATGTGAGTAGGCAGCACAGAACCTGATGCGGGGCTCGAACTCACGGACCACCTGAGCCGAAGTCAGACGCTCAACCGACTGAGCCCCCCAGGCGCCCCTCACGTGTCATTTTTACCACCACCTAATCGCCTTTCACTTGTCACCAGCCTACAACCACGACCCCCGGTCTGCCCCTCCCACTCCCACCGCCCCGCGTGCACCGCCAGGCGGGCGTCCCGGGCCCTCTCCAGCGCGTCGCCCGCCCCCCCCCCGCGGCCACTCCCGCCACCTACCTTCCCCCGCGACCGTCAGGAGAAGCCGCAGCCGTCCATCTGCCCGTGGAGCTCCACGATCCTCCGCCCCACGCGCGCCACCTCGGCGGCCTTCCTCTCCGCCCTCTCGCACAGCTGCAGCACCCGCGCCTCCGCCTCGCCGCTCCCGCAGCGGCCCTGCCCCACGGCGCCCTCCACCGCGGCCACCTCGCCCTCCAGCCGCTCCAGCAGGATGCTCACCTCCAGCAGCATCAGGCGCGCCCGCAGGTGCGCGCGCACGTGCTCGCGCTCCAGGGCGGCGCGCGCGGGGCTCCGGGGACGCGCGCGGGGCTGCTCGGGCCCCGGCCGCTCGTCCGCGCCCGCCGGCCCCATCGCGACGCCGCCGCCCCGCCGCGGGCCTGCTCGCCGAGCCCGGGAGGCCGGGCCGCCGACCGCGAGCGCCGGACGCGCGGCCGAGGCGAGCAGCGGGCTGCGAGTGCTGGCTCCCGTTACATAAAACTTTCCCCAACTTCCCCCCGTAAAGAGCGAACGTCGCATCCAACACGGCCTCCCTGCCGTCCACCAGCGCGCCGCTCCTTTGCAGCCCCTTTCGCGACAGAGCCAGGAGCCCTTTACGGCCCCGCCCCCTGTGTGAACCCTGAGGGGCGCCGGGGGCTCCCGGGCCGCGTGCGTGGGGGTCGCGCGCGCGCGCGCACTTGTGCACCTCCGCCTCCCAGGTAGTGCCGCTTCCCTGCCGAGGCCCTGGGGTCAGGTCTCCAGAAGGCAGGGGGTTTCAAGGCATAGGTTTTAACCCTGAGTTGCAAAAGTGGGGTTTCAGGCCCCAGAAAGGCAGACTTTCCCGGAACACCAGGAAACCGAGGGCTGCAATCAGTTCCTCCCCTCGCTCTGTCCCCATAGTGCTCTCAACGCCTGCCACCCAGCAGGGCTCCAGTAATGTTTTTTTTTTTTGGGGGGGGGGCCTACAATGCTATCTGGAGTGGGGGTGGGGGAGGGGATAAGTGGGTAACTTTGTGCTCTAGGCCTGTGGCCCCCGGGACGGGCTAAAAGGAAAGATTGGGGGATCCCGCTTGCGCCAGGGCTGCATATTTGGGACTGAACTTTCCAGTGGATCAAATGGAGCCAGAAGTCCCACGAATACCTGGCAGAGTTATTCAAAGGGCTATCGGGTGGGAAATGGGCATCAAGGCCCCTCGTAGGCTTGAGGAAAGCATCAGGCGGTTGCCAGCCGTATTGTTAGTGGGCTGTGTATCTGGTGGTATTAGATCTGGGATTTGGATCCTAGCTTCCTAATATGCTGGCTGGGAGGCTTTGGGCAAATCTCAAGCCTGAAAAGGACTACGCACTGCTGCTGCTTCTGAGTTGCAAGTGGCCGTGTGCAAGGACGAGAGAGAGGCACCGAGGAACCAAGGTGGCCCCCGCTGTCAGCCCACAAGGAGACAGGGACTTCGGTTCTACGACACGAAAGAACTGGATCCTGCCAACACCGTGAATGCGCCTGAAGTAGTTTCTTCCTAGAGCCTCCTGATAAGATGCTCCCCCAACACCTGGATTCTGTTCTTGGCAGACCCCGAGCAGAGCAATCTGCTCACTTGGGACATTCCGAACTCTGATAATAAATTATGCTGATCTGAGCTGCTTTGTGATAATTTATTTTTTTAAAAGATTTTATTTATTTTTTTAATATTTTATTTATTTCTGAGAGAGGGAGAGAAACAGCGTGAGCAGGGGAGGGTCAGAGAGAGAGGGACACACAGAGTCTGAGCTGTCAGCACAGAGCCCGACGCGGGGCTCGAACCCACGAACCGTGAGATCATGACCTGAGCTGAAGTCAGACGCTCAACCGACTGAGCTACCCAGGCGCCCCTGTGGTAATTTCTTATAGCCTCGGTAGAAAGCTGGTGTCGGAGGGGTCTGGTTGCGAGTGGGGCTCGAAACTTAGTCCACGGAGAATTTACGTGAAGTTAGGAGAAAGTCAGTCATGAGCCAAAGGATGGGGGAAAGTAGATAAAGAGCCTTCAGGACTTGCCACAACCTTATTATCCTTTGAGCTCTTTTCATACAATTTAGAGTCTCCCTCCTCCTGCCCCCGACCGGGATACCCATTGCAAATAATCTTCTCCCAACTGAAGCTTGACTATGTTTTTCAAAATAGACTTTATGGGGGCGCCTTTGTGGCTTAGTCAGTTAAGCAGCCAACTTCGGCTCAGGTCGTGATCTCACGGTTTGTGAGTTCGAGCCCCAAGTCAGGCTCTGTGCTGACAGCTTGGAGTCTGGAGCCTGCTTGGGATTCCTTCTCTCTCTGATCCTCCCTCACTTGCGCTCTGTCTCTGTCCCTCAAAAATAAGTAAATGTAAAAAACAAAATTACAAAAAAAAAAGGCTTTATGTTTTAGAACAGTTTTAGGGATACAGAAAAATCAAGAATATAGTACAGAGAGTGAGGGTTTAACTTGCCACTTGGACTAAGGTTCCTTTGATAAACGTCAGATTTTGGTTTAAAAAATATCTTGGGGCGCCTGGGTGGCTCAGTTGGTTAAGCTTCCAACCTTGGCTCAGGTCATGATGTCACGGTTCGTGGTTTGGAGCCCTGCGTCGGGCTCTGTGCTGACAGCTCAGAGCCTGGAGCTGCTTCAGATTCTGTGTCTCCCTCTCTCTCTCTGCCCCTCCCCTGCTAGCACTCTCTCTCTCCCTCTCTCTTTCTCTCTGAAAAATAAATAAACATTTAAACTTTTTTTGAAAAAAATAAAAAATCTTTTAAATTTGGGGTGACTGCGTGCCTCAGTCATTTGAGTATCTGCTCTTGATTTTGGCTTAGCTCATGCATGATTCCAGGATTGTGGGATCAAGCTCTGTGTCTGTCTCTGTATTGGCAGCGTGGAGCCCGCTCAGGATTCTCTCCTCTCTCCCTCTATTTCTCTCTCTCTCTCTCTCTCTCTGCCCTCCTGTGCTCACAATGCTTTCTCCCTCAAAATAAATCAATAAACATTTTAAAAATATTTTAAATTATGGTGAAATATGCACAAGACAAAAGTTACCATCTTAACCACTTAAAAGCCTACAATTCAGTGGCGGTTAGCAGGTTCGTGATGTTGTGCAACTGTCCCCAATTTCCATCTCCAGAACTTTTTCATCTTCCCCAAACTGAAATTCCATTCCCATTAGATTCCCCATTTCTGTTTCTTCAGCTGAGCTGAAGTCAGACACTTGACCGACTGAGCCATCCAGGCGCCCCTGAATGCTCTTGTCTTTAAAGCAAACTTGAGGGGGTGCCTGGGTGGCTCAGTCGGTTGAGCGTCCGACTTCAGCTCAGGTCATGGTCTCACAGTTCGTGGATTCGAGCCCAGCATAGGGCTCTGTGCTGACAGCTCGGAGCCTGGAGCCTGCTTCGAATTCTGTGTCTCCCTCTCTCTCTCTGACCCTCCCATGCTCACTCTCCCTCTCTCTCTCTCTCTCTCTCTCTCTCAGAAATAAATAAAACATTAAAAATTTTTAAAAAAATAAAGCAAACTTGAGGTAAAGTTCATGTAATATGCAATTAAATCACCGCAAAGTGTACAGCTCAGTGACAGTTCATGGATTCACGGTGTTATACTATTGCCAGCTTTCTCCAGTTTTAAAACTTTTTCACTGCTCCCCCAAAACACCCGTTACCCTCAGCGACCACTCCACAGTTTCCCTCCCCTCATCCCCCGAGAGCCATCAATCTCCCTTCTGTCCCCACGGATTTACCTATTCCCAGCATATCATCTGCACTCCTCTCCATGATATACCACAGGTGAGTATATATACAACATAAACTCACGATATAAATGGGTGAGTTTAAACAACAGAGATGTACTTCCTCAAAGTTCTGGAGGCTGCAAGTACCAGATCAAGGTGCTGGCAGACTTGGTTTCCTCTGGACCTCTGTCCCTGGCTCGTACGTGGATGGCCACCTCGCAGCTGTGTCCTCGCGAGGTCTTTTCTGTGCTCCTTGAGCATCGCTGGTATCTCTTCCTCTTTTTATAAGGGCACTAGTCATATTGGATTGGAATTCCACCTCTCTGACCTCATTTCACCTTTATTACTGCTTTAAAGGCTACTATGATCTGAAAGTCGTGTCCGCCCCACCCACCCCTGCCAAATTCATATGTTGAAATTCTAACCCCCAAAGTGAAGGTGTTAGGAGGTGGGCCTTTGGGAGGGCGTAGGGCACGAGAGGGAAGCTCCCTGAAGGGGATTAATGCTCTTATAACAGAGGTGCTCACAGAGCTCCCCAACGCCTTGGCCTTCGCCTTGTGCCCTGTGAGGGCTCAGCAAGAAGTCTCAGCTATTAACCAGGAAGAGAGCCCTCACCAGAGTTGAGCCATGTGCGTGTCTTGATCTTGGATTTACAGCCAGTTTTGTTTCTAGAAACCTTGCTAAACTCTACGACTAGTGCTGATGATTTATCTTTAGATTGTTTTAAATCTATCAACTGTGAGAACTAAATTTCTGTGGCTTATAAGCTACCCCAGTCTGTGGACAGCTAAAATGGACTAAGACAAAGGCTCTGTCTCCAAATATAGTCACGATGGGGATTAGGACGTCAGCATGTGAATTTGGGGGGAATACGGTTCGGTCCACAACATCATATAAAAGGAATAGGGGCACCTGGGTGACTCAGTTGGTTAAGCGTCAGACTTGGGCTCGGGTCACGATCTCACGGTTTGTGGGTTCGAGCCCCACGTCGGGCTCTGTGCTGACAGCTCGGAGCCTGGAGCCTGCTTCGGATCCTGTGTTTCCCCCTCTGTGCTCCTTCCCCCGCTCGTGCTCTGTCTCTCTCAAAAATAAACAAATGTTAAAATAAATAAAAGGAATCATACAGAGGCACTTGGCTGGCTCAGTGGGAAGAGCATGAGATTCTTAATCTCAGATTTATGAGTTAGAGCTCCACATTGGTGTAGAGATTACTAAAAAAAAATAAATAAATAAACTTTAATTTTTTTCTAAAGAAGACTCCTACAATATGTGGCCTTTGGTGTCTGGGTTTTTTCACTTTGCATAATATTTTCAAGCTTCATCCAAGCTGTAGCATGTATCAGCCCTTGAGTCCTTGTTAGGGCTGAATAATATGACATGAATACGCCACAATGTTTATGCGTTCATCCATTGGTGGCCATTGGGGTCGTCTCTACCCTTTCACTATTATGAGTAACAGTGCTCTAAATATTCTTGTACAAGAGTTTCATTTTCATGAAGACAAAATATCAAGGTTTCCTTTTATGCTTCTCCATCCCCAACCCCCACCGTTTTATTTTAAGAAATTTTTAATTACCCTGAGGTCATAACATTTTTCCTTTATATTCTCTTCTAAAAGGCTTACTGTTTGTTTTTTCATAGTTGTGGGCAATCCACCTAGAAACGAGGTTTGAGGCAGGGACCTAATTGCAGTTTTTCCCACGTGTGCCCCGTTATCCAGCCCTGCTTCCTGAATATTTTATCCATTTTCTCTGGTCTGCAATGTACCAACTGTCGGGTGTCAAGTCTCTGTATCTGCTCACGTCTGCATTCTGTTCCATTAGGCTCCATCTCTGGGCTTTTACTTTATAGTAAGAAAGCTTTATAGTGACTTAATGACTTTATAGTAAGTAAGCTTTATAGTAAGTACCGATATCTGGTGAAGCAGGGTAAGTCCCTCCATCTGCTTCTGCTTCTTCAGGAATGGCCTGGCTTTTCTGCTTGTTCGGACTTTGATTTCGTTTGTTAAGTTTAACCAGAAGGACCAGCCCCACCTGATGAGATTTCTTTGACGCATTGGGCCAACTGGAAAAGAATTAGAATGGCAGTTCTGTCTATCTGTTTAGTTGTTCCGTAATGCATTTCAATATAGTTTTATAATTTTATGCAGATAGATTTTCCATATGTTTTGTTAAAATTCTCCTAGCTGCCATTTGTACTGGCTTGAATTGTGTCTCGCTCTTCAAATTCATGTGCACTCTGCCCCTCCGAATGTGATCTTATTGAAATAGAGGGTCTTTGTAGCTGTAATTCATTAAAATGAGACCATACTGGATTAGGGTGGGCCCTAAATCCAATGTCAGGTATCCTTACACAGACACAGGGAAGATGGCTGTGTGACAGTGGGGGCAGGGACGGAAGTGATCCAAGGAACACCAAGTTACCAACAATCACCGGGAAGCCAGATGAGACCAGGAAATATTCTCTCCTAGAGGCCCTGCCAACACCTTCATTTCTGATTTATATCCTCTTGAACTGTGAGACTGAATTTCTACAGCTTTAAGCCAGTTTGTGGCAATTACAGTATCCTAAGAAAATAATACCCCTGGGGCGCCTGGGTGGCTCAGTCGGTTAAGCGTCCGACATCAGCTCAGGTCATGATCTCGCGGTTCGTGGGTTCGAGCCCCGAGTCCGGCTCTGTGCTGACAGCTCAGAGCCTGCTTTGGATTCTGTGACTCCCTCTCTCTCTGACCCTCCCCTGCTCACGTTGCCTCTCTCTCTCTCAGAAATAAATAAAACATTAAAAAAAAATTATACACCATTAAAAATTTTTGATCCTATTACAAATGACATACTTTATTTTATTATTATTAGTTTTTGAGAGGTAGGTTTTTTTTTTTAAGTTTGTTTATTTATTTTGAGATGGGGGAGGGAGGGGCAGGGACAGAGAAAGAGAGAGAGAGAATCCTAGCATGGGACTGGGTCTCACGAACTGTGAGATCATGACCTGAACCAAAATCAGGAGTTGGGGGCTTAACCGACTGAGCCATCCAGGCACTCGAGGTAGTTGGATTTAATTTTTATTTATTTATTTTTAAAATACCGGTATACATAACAGAGTGTTCTGTTAGCTTCAGGGGTACGATATAGTGATTCAGCAATTGTGTACATGACTCAGTGCCCATTGTGTGCTCATTAATCCCCTTCATGTAATCTATCAATGGAATCCCACCCACCCGCCCGCTGGCAACTACCAGTTTGTTCTCTATAGTGGCGAGTCTGTTTTTTTGGCTTTTTTCCCTTTGTTCGCTTGTTTCGTTTTGCTTCTTCAGTTCCATGTATGAGTGAAGTCAACTGGTGTTTGTCTTTCTCTGGCTGACTTACTTTGCTTAGCATAATATACTCTGGTTCCATCCACATTGTTGCAAATGGCAAGATTTCATTCTTTTTTATGGCTGAGTAATGGTCCATTGTAGAGGCATGCCACATCTTCTTTATCTATCTATCTATGCACGGACCAAATGATACCTTTTAGAAAATGTATTTTCTCCTCCTGGTGCATAGAAACATTACTGACTTTCATATTTTGATTGTTTCTAGAAAACTTGGTAAGTTCTACTACTGATAATTTTTCTTTAGATTCTTTTCAAATCTATGATGTTTAAAAAACATCATAGAGGGGCAACTGGGTGGCTCAGTTGGCTAAGTGTCCGACTCTTGATTTTGGCTTAGGTCACGCATGATCTCACGGTTCATAAGTCTGAGCCCTGTGTCGGGCTCTGTGCCGACAGCTTGGAGCCTGCTTGGAATTCTCTCTCTCTGTTCTTCCCAGGGTTGTACTCTTTCTCTCTCTCAAATATATAAACTTAAAAAAAAAAAAAACCCGCTATCATTAGAATGTGATGGTGAGAGCTGTGGTAGTTTAAAAACCCACCAGTTTTTTTGTACTTTTCTCCTCATGGCTCCGCCCCTTGGTGACTTATGAGTTACAGACAGAGATTATACTGGGGGACTTGTCTCACAAGGTCATCTTTATTTGTACAAATAAGAAGGTTGTGAAGAATAATCTCTAGAGCCTGACTTCCTATTAGGGGTTGGGATGCATATCCAGAGGGGGGTTTTAACATAACGGAGGTAACTATCGGGCACTTCTGGCACTTTCTGATTGGTCTGGGCCGTTGTCTTCCTCAAATGTTTCTTTTTCTGTTCCATCCATCAGTTAGTTTGTTTCTAAACAAACTGTTGGGCAGAAGCTTCTGAGTTTGGGAGGGTCAGACCTGTGACAGAACTCGATTACCCTCCCGGACCCTGGATGGGATTGCTGCTAAGTGATGGCACAGCGCCCATGACCGTGAGCCGTAGCACCTGTGACCCTGAGCTGTAAAAGGATCGTGCATTTCATCTGTGGTCCTCGGGCTGGGAGAGCTCCCTGGGGGGAAGCCAGCCGCCCTGTCTTGAGCCTCCCCAAGGGCAGCGCACAGTAGGTGTGTGTCAGAGGCCACAGGCAGGAGCCCTCCTGGTCTGGGTCCTAAGGAGCTCCTTCGGGAATCTTCCTTGCAGTCTGCCTTCCCAGGCCACACACGAGATACGCACCCTTTTGGGAGAGGGCAGCTTCTGGAGCCTGTTTCCTGCTGCTGCAGGTGCTGGGCTCGGGAGTTCCCCCAGAGGTTGAACAACCACGGGGTTCGGCACTCCCTGCTTGGCATTTCTTTGCCAATATCATTTCTTCAAAACCCCAAGATGGTTCCTGTCCGTTTACTTGCAGTCAGTTCCCCCGTGCCTGTAATTACAGCCGCCGATCTGGTGAAGACGAGTTGTTTGTAAACGGGTCTCTGTGCTATGTCCTTCCCCTAGTCTCGACTCAGTTGTGCCCATGTGGAGTCAGTGGCTTTGAGAGGAAGGTTACAGACAGGTCTAATCTGGTTTTCGCCACTTGGCCGGCACCTGCTATCTGGGGAAGAACCTTTAGAGAACATGGTTGAGAAAGAGCTTAGGGCCTCAGGCTCGCCTCATCTCTAAGATGGCTTCATTGAGACCCAACACTTGTCTTTTTAAAAAAATTAATTTAGGGACACCTGGGTGGCTCAGTCGGTTAAGCATCTGACTTCCGCTCAGGTCATGATCTCATGGTTTGTGGGTTTGAGTCCCACATCGGGCTCTGTGCTGACAGCTCGGAGCCTGGAGCCTGCTTCCAATTCTGTATCTGCCTCTCCCCTGCTCACGCTCTGTCTCTCTCTGCCTCACTCACAAAAATAAATAAGGATTAAAAATTAATTTATACATATACATGTGTTTATCTATTTATTCTGAGAGGCAGAGAGAGCGTGAGCAGGGGAGGGACAGAGAGAGAGAACTCCAAGCCGACTCCTCACCATCAGCACAGAGCCCAATGCAGGGCTCGAACTCACAAACTGTGAGATCAAGACCCGAGCCGACCCCGAGAGCCAGATACTCAATGACTGAGCCAGCCAGGCACGTGTATGTATATATATATATATATTTATATTTAAAGTAAGCTCTATGCCCAATGTGGGGCTTGAACTCAGGGCCCCAAGATCAAGATCAAGAGTCTCATGCTCTACAGCTGAGCCAGCCAGGTGCACCTGGAGCCATCTCTTAAGACTGTTTCAGGTTAGGATCCAGAAACTCCTGCCATTTTCAGCCCCAAATGACCAGTTGATGGTGGCCTCTCACATCTCCTTCAAAGAAGCTACTGTGGAAGCACACTTCACACGCTCCAGCTGCCACTTCTTTGGTTCTGTCATGGTGGCCATGCCAAGGCCAAGGCCATCCACCCTCCGCCTACATTCAGGACTAAATTTACCATGCCGGGCGTGCCTGGCTGGCTCCGATGTAAAGTGTGCAACTCTTGGGGTTGTGAATTTCAGCCCCACACTGGGTGGACAGATTACTTTTAAAAAATGTTTAAATTTACCATGCTCATCACCCCATCTGTTCCACTGATGAACCAAGTAGCAATCAGCCTAGGGCGCTAGTCTTGGGACAAGTTTCCCATGATGCTCTGCACCTCAGACACTCTTCTGGGCCTGTAGGAACTGGTGAGCCCGTTGCCTGGCTCCCTGCCCTCCACCCACCCTTGCCCATTGGCGACCTGTCCCCAGAGAACTGTGCCACATGGTCCTCAGGCCTGTGAAGGGAAAGCTGCTCGTTCCTCTCGTGCCTCCGTCAGGAGTTGGGGCCGGCCTTCATCCCTGGCCATTGTCACGGCACTCCCCGTCCTTCCTCTTGTCTAAAAGGGTGTTCCTTTAGGGTGCTTGCTGCTCCTCCGCCCGCCCTCTCCTCCTCCCCACTATTCTCATGCTCCGACCTCTCTCCCCCGTTGAATCCCCCTCGTTCATTGTGCACTTTGGCACCCGGCTCCTGGCCTTCCTTGCCAGCCCGTGTCCCGGCATCCTGGAGGAGTTGCGTGGCCATCCCACACCTGGGCCCCCACGCCCTCCTCACATCGGGTGGGCTCCTCCATGTCCCTTGGCCGCTGATTCCCAGGGGTTCCTTAGGGGCTTGTTCCTGCCCCAAACCTGCTCAATCCTTGCTCAGCCCTCCTCCTTTCTGACCATGTCCCCACCCCCCTGGGTGACACTGTACTATCGTCTCTAACACCTTTTTCTTTTTTTAACTCACTGACCCCTCAATCCACATTAACAGCTGCTTTTTCCTGCTCTGCGTTCCCCCACTTACCCCTTCAGTGTTTACCAGCCATTGTTGTAACAATGTCCTTGTCAAAACCCTAGTCTTTTACTCCTTGTTTTCTTCCCCCAGCGTTTTACCCCAGTATGGAAAATGCAGCCCTTGATCAGCCGAGTGCCGCTTTAAACCGTCACCTAGAGGCTGCGGGAAAGCCCCGCGCTTGAGGGAGTCTGGTGGCAGCTGGTGGTAAAGAAATGTTCTTCAAAGAGCCAAAGAATAATATGGGTGCGTTTGGGAATAACGGAATGGAGGACTCTGTGAATCATGGAGTTTGAAGGAAGGAGGGATGGGATATAGACAGAGAAAGGAACCACAGAGAATTACGGGGATCAGAAAAGGGGAAAACAGAACTGACTAGGGGAAGCCCTAGCTTACTCAGAGCGGCACTAAAGCAAGCCCTGGATGGATTTATTTATCCAGCCAGTGTTGACCAGGTAACAAATCTGCGTTTGTCTTTGGAAGATGGTGGAAACTCAAACCACTCCATGGTTATCTGCTCCCTGGAAGGGAAGGGTTCCAGGACCAGGGACTCAAATTTCCCCCAGCTTTTTCACCTTGGAGTTGGTAGAGGGCAGAGGAAAATGAATGGCTACAAAGGAATGAATGAGAAAGAAGATTGTTGTTAGGACGATGAATGCCCTGAGCAAGTGGGATATAGGCCTAGAGAGAAGGTAGGATGACCCTTTCATCAAAACGCAGGAGCGGAAGAGCTATCAGTTAGCGCAGGTCATGGCATCTTTACAGTCCCGAATCTCAGCGCTTAGAGCAACAACGGCTTTCTTCCTTTGTTCTACATGTTCATCATCGGTCGGTCGGCAGGGGAACTTCACTTACCAAAGGAACATGGGCTTATGGTCAACCGCCATCTTGAATGCTGCCGGTCCCTGAGCCACAGAGAGAACCTGGGGGGACTCTCTTGTTGGAGATTCAGGCTTGGATTAGAGATGGGCCGCTTTCCTCCCAGCTCACTGACCAGGATTAGTCTCTCTCCCCTCCCCTCCCCCCTGCCCACACGGGCAGGGGGCTAGGAAGTCCAGTTCTACTGGGTGCTTGGAAGGTGGATGCTTGGAATGTACTTGGTGAACAGCACTAATGAACCCTACAGCATTCTGTCCCAGATGAGCTTTAGTTCTAGATGTCACGCAGAATGTCTGTGCTGGAAAGCATCCCAGACCAGCCAGTACCTGTGCAGGATCACACAGGGAGCAGTAGTGGGTTGGCTGGGAGCCAGGTCTGCCGTTTCCCAGCCCCTCTGTTCCGTGGTAGCCTGGACTCCAGGGTTTGATTTTTCAGCAAGGCTAAGAACTCTTTGGAGCGCCCTCCCTTCACTTGGGAGTCTTTTTTTAAAAAAAGTAACTTTCCACTTTTTTATTTAAAAAATTTTTTTTAATGTTTATTATTGAGACAGAAACAGAGCATGAGTGGGGGAGGGGCAGAAAGGCGGGGGAGACACAGAATCAGAAGCAGGCTCCAGGCTCTGAGCTGTCAGCACAGAGCCCGATACGGGGCTCGAACCCACAAACTGTGAGATCATGACCTGAGCAGAAGCCGGACGCTCAACCGACTGAGCCACACAGGTGCCCCTCCGCTTTATTTTTAAAGTAAGCACTACACCCAATGTGGGGCCTGAACTCATGACCCCCAGATGAAGAGTCACAAGCTCTCCCAATGGAGCCAGCCAGAGGCCGCTGGAGTCATTTTTGTGGATGTCGCCCGAGTGTTGATTGCATCCTTGGCTATTGTCAGTCCTTCCACGTCATTATAATTAAATTTGCTTTCTTCCCAGGGGCTGATGGAACATCTGGACACAGAAGCCCCTGCGGGACCACTGAGTGGTCTTCCCAGCCTGATTCTTACCAAGTGCGAGACCAGCAGATTGTGAACATTTTGCATACTTTGCCTCCATTTCTTTCTTTCTTTTCTTTTTAAAGTAGGCTTCACACCGCCCAGCGTGGAGCCCAACGCAAACCTTGAACTCGTGAGCCTGAGATCAATACCTGAGCTGAGATCAAGAGTCTGACGCTTAACCGACTGAGCCACCCAGAGGCCCTCACTTTGCCTCCGTGTCTCATCAGTTACATACTACCTTGTCCATCTCCGCTCAGATGTCTTTCCAGACCTCCATGCTCCCACAGCCCCCATGCCTCTGTCTGTAATAGCATTTTGATATAAAAGGACACTTGTCACACCTGAAGCACGTGAGCAAAGACAGGCCCCGGCTTCAGGGAGGCTGTGCAACGCAGAGAACCTGGCCAACAACCCCAGCAGTCCTTTCTGCACGGCTGTGAGCGGAACTCTGAAGGACAGCCAGGAAAAAGGACAGAGAGCCTGTAACGGACATCTAGATCTACATTACAAAATTCTGGCAACCTTGGCCGTACACAATGATGTGACTGTAGTCTCATAAGACTGCCTCTCAGAACGGCTCCTGAGAACATTCTTTGCTTAGAAAATGCAAGAGATCTGACCGCTCCTCCCGCTGCCAGCAATCTGGGATAGACTTCAGGAGCTGGGGACACTGGAGTTAGTGGGTGCTTGCAAGGCAGAGGAACGAAGTAAGAAGTTCCTGAAAGTAACTTAGGACAAAAGTTTGCAAACCTCTAAGAATCATCTAAAAAAAAAAAAAAAAAAAAATCTCTGACTACTTCACAATTCATAGGACAATAAACAAATGAACACCATGTAGGATGCATATCTAGATGTTGAGATAGGCTAAGATGCTCAAACCATAGCTTTAGGGGAAGAAACATACAAAGGACATTTACAGGTTTTTACAAAAAAACAAAAGAACCCCCAAACCCGTCAATGTTGGGAGAGTTATGTATACGCCCAAACATGCATATTTGGAAGGGTGCAGATTACCAGTAAACCACGGTCTTCCTAGATGGCAGCTGGGAAGATGGGGAGAATGGGTCATTTTTTCTTTTGAATTTTGTGCCATTGTATCACTCGTTCTAAAATTAACCAAATGCAACGTGGCACCACGAAACAGGAAAACAGGCATTACTGGCAACTGGTGAAATCAGGAAAGTCTGTGATCAGTTAGCTGTAGCATACCACTATTAATGTCCTACTTTTAGTAGATTTCACTTTTTTGATGGTGGTCGTGTCTTGGATCAAAATTCCATCCTACCCACAGCTTACTATTTAAACCTATATAGAAAAATTGAAACTTCTCGGATTTTTCCCACACTGTTCCCTGTGCCCGAGACGTTCCTCACTCTCTTCCTGTCTTCGGAAGCTGTATTCCTCTTTCAAGGCCATGTTCACCGGTTATTTGCTTTGCAATGCTTCCTAACTTTCCCAGAGATATGATACACAGCCTTGCGACACATGGCTTCCTACGGTTTTACATTCATCCATTGGGCTTCCGAAGAAGCCGACTCCAAGATGAAAATTACGTTGTGGGTTAAATTTATTATGGATCGTTCCCGTGGAAGGGAAGATCCATTAAGAGGAGGCAGAGAAGCGAGGCAGTCCTAGCCAATCCTTTGACAGACCCCACAAGGAACTGATACAGAGATGCCCTTTGAAGTCGTCCCAAGTTGCAGTGAGAGGGAAAGAGCCCTTAAGATGCCTAACCCATTAGTCACTGGAGATGGGCCACCCAGGAGAGGGGGCATGGCCTTGGCTAGGGCAGTTCTCTTAGGGACAGGCACTTCTCAAAAGGACTGACCAGCTGAGGGCTGTCAGCAACACTTCCAGCAGCTAAGGCCTTACTGAAGGGGCTGGTGTGGCCCACCACACCAGTAGAATTAGGTCTTACCAAAATAATCCTAATGCTAGGACCAGAGTACAGTTATGTTCCAATTTTCTAGGTCAGAACACCTAAAGTACTCAGGCCTGGCTGTCTGAAAGTAGCAGCCCGGACCATAGCATTTTAGGTTTCTTCCTACACTAAGAACCAAGATGGTCCATCCCTCAACCAGTTGCTCCGGTAGCAGAAGGAGCGAAGTCTCCCCCCACGATCAGAAGCTTAAGAAATTCATTCTCCGTTTGGCAACAAGGACAAAGGAAAAGATTTCATTTTGAGAGAAATAGAATTTCTTAGTCAATAACTTTTTTAGGTCTTTCGTCTTTTCAAGCAAATGAATACTTTTATTAACATGGTCATTTTTTTTTTCTTTTTATTACACATGGTAGGGTTTTGACCTCAAATACTTGTCAGGTCTGCTACTCAAATGAACGTATATATAGCAGGACAACTTGTGAACTTCAAAAATACCTAGTCCCTGTCCAGTGTTAGGGTCCAATGCAGACAGTCCTCCTTTCCTTTCCCGGCCCCTCAAGGGCCTTTGCAAAAACCTCTTCCATCTTATGCCCAGAACCCCCTGAGATGCATTAGGGTATTACATCAACTTGTACAAAATGCCAAGATCTTGTCTACTCTAGGTTTCACGTCAAATAGAGCAGAGCTGGGTTGTCCAAACAGACGGACCAGACAGGTTACCTCCGATGGCGCGCCACATAAAATTTAAACTTTGAACAAAATACATCTCTTCTGCTTTGGTCTCACACAGAAATTAAAGTCCCCCAAAACAGACAGACCCTCCTCCACCCCTTCTTCGGATTCAAGTCCTTGCCAGATCAGCCCCATTCACATTCCAAGTCCAAGTCTGGTCCCTTCTTCAGCTTCTGTAGCGGTTACCGCAGGAAGTCCTCTTCTAGAAGGAACGGCGGCGCTGCGGGCACTTCCAGAGCTGGAAAACTCCAACTCTCGCGTCTCACGGGACACAGACTCGAAGTTCCAGGGAGCTTTCCAGTCACACAAAGCGCAAAGCACCTCGAAATCTGGAAACCACCAAAGCCCAGGAACAAACATGACTGCTGCAAGAGCTTACAATCTAGGCCCTAATTCTCGTGTGAGAGCATTTTCCAGGCAAAAATTACTTTCCCAAACAAAAACATCGAACAGTCAAAACTTATCTTGAGGTCATCAACCGCAGACCATTGCAGAAACGTAGTGTAAGTGAGGACAGAGTGTAGACAGAGGAAACAAGAAAAAAAGAGAGAAAACAAAAGGCTCTCTGGTTTCAGCTTCGTAAGGACGTCAGCCAATCTCCATCAGTTGACCAGAATCCGTTGGCTGTAAACCTAGAACGCGAGCGGGAGAGAGTCATCACGAGGATGTTAATTCTCAAGGAAAAACAAACCAAAGCCTGTCGCACGTTGAACCGTGCCCGACGCCAGCTCTTCTCCAAGGCCCCTGACACCAGCTCTTCTCCAAGGCCCCTGACACCTTCCCGTCTTCTGGCAAAATCGGAACTCGTCCCGTAACGGCCCTCCCTCGGATAATCCGCTTTCCCTTCCCTCTTGCTTAAGGGCCCCTGTTGGGACTCTTGCTTCCTTCAAGGCCTGCGCGGTTCTCCAATTACCCTACTGACCGTGCCTTTGGGCTTCAACTAAACATCCCAGACCCAGCTCTTCCCAACCAGCGGCGTGGAGGATTCTTCACTTTGCTACGCATGCCCGGGGTCAAAATTGAGCGCGCTTGTATTTCTCACGCCCCCAACGTCCACCCCACGCGGACCTTCATTAAACGCGTTTCGTCGGGAGATCAACCAAGGGTCCGGCAACGACCCGGACCCGCCTGGGGCCCCGCCGCCCCCTCCCCCCACCCCCGGCCTTACCTCCCGCCCTCCTTCACGACGACTCGCTTCTCTCTATCCGCCGGACCAGCTCCACCAGCATCTCTGCCATCTTCGCGATCTCCTTGGCCTTCTCCTCCGCCTTCTCGCCCCGTCTGGTCCCTCTGCCCTCGGCCCCGTCGTCGGGATTCTGCAGATGGTTCAGGGCGCTCTCCTCCGAGGCCTCCACCTGCGTCTTGATCTGGACGAGCATATTGTCCATCTCCCACAGCTTGCTCCGGTTCCGCAGGTGCGCCCGGCCGCGCTCCCGGGTCAGCGCCGCGATGTCCTCGCGCATCTCGTGGATGACGGGCAGCAGAAACTGCTCGAAGTCCTCCTCGGGCTCCAGCACCTCCACCTCCTCCGGCTCCGCCAGCTCGACGACGTCCAAGGGCCGCATCCTCCCCGCCTCTCCGGAACCGCGGTATCGACGTCGGCTGCGGAGAGAAAATGGAGACTCGCTAGGCTTACCCACAGCGTTCCAGAATACGCTTTCAAACTTTCACCCTTTTAAAACTTTTCGCCGCACACAAGCCACGGAACCGAGCGACTTACGAGCAGAGAAGCCGCGAACAAAATGGAGTCCCAGCCGTCAACCAGCGCCCTGAGCGTTGCGGCCCCTTTCGCGACACGGCGGGGCCTCTTTACGGCCACGCCTCTCGTCCAACGAGGTGCGGCCGCGCGCGCGTCAACGGGGGGCGGAGCAACCGCCCCGCCGCGGCTGCGAGCGCGCGCGCCCGCACGCCCTCGCGCTCCGCCTCATTTCCCCTTCCCCCTCCCCCCCTGCGCGGGGCCGCTTCGCCCCATCGTTTGGGGTGAGCCCTTCCACGCGCACCCTGATGTTGGAGGCCTCCTGGAGGGCCGAGCTCCGTAGTTTTAAGTTATAAACGCGATCTTTCTGCACTTAACGAACATCCCCAGACTAACCGTGGGAGCCTCCTCCATAGCAGGGCACTCGGACCCCTGTCAGCCGACATCATGTGTAGTTTTCGTTCTTCAGAAATATCTAAATATCTGGGTGCCTTTTCACCAGGCCGCCTCCCCGCCCCCCCCCCCCCCCCCCCCCGTAGGGTACGAAGCCTAGTCTGGTTCATCATGAGGTCCCAGCAGACCCAAAGCTCGGTGGATGCAAAGAGGGGTTTTGTTGAGGTGTCCAAACACCTTATGGGTTGAAGGTCCTCTGTGTAGGGGGGTGGGGTGGGGATGGGGTCTTTCTTCTTGTTCAGCTCTGTGTCCCTGAAATCCTGGGCAGAGCTCGGCACACATTAGCAAACTTGCCTTCACATTTGTGAAACACAGACTTTTAAGCAAAGATCGGTTAATTTCCTAGCCTGTTAGGGCAGTGAAGACGGTCAGGAATCCAGCTCGCCCAAGTGCCTCACCTCGGGCTTCGGGCTTCCTGTCCGTTAAATGGGCACAGATCCTAGTTTTGACTATGGCAGAGTGAAGAATGAAAAGAGAAAGCAGGGATGAAAATGTTTTGCCAAGGGCGCCTGGGTGGCTTAGTCGGTTAAGCGTCCGACTTTCACTTGGGTCATGATCTCGCGGTTCGTGGGTTCGAGCCCCGCGTCGGGCTCTGTGCTGACTGCCGGCTCGGAGCCTGGAGTCTGTTTCAGTCTGTGACTCCCTCTCTCTCTGACCCTCCCCTGCTCATGCTGTCTCTCTCTCTCTCTCCTAGAAATGAATAAAAAAAAAAAAAAAGAAAGAAAATGTTTTGCCAGTACTAAGCATATACACATGTAAAGTCCTTACAGTTTAGACTTTTCTCAGCTTCTTTATATTTTGGTTGTGAGACTGACCTTGGGTAGGAAAGGGTAACAACAGCCTGTTCACGGCAAGGAAGCAGAAAGTACTGGACCTTCGGAAATACCCACTCCCTGGAGCAAGGAGCCCTGAAATGTATCCTGGTTCAGCGGCTGCACGGTTCCTCCCCCTCAAAAGGGCTGGCCATTGTCCCCGATGGAAGCCTCCTTCACAGAGGACTTCTTCTCCTCCAGGGGCCCCTCCGGGCGACAGGAGGCTTTTTCTTTAGTTTCCTTCTCTCCCTAATAAACTTGCTGTCTGTGTTGCCCTTAACCTTGTTGCTCGGTTCCATTTTTTTGGCTCTGTCAAAACACCATCTGGGGGTTTCAAAAAAACGATTAGAGCTGCCCTATTAAAATTCCAACTTTGGGGCTTCCTCAGCATATCAGAGGCAGCTAGCTCCTAAGTATTTTGTATGAATAAAAATGGCTCAAACTATGATGAGATCTCACTACACCCTTGTTAAAAAGGCCAAAATCCAGACAACTGACAACATCAAAAGCTCGTGAGGATGCAGAAGAACGGGAGCTCTCGTTCATTGCTAGGGTGAATGCAAAATGGTGCACAGTTGCTGTGAAAGGCAGTGGCGCTTCCTGTTGGATTTGCTATTGACAAGGAGGGCAGGGGGCGCCTAGGTGGCTCAGTCCGCTTCTTAAGATTCTTACAAAACGGAGCATACTCTTCCTATATAGTCCAGCAGTTGTGCTCCTTGGTATTTATCCAACGACTGGAAACCTGACATCGACACAAAAACTTGCACACAGGTGTTTTTTAGCAGCTCTACTCATATTTGCCCAAATCTGGGAGGATTTGACGATCTGGTAATCCAGAGAGTGGAGCATTATTTGGCACTGTGAAAATTAATAAGGGTAATTTTATTTACCAACAGGGAGATTCTGTAGAGGGAGCTCTCATGCTCTCCCTCCTTGTTGGCTGGTTGGTTATTAATGTTTATTTATTTTGAACTTTAACTTTGAGATAACGACCTGAGCCGAAGTCAGATGCTTAGCCGACGGAGCCTTAGCCGACGGAGCCACCCAGGTGCCCCCTGCCCTCCTTGTTAATAGCAAATCCAACAGGAAGAGACACAAGGCACCCTACAGTTGAATACTACTTAATGCTTGTTTATTTTGAGAGAGAGACAGAGAGAGTGCAAGTGGGGGAGGGGCAGAGAGAGAGGGAGACACAGAATGAGAAGCAGGCTCCAGGCTCTAAGCTGTCAGCACAGAGCCAGACTCGGGGCTCAAACTCACGAACTGTGAGATTATAACCTGAGCTGAAGTTGGATGCTCAACCAACTGAGCCACCCAGGCACCCCAGGTTGGATACCACTTTAGGATCCTTAGCAGTAGGATGAAAGCTTACCTCTCCCTAGTAACAGTGCAGCCAATGAGAAGCCCCTACACTTCAAAGTCCCAGTTTACTCCAGTGGACTTTCTGTTTGCACACTCATCTACGGTTTTGCCACTGGTTGCTTGTCCTGGGCTTCAATTCTCTGCTATTCCCAAATAAACCCGTCTTTTGCTGGTAAAATAAATGGCCGTTTTATTTTCAAGGTTAACAAGGCTCTTCTTTCAAACATCGACATGAATTTCTGCTCCCTCCTTAAAGTCTTTGATCATTTGCGAAATGAACGAAAAGAGACATTAATAGCATTTTTCAATTTTCTATAACCTCATTAACTTGTTGTCTGCTTCACCTACCGATGATCTCATTATACTGATGGATTTATTCACTTGTAATTCTGTCATTTTTTTTGCACACACATGCATACACATGCAGCTATTTTATCCAGTGCACAGAGGTTAGACTCATTATATTATTCGTATCAATTGAAGTTTCAGGAAGGTTTTGTTTCCCCCTCAAGTCTACCTGGCCAAGTTTTGCTTTTTCTTTTGTTTTATTAAAGTAATATTTTCCACAGATTGTCACCGCAACTTGTTTTCACGTTTAACTTCTCTGAAATTGTGCTGCATCTTTCATTTGCTGTGATTTAAAGAAACATGATTCACACTTTAATTGTAGCATATTCTTATTCTTAGCATTACCTAAGAAAAGGGTAAATCTTAAAATTGATGGCTTCTCAGATTTGACAAAATCCCATATTATTTCAAAATGTTAATGTTGTTTTGCTGCTTGGTCAGTGATCTGTTTTCTGTAGTATCTGGTCCTGTACCTTGCTCCTGAACAGGATGTTCTCAAGTGCAGGTGATTTGTCCTCCAGGGACAAATTGGCAGCGTCTGGAGACATTTTTGGCTGCCCTTGTCACAGCTGGTGTATAATGGGTAGAGTCCAGGGATATTAACATTGCCTGGCTAATTTTGATTGTGTTTTCATTCTTGACTTTTTCCCCCTTCAGTCACTTTCCATTTCTTTACATATTTTATAAAAAGTCATTTTCTATTTTATATCTGATAATTCCAATATCAGTTGCTTTCTGTTTCTGTGACTCACTCATGGTGTTTTGTTTTCTTTAAAAACAATTTTTTAAATGTTTTATTTACTTCTGAGAGGCAGAGACAGCATGAGCAGGGGAGGGTCAGAAGAGAGATGGAGACACAGAATCGGAAGCAGGCTCCAGGCTCTGAGCTGTCAGCACAGAGCCCGATGTGGGGCTCAAACCCACAAACCGTGAGATCATGACCCGAGCTGAAGTCAGACACCCAACTGACTGAGCCACCCAGGCGCCCCATGGTGTTTCGTTTTCGCGGTGTGTATAACATAGATATTTTTACATTTATTTTTGAGAGAGAGAGAGAGTTGGACAGAGGATCCAAAGCAGGCTCTGTGCTGAAAGCAGTGAGCCTAAGGCTGGGCTCGAACTCACGAACTGTGAGATCATGGCCTGAGCCAAAGTCGGATGCTCAACTGACTGAGCCGCCCAGGCGCCCCTGGCTGAACCTAATTTGGGGGAATCCTAACAGGTTTGGTTGAGAAAGCTACTCCAGCAGGGACTCGTGATTGTTTCTGATGGGCGCGAACTTCAGGATCTAGCTGAGTGCAATCCCATTATTACACATTCTCAGAATTCTTTCTCCAAATTTGTATTTATATTTTTATTAGTTGTTTCCACCCCTAACCAGAACACACAAACCGGTCGCTCTGCACAGGTTGGAAGATACTCAATGGCATGGTTGGTTCAACCCCTCCCAGACCTAGTCTTCCCTCCCCCATATTTCTGCTTGTGGTAGGTCTGGGTTTGCTCTTTGCTCATGCATTTGGTTTTATTATTCACTTCTCTCCTGGCCGCCTTTGGGGGTTTCTCTTACATTCTTGCAAGCTCTGCAATGCATCGAGAGGAAAGTTTGTTCTAATCTGTGCCGCCTCTGGGTGCGGCAGAAGAGCATTTTCGAATGTCTTATCCCCCATAACTCCAGAAGCAGATGGTCTCCCTACAGCCTACCTTTCCGGCCCTTGATTCCCAGATCATGTTTGGCTGAGAAGTCTGAAGGACAGCAGGACTTTCAGGATGCTGGAGCTGCACCCCTTCTGGAACATTAAGGGAGATGGTGACCCCGGCTGGTGTCTGCCTCTGAGGACTTCGAGACTGACAGCCTCCTCCATCTTTGTCATTCCCATCCTGCTGGCCCACAAGAGCATAGGCCACCTACTTCTCTGAGACGTGGACCGAAGCCCCAGGTTGCCAGAAGCAGATGTGGAGAGTGGGGATGTTAACATGGTTCACAGGCTTTATCTTGCTTGGGAGAAAGAGGACAGAGCACAGGTGACAAAGACCTGTGGGTGATGGCGAAGTATAATCATTTTGATAGTGCAAGAAAGAAATATAGACTTATTCATGATTATTAGGGCAAAAAACCCCGGGAAGTGACTACTAACAAAAATGAAAAGACCAGAGACTAAGACAGAAACTTGACCAACCGAAAAGAAAAAAAGAATGGGAAAGAGAAAACAATAAAGCAAAATATATGTCATAAGTAGAAGAAAGAAGAAAGAAGATCCAAGTGGCAAGTAATCCGTTAAACAACGAAATTCAGCTGAGTACATTTTGAAGCTCTTACAGGCTTTATCGGAAGATTCCTGAGTCAGGCAGCATCCCATCTAGGAGGCAGCAAGGAGCTGTGAAGAGACGTGCAAAATGAAGGATTTTTGGGGACAGAAGGGGGCCAGACAAGGAAGTTACTAGCAGAGTGGGCTGTTTGGGGACAAGGCCCCCTTCCTTTAGGGGACAGCAGGGACCTATCAGGCAGATGACTTCGCTGGTGCGGACCAGGAGATTCCAGATCGACTGGACTGAGATTCCACAGCTGGGAGAAGCTGAAACTGTGATTAAGTCAGGCATCGAGTCTCCGTGTAGTGATGCAGGCTTAGCACAAGGGACTCCACCCTGGGCCCGACGTCTCTCTTGTAACAATAGTAACTGTTTGAAAAAGAGAAAATGGCAGTTGGAGTTGAAACCTAAAACCCAGGCATGTGCTGTTTGTAAGAAACACAACCAGGATGAAGTCGCAATGATATTGTACAAATAAAGGAATAAGGTAGAATTTAAGGTCAAAGGCATGAAACAGAAAAAAAAAAAAGAAGAATGTTATGTCATGATAAAAGGATGATTTTTAAATTTTTTTAAATTTTTTTAATGTTTTTTATTTATTTCTAGGAGAGAGAGAGAGAGAGAGAGAGACAGCGTGAGCAGGGGAGGGTCACAGAGAGAGGGAGTCACAGACTGAAACAGGCTCCAGGCTCTGAGCTGGCAGTCAGCACAGGGCCCGACGTGGGGCTCGAACCCACGAACCGCGAGATCATGACCTAAGCGAAAGTCGGATGCTCAACCGACTAAGCCACTCAGGCGCCCCTGATTTTTAAAATATTTTTGAGAGAGAGAGAGAGTGGGGAAGGGGCAGAGATATAGGGAGACAGAGACTTCCAAGCAGGCTCCATACTGTCCACGCAGAGTCGGTCCCAGGGCCTGAATTCATAAACTGTGAGATCATGACCTGACCTGTAACCAAGAGTTGGACACTTAGCCGACTGAGCCCCCCCAGGCGCCCCTAAAAGTATGATTTACAAAGAAGTTATATCTTTCCGTTATCTATGGCTGTGTTCAAAACACCCCCAAAGGTAATGGCTTAGAACCCTCACATTCACCCATCACAATCCTGTGGTTTGGAAATTTGGGCAGGGCTCTCTGGTCCATTTCATGCAGTGTGGCCGGTGTCACACTCTCTGCTCCACGGTGTAGCTGGCTGGGACTGGCTGCAAGGCCCAGACAGCTCTCGCTTACGTGCCCCGGTGGGTATTTGGAATGGTATTCCTCTCGTTACCTTGCTGAGGATTCATATGCTGCTTTGGGATGTGACAGAAGCCGGGGACCGTCGTCTCTGGGTATGGACCCCTTCCCAGCTGAACCTAGTTTACAGCTTACAGCATGGATGGGGAGAAAGGGCTCTGGAAGGGCTGACCTTCTCTGCCACGGCCCACAACCTCCCCGTGTGCAGGCCACTCTGACTTAGGTCTGTGTGATCTGGGTTGTGTAAAAGGAGCTGTTACAGGTAAGGTGTGAATTTGGATTTTTTTTCATTTTTACGTTTATATTTTTCACATTTTTGTATTTTTTCCTGGTAACATTTTATTTTATTATTATTATTTTAATAAGTTCTTGTAAGTTTTTCTTTTTAAAAATTTTTTTAAATTTTTTATTTATTTCCAAGAGAGAGAGAGGCAACGTGAGCAGGGGAAGGTCAGAGAGAGACGGAGACACAGAATCCGAAGCAGGCTCCAGGCTCTGAGCTGTCAGCACAGAGCCCGACGTGGGGCTTGAACCCACGAACCGTGAGATCATGACCTGAGCCAAAGTTGGATGCTTAACCGACTAAGCCACCCAGACACCCCTCTTTGCTTTTCTTTATTGTCTTATTGGCTCTGAATGCAATCATAAATAATACAGTGATTTCCCCCCTGCCATTTTTGAACTGTATATAAATGCAATGATAATTATCCCTTTGTCTCTTGATTTTTTAACTCAATATTTTATATATATGACACTCACCGGTGCTGATGCAGGTAGGTAGAGTTCACTCATTTTTAAATTGTTTTTAAATTTTCTTCTTCTTTTTTTAATGTTTATATATTCTTGAGAGAGGGAGAGACAGAGCATGAGCAAGGGAAGGGCAGAGAGAGAGGGAGATAGAGAATCCGAAGCAGGTTCCAGGTGCTGAGCTGTCAGCACAGAGCCTGATGCTGGGCTTGAATTCGTGAACTGGGAGATCATGAGCTGAGCCGAAGTCAGATGCTCAACCGACTGAGCCACGCAGGTGCCCCTAATTTTTTAATTAAGTTTAAAAATTTAATTCCAGTGTCGGGGCGCCTGGGTGGCTTAGTCGGTTAAGCGTCCGACTTTCGCTTAGGTCATGATCTCGCGGTTCGTGGGTTCGAGCCCTGCGTCGGGCTCTGTGCTGACTGCCAGCTCAGAGCCTGGAGCCTGTTTCAGTCTGTGACACCCTCTCTCTCTGACCCTCCCCTGCTCACGCTGTCTCTCTCTCTCCTAGAAATAAATAAAACATTAAAAAAAATTGAAAAAAAAAGAAAAAATTTAATTCCAGTGTAATTACAGTCAGTGTAATATTAGTTTCAGGTGTACAATATCGTGATTCAACAGTTCTCTACATCACCAAGTGCTCATCCTTGATGCCCATCACCTATTTCACCCATCCCCTCACCCATGTCCCGTCTGGTAACCATGTTTGTTCTCTATAGTTTTGAGTCTGTTTCTTGGTTTCTCTATCTCTCTCTCTTTTTCCTTTGTTCATTTTTTTTTCTTAAATTCCACATATGAGTGAAATCATATGGCACTTATCTTTCTCTGACTGACTTATTTGGCTTAGCATAATGCTCTCTAGCTCCATTCATGTCATTGTAAATGGCCAGATTTCATTCTTTTTTATGGCTGAGTAGTATTCCAGTGTGTGTGTTTGTGTGTGCGCGTGTGTGTCGCATCTTCTTTATCCATTCATCTATTGATGGACACTTGGGCTGCTTCCGTAGTTTGGCTACTGTAAATAATGAATAATGCTGCAATAAACATCGGGGTACATGTATCCCTTTGAATTAGTGCTTTTGTATTTTTTAGGTAAATACTCAGTAGTGTGATTGCTGGGTCATAGAGTAATTCTTTTTTTTTAAACTTTTTGAGGAACCTCCACACTGATTTCCAGAGTGGCTGCACCAGTTCCAGAGTGGCCTTTGCACCAACAGTGCAAGAGGGTTCTCCTTTCTCCGCATCCTCACCAACACCTGTTGTTTCTTGAGTTGTTGATTTTAGCTGTTCTGACAGGTATGAGGTGATATCATAGTTTCGATTTGCATTTCCCTGATGCTGAAGAATGTTCAGCATCTTTTCATGTGTCTGTTGGCCATCTGTAGGTCTTCCCTGGAGAAGTGTCTGTTCATGTGTTCTGCCCATTTTTTAAATTGGATTATTTTTCGGGTGTTGAGTTTTATAAATTCTTTATATATTTTTGTATACTAACCCTTATCAGAATGTCATTTGCCAGTATCTTCTCCTATTCAGTAGGTTGTCTTTTGGTTTGTTGATTGTTTCCTTTGCTGTGCAGAAGCTTTTTATTTTGATGTAGTCCCAACAGTTTATTTTTGCTTTTATTTCCCTTGCCTCAGGGGACATACCTAGAAAAATGTGGCTACAGCCGATGTCAGAGAAATCACTGCTGTCTTCTAGGATATTTATCGTTTCAGGTCTCATATTTAGGTCCTTAATCCATTTTGAGTTTATTTTTGTTGATGGTGTAAGAAAGTGGTCCAGTTTCATTTCTTTGCATGTGGCTGTCCAGTTTTCCCAACACTATTTGTTGAAGAGACTGTCTTTTTCCCATGATATATTCTTTCCTCCTTTGTTGATGATTAATTGACCATATAATTGTGGGTTTATTTCTGGGCTTTCTGTTCTGTTCTATTGATCTATATGTCTATTTTTGTTCCAGGATCATTCTGTTTTGATCATTACAGCTTTGTGCTATAGCTTGAGGTCAGGAATTGTGACACCTCCAATTTTGTTTTTCTTTTTCCAGATTACTTTGGCTGTTTGAGGCCTTTTGTGGTCCCATACACATTTCAGGATTGTTTATTCTAGTTCTTTGAAAAATGCTGTTGGCATTTTGATAGGGATTACATGGAATGTGTAGATTGCTTTGGGTAGTGTAGACTTTTTAAGGTATTTGTTCTTCCAATCCATGAACATGGAATGTCTTTCCATTTCTTTGTGTTGTCTTCAATTTCTTTCATTGTTCTTTTACAATTTTCAGAATACAGGTCTTTCACTTTTTTGGTTAAGGTTATTCCTAGGTATTTTATTATTTTTGGTGTAATTGTAAGTGAGATTGTTTTCTTAATTTCTCTTTCTGCTGCTTCATCATTAGCTCATAGAAACGCAACAGATTTCTAATCATTGATTTTGTATCCTGCAACTTTACTGAATTCATTTATCTGTTCTAGTAGTTTTTTGGGAGTGTCTTAGGGTTTTTTATATACAGTATCATGCCATCTGCAAATATAGTTCACTCATTTTGATTGCCCTTTGCCAGTGGTTCTCAAATTTGAGCATGCATCAGAATAACCTTGAAAACTTGTTAAAACACTATTCCTGGGCCCACCCTCGAGTTTCTGATTTATTCGGTCTGAGCTAGGACCTGATAATTTGTGTTTCTGACAGCTTCCCAAGTGATGCTGGTATTACTGGCCCTAGGGCCACCCTTTGAGACCCACTCTACTCTATTTTTCCACGCTGCTGTGGATGGATCTTTGGGTTGCTTACAATTAATAGCTATCATGAACATTGAACACTACCACAACTTGCTTGAGAGCAATGGCCATAATCTGTTAGTCCCATCTGCCCCTGAAAACACAGATCTTGGGTATTTTTGAGAAATTTTGGGGGGCACCTGGGTGGCTCAGTTGGTTAAGCGTCCAACTTTGGCCCAGGTCATGATCTGCACTTTGTGGCTTTGAGCCCCGCGTTGAGCTCCGTGCTGACAGCTCAGAGCCTGGAGCCTACTTCGGATTCTGTGTCTCCTTCTTTCTCTGTTCCTCTCCCGCTTGCACTCTGTCTACCTCTCAAAAATAAATAAACATTTTAAAAAAAGAGAGAGAGAAATTTTCACTAGGATCTCCCAAAATCTTTTGGTGCCTAAAAATCTCTTTGCACGTATCTACCACATAGAGACATAAACCGTACTATCTAACTATACTATACTGGTAAAATTAGGGGCATCTGGGTGGCTCAGTTGGTTAAGTGTCTGACTCTTGGTTTTGGCCCAGGTCATGATCTCATGATCTTGTGGTTCATGGGATCAAGCCCTGCATCGTGCTCTGCACTGAAAGTTGTGGAGCCTGCTTGGGATTCTCTCTCTCTCTCTCTGCCCCTCCCCTACTTGGTTTGTCTCTCTCAAAATAAATCAATGAACTTAAAAAAATAATAAAATAAGGATTGGATTAGAGCCCACTCAAATGACCTCATTTTACTTTAATAACCTTTTAAAATATCTCATTACCAAATACAGCCATATTCTAAGGTCCTGTGGGGTTAGGACTTGAACACACATATTTGGGGTGGACACAATTCAGCCCATAGCAATGTTTAATCGTAAGTGTTACGCCAGATCCTTCCTGCCTGCCTCCCTCCATTCTTGCCTTCCTCCCTCCCCCTCCCTCATTTCCTCCCTCCCTCTTCTTCTTCCTCCCTCCCTTCCTTCCTTCTTCCTTCCTTCCTTCCTTCCTTCTTCCTTCCTTCCTTCCTTCCTTCCTTCCTTCCTTCCTTCCTTCCTTCCTGGTTTTGATCCCACCTTCCCTCCTTCCTTTCTGCATCTAGGGCAGGAGGGCAGGGGCCTTCCTGGGCATATTACGGGAGGATCCAGGTCCCTGATATTGAGGAACTGGGCTCCACTGCCTGGATGGCTTAGGCCTGTGCTGTCATGAAAACACAAGACTCCCCTCATGTGTAAGTCATTGCCCCTGTGGGATCCTGTCCTAGCTTTGAACTTGGACACCTTCTACGAGGTACAGCATGTGCAATGGGGCCAGGATGCCAGGGAGCAGAGTAATCCTTTCTCCATCAGGCTCCCATGGAGAACGACCGCGTGCCAAGCACAGGAGGAGCACACGTCGATGCTAATGCCCACATGGCCCTGCCCATGCGCACCTGGCACGGCCCCGGGGGAGCCCGAGCGCACCTGGAGAGGTACTGCCCGATCTTGGTCACAAGCCTTCCTGCCGCAATCTGCATTCCCACTGTTTTCCAGGGGCGCTCTGCAATATCGTTGGGTGTAAACACAAAGTTATCAGAAATAGGGCCATCTTTCAAATTACCATTGACACGGGATTCCATGAACTCCCGGGCCACCTGCCCTGTGCGGTTACTCTCCCTGCAGACAGGAAAGGGAAGACAGTGTTCTGTTTGTGCACATGTGTCCTGAGCATAGTCCTCACCACTGGGAAGCAGGCTAACAAGCCGTCTATGCAGACACCAGCCTCGACCTGTAAACACAAATTATCTCTACAGAGTGAGTGACAGTCACGAGGCCACTCAGTGAAGCTCATGCACATGGTTCAGATAAAGCTACCTAACAGGGCTCTGAGAGCAGACACAGAGGGAGAGGGGACTGTTGCTGCCCCAGGGGTAACTTCCCGCGGGGGTGGTGCCTGCTCACTAGGTGGCCAGCTGGGCCCACCCTACTCCTTTCCGAAGGATCCCAACCAGCACAAGCAGGGACCTTCTTCCTACTGACCCCAGATGCCCAGATGTCAAGAGCCAGCACCTTCACTCACTGCACCTCATCAAGTTCTCCAGACACTCAAGGGCAGAAAATATTAACCCATTTCACACCGAGTCATGTACGGCTGGGTTCCCTGACATCACTGGCCCCAGACCACATGCACTGTAGACATGGCGTAGACATGTATATAGTGTAGACAGGTATGTGGTGTAGACAGGTATGTAGTGTAGATGTATATATGGTGTAGGCCAGTATACATTGTAGATGCCTATATAGTATAGATGGGTGTATGGCATAGACGGGCATATGGTGTAGACGCATACAGGGTGTGGGCATACATATTGTGTAGATGGGTATGTGGTGTAGACACATGTCCCTGAAATCCCCTCCAGGGTAAACTGCTAGCCCCGCGCCTGACCCCTGGTCACAGACAGACCCTGGTCACAGGAGCTATGGGATGGAAGGCGGGAGGCCAGGAGGAGGCTTGGCAGGGACAGGGCCCCTGGAGCCACCCCTGAGGACTGGAAGCGTCAGAGAATCCGTGCGCACAGATGAGGGGACAGCTGTTCCATGGAAAGACCCCCCTGCAGAGGCGTGAGTGGGAGACCACCGTGTGCAGAGACCACCCTCGGGGCAGGTTTGGTTGAGGGGAAGCCTCTTCCGCGGGATTGACATATTTCACTGTCCTCAAAATCTGACCTCACCCCGGCCAAAAGCAACAGAGACAGACAGGAGTCAGGCGGAGGGAGACCAGACCATGAGCTGTACTGCAGGAAACGCGTGGTGTGAGGCACCTGTGGGCTGCACACAGGGACGGCCAGGTGGGGCTGACCCAGCAAGGGCATCCCAGCTGGGGTGTCGGGGCTGACTGGAGAAGCATCCCAAAGCCAGGCTGGGGACTCTGCTTTCCCATCCCAAGCAGGGAGGCTCCGAATGCACCCAGCCCTGGCCCGGGGCCACCACCCTCCCCACTGTCCACTGACCACCACGCTGGCTGCTGTCAGGGCCCGTCCTGCCTGCCCTGTGCTCTCTCAAGAGGGGTCTGTGAGATGACTGAAGAGTGGAGCTTCTGATGGGGCGCCATGCGGTGACTTCCCGGTGCTCTGTGGGGGCACAGCTGTGGACAGCTGGCTTGGGTTGAGCTCCAGGTACCACTCGCGTCACACCCGTGCTCTCCTTCCCTTCTCGCTCCTTCACCTTGACTTTCTTCCAGTTACTCCCCACCCCCACCCCAGACCTCCTGCTCCTCTTGTTGGGAGGTCACTTTGGGAAAAGCAAGTGGCTGTTCTGGCAGAGGCAGCTGGGGTGGAATGAAAACCATCTGGGACGTGGCTTGAGGATGGACAGAGCTGGTCCCAAACACCTGGGAGGTCCTTTTCCTGAGGGTCACCTGCTGCCTCTGCTGCCAGCAATTAGTTGCGGAGTGAATGGATGTCAATAGATGGCTGGCTGGATGAGTGAGTGGGTGGATGGACACGTGGTTGATGAGTGGGAAGGTGAGTGGATGGATGGGTGGGTGTGTGGGTGGGTGGGGCAGATGGGTGGCTGGATGGGTGGTTTGTGTGTGGATACATGGATGGATGTGAGGGTTAGTGTATGTATGGGTGGGTGGGTGGGTGGATAAATGGATGAACAAGAGGGATAGTGGATTGATGGATGGATGGATAGATGGATGGATAGGTGGACGGATGGATGGATGGATGGATGGATGGATGGATGGATGGATACATGGATAGATGGATGGGTGGATGGATGCATGGGTGCATGGATGCATGGATAGGTAAATGGGTAGGTAAGGAGATGGATGGATGAGTAGTTAAATGGTTCGTGGGCAGAGGGGTGGATTTATGTTCCTTCAAATTTAAGAAAGCAGATGATTTAAATATATATTTTTCCTGAGTGGGTCCCCAACACCCACTTTTGCTAGCGATCAACAGCCCTGGAATGATAAAGGTTCAAGAAGGGCTTTCTTGTACTGGTCTAATCTCACAATTACAGAAGTAAAGACGGTAAGGCAGGAAGGGACTTCACCACCTTCTGGTGGTTCCCATAGCAGGTGAGGACAGAGACCGGCAGGGGAGTGACAGCCCAGGTCCCAGTACACGCCTCTGCCTCAGAGCCAGCGATGGCTGCACCTCACCTCTCCCATATCCTGTGCATCAGATTGGTGTTCCAGTCCAGGAACACGGTGTAACCGTCAATCTTGACCTGCACCATATGCTTGTCCCCTGGATCAGCGTGAGTCTTCGTCCTGCAGCCAAAGTGAGAGGTTTTAGCCAGAGCAGCACCAGGTTGCTTAGTACCTCAGGTTGCTTAGTTAACTTAGTGCCGGTAACTGAGGCCCGGGATTGTGGTCGGCTCATGCAGGTCGTATGTAGGTTGTTTCTCCCTTGATTTCTGGACCTGCGAGGCCAGTGGGACAGGACGAAACGTGGGTTTCAGGGCTGGAAAACCGCTCAGTCTCTTTGGTAACCTGTGGTTTGCATACCTCCTGGACTGGGTGCTTACTACCTATGAGGCAGAAGGGTCTTTCCATCACTGGACTGTGCTGACTTCCCTCCAGGCACCTCCCTGCTCAACAGGGTCCAGCCCTAGCCTCATCTCCCTTCCTGGCCTCCCTCACTCCTTGGGCACCTATGTTACGCCTGCCTGGACCTCCACCTGGGTCTGTCTCCACCCCTGCCTCTATCATCTTCTATACTTCCTTCTTTACCTCTGCCTCCACCTCTTTCTCTATGTCCATCTTACATTCATCTCTACTTCTATCTCTGTCTCTTTTTCTACATCTGTCTCTACCTCTACTTCTACGTCTCTACTTCTGTCTCTACCTTCGCCTCTACGTCCATCTCTACTGCTATCTCTACTTCTTTGTGTCCATCTCTATCTCAGTCTCTGCCTCTATTCTGTCTCTCCCTCATTCTCTACATCTGTCTCTACCTCTTTCTCCATGCCCGTGTCTACTTCCATATCTACTTCCTTTTTTTTTTAATGTTTTATTTATTTCTGAGAGAGAGAGAGAGACAGTGTGAGCAGGGGAGGGGCAGAGAGAGAGGGAGATACAGAATCTGAAACAGGCTCCAGGCTCTCAGCTGGCAGTCAGCACAGAGCCCGATGCGGGGCTCAAACCCACGAACCGCGAGATCACTATCTGAGCAGAAGTCGGACACTTAATCGACTGAGCCACCCAAGTGCCCCTTCCATATCTACTTCCATCTCTACCTCTGTCTCTGTTCTGTCTCTACTTCTTTTTCTACATCCGTCTGTATCTCTGTCTGTACCTCCTTGTCTATCTTTTTCTCTATCTCCATATCTATATGTGCATCGCTAAATTTTCATGGTTGAAATAATTTCAAATTTGCCGCAAACTTGCAAGAATTGTGCCACTGGCTCCCGTGTATCCGTTCCCTAGATTTGTTCACCGTGAACCCTCGTTACCTAGTTACCCTAATGCTCCCGATCTTCTTACCACCAGGTATGATTTTTCTCTAAACCTTTTGAAAATCCAAGTTAGACATGCCTGCTTCCCCTAAGTCTTCACCGTGTGTTCTGTCAGGAGAGGGTAATTACAACCATGGTATAATTCTCAAAATCAGGAAATGTAACATGAACGTTGCCTCGTGCTTGGCCAGTAAGTATTTTTCAAATAATGAAGGCGTTTCGGGGGGGGGGGGGGACTTGAAACACGGACAGTAGGGAAAGACGGCGGCGGTGAGCCTAGTGAGCGGCGCATTTGCTTTTGGAACGTGGGACTGAGCACAGACCTGATGGAAACAAGGCCTGGGAACAGCCCAGTGGGCCTTGGACCATGAGCATCAGGCCACACAGCCCTGGCCGGTGGGGTCTCCCGCCTGTGCGTCCCCCGCGAGACCCCTGAGCACAGCGGTACCTGGCGTTTCTGCCCGTCCGAGGCGATGCTTTCCCACCACAGCCGGAAATACTCCTGACCCGCGGCTTCTTCTCCAGACTCAGCGCCTCCACCGCGGTGGTATAGATGTTGGCACCGTAGGCCCGCCATGCCCTCCGGGGGCAGGGGACACCATCACACCTGCCCCGAGGGGGCTCCTGGAGGCTTGCCCCAGGGATCAAGGAGGAATGTCCAGGGCCACAAAGTGTCCCTCACCACTCCCTGCGGGCGTCTGCCCGGGGCTCTTCCTCTGCGTTCCTGCGACGGAGGGCCTTGGGTGCCCGCTGTGTGTCAGACATGCGGTGAGGGCTGGCCTGAGCACGTGACATGGCTCTCCTGCCTCCGCTGCGATCCTGCCGTTCTGGGAGAGAGGTGAGGTTCCAGACCATGACACGCGACGTGGGCAGACGGCCGTGCCAGCCCGGCCCGGGGGCCAGGGACAGCTTCCCTGAGGCGGCACGGTGGCTGGTCCTGAGGGTGCAATGCAGAGACCACACAGTGAGCTTTGGGGTGACTGGGGAGGGGGCCCCGGGACCCTGAGGGGCCTGCCTGGACTGAGGAGGGAGGGGCCCGTGTGGAGACCAGAAGCTGAGAGCAGTGCCCCCCCCCATCCCTGGCTTGTCCCTGGGTGCCTCTCCGCCTGCCTCCCCGGACTGGGGGCTCCGTGGGGCGTAGCTGCGGCTGCTTCCCATCCGGGCCTCCAGGCTGCCACACGTGGTGCCCAGAGATCTTCCTTGAAGGAAGGCAAAGAGCCCTGGGCAGGGAGGCAGCAGGAACCGGGCTCGTTCCTGGGTGCCCTCAGGCAAGTCACCAACCCTCTTGGGGCCTCAGTTTCCTCTTCTGGAACTGAGGGTGGCAGACAGGCTTCCCCACCCTTAAACCATGTGGACAGGCAGGCAGGCGTCCCCCCAGGGGCTGCCCAGTGGGTCCCTGGACCCGACTAACACCCAGCGCCCAAGCCCCTCCTTGCCCCCCTCCCTCCCGTTGAAGTCTAGCTGCCTACGTGTCACGTATCCGTGTCCTCGGTAAAGTCCTTACCCCTCGTTCCCTGAGAACGTTTGGTCCCTTGTGTGCTCCTTTCCTCTTTCCACAGAAGAGCTGCTGGCGGCCTGGGTAGTGGCACCCAATCCCCTGTCCCAGAAATCGAGGAACACTGAGGCTGTTCCCACTAGCTGTTTCTGCCTTCATTCATTCATTCATTCATTCACTCACTCATTCATTCATTCACTCCGTATCCTCGACTCAGCTCTCCGGTCTGTCAGGTAGGTGAGAATACATAGGTCAATAAAATACATGAAGCTCGCGCCCAGTGACGCTGACCTTCCGGTGGGGAAAGGAGACCATGCACAAGCCCATAAGTAATTTGTATGGAAGGGGGTGGGGGCGTAGACGGGCCTGTTGGGAAGGCCTCTCGAGGAAGTGCCTTTGAAGAACCACACAAACGATGGGGGGGCGCCGCCGAAGCCTGCAGGCATGTGGGAGGAAAGCTTCTGGGCAGAGGGAATTGCCAGTGCAAAGGCCCAGAGGCCTGTGCCGTCCGACAGAAGGGGGAAATGGGGGCCCAGAAAGGGGACACAGTCTGCCCAGGGACCCTCTGCCCCCATTCATGGACTAGGACCATGAGCTGAGTCAGGGCCACGTCTCTTCATCCGACCCCCGCTGCCCCCCATTTTCACTAGCACAGATGGGGAAACTGAGGCCCACCAGAGACAGGGAGTGAGCGGCCCAAGTCAGCCACCCAGAGTCAGGCCTTCACCGAGGCTGATCTGCGAGCCTGACAGCAGGGCCTGGGCTTCACACTCATGGGGAGGAGGAAGCTGTGGCGGGTGCAGGGGTGTGGCGGGTGGGCGGCAGGAAGTCTACCTGGACTGTGTGGATCCAGCCCACATTCATGTGGCTGTGGAGGAGGCCGGCCTGGCAGGGGTGGGGTTGGCCTCACATGGCCAGTCCCCACAGAGGTCCTGTGTCCGCCCCCCGGGGGAGGGAGCCAGTGAGGCCGCAGCAGTGTGGGCTGTGGGGATGCAGTCACCTGAGCCGGGCGGGGAGGTGGCACTTGCACACCACCTTCGGGTGCTCCACCCCCCCCCCCCCCGTCTCCGCGTCCACCTCTGAGCAGAAGCCCCCTTCCATCCGCCCCAGGGCAGTGTGCAAGATTTCCCTATGGGCAGATGGGGGTGCATGCGGCTCCTCACCCCCACGCCTGACGGGCCCTGCCCTCCCCACCCCTCTGGACCTGCCGCCTGGACCCGCAGGCTGCCCTGCAAATCTATTTTACACTCAGCTGGGGGGGAGACGCCACCGGGAAGCCTCCCCTGATGACTCTTCCCTCGCAGGGCCCCCAGCCTGGGCTGTGGAACAGGCATTGTAATCTCCTGGTGTTCAGGAATAGGACTTGACCCTCAAGGTCACACAGCTACTGGAGCAGCAAGACTGAAGGACGCTTTCAGCAGGACACCTGGGCCACCGGATGTGGGCCTGGGCAAGACCCTCGGCTCTGGGTGTCCCCGGGCCCGGACACGCAGTGGGAGCAGACGAGGAGCCGCAGGAGCCGTGTGGTCACGTTGGTGGAGCCGGACGGGGGGCGGGGGTGGCAGCGACGTGTCTGGAGCCACCTTTTCTTCCTTCCCTCCCTCCTTCCTTCCTTGCAAGTTATTTATGTGTTTTGAGACCGAGCAAGAGAACGAGGGCGTGGGGGAAGGGTAGAGAGCAAGGGAGACTGAGAATCCTAAGCAGCTGCGGTACCATCAGCGCGGAGCCTGATCCGGGACTTAAACTCACGAACCCTGAGATCATGACCCGAGTTGAAATCAAGAGTCACCCGCCGAGCCACCCAGGCACCCAGGTCCTGCTATTATTCTATTTGCTACTTAGTGTCCTGTCGGCCGCAGGGAGCCTGGCGCCTGAGCGTGACTGTCCCCGGCCCCTCCAGGCCTCTGTGCCCCTCCGGCCCGCCGGGGGTCGAAGCGTCCCGGCCGGAGTGGGGAAGTCACCAGCCATCGCCCCTTCCCCTGGGCCCGTGGGCCCCGCACGGGCTGCCGCAGCCTCCCAGCTGAGAAAGCTGCCGTCCAGCCCCCTCCCCCGCTGCCCCCACTCTCTGGGCCCTTCCAGGGACACCGGGACAAAGGTCAAAGGGGAGCAGGAAGGGTGGGGTCCCAGTGCCCGGGTCAGGGGAGCAGGCAGGACCGGTACTGGGACCACACATGAGCTGAGGCCCCTGGCCCCCCACACATGCTCAGTAGCTCCATTGGATTCACTTACGAAACACAAATTCAATGAGGAAACGGAGAGGAACTTGAAGCCTGTGACCGCAGAGCAGGAAACCCCAGGCACGGGCTCCTTCTGAGCACGGGGCCCTGTGTAATCACACTGGCCGCACACGCCTGAAGCTGCTGGAGCCCCAACCCCGCTTCCTTCCCAGCGGGTACTTGCTGGTGAGGGGACAGGAAGTGTCTGACACAAGCCACCGACACTGGGGAGCATGGGGAAGGGCGGGCACTCTCCGGAGGGCTTTCCCCGTGGTAGCTGCTCTCACCCCCACGGCATGCTAGAGAGAGGGGCTCTTGCTGCTGCATTTTACTGAGGCACAGAGAGGTTAAGTGGCCGGCCTGAGGTCAAACAGCAAGTGAGGAGCAGATGGCCTTTCAGACTGCTCCAGGTTCAAGGCCACACCTGGAAAGTGGGCGCCGTCCTACAGCAAGAACATGGGCCACAAGGCAGGGGTGACTGCTGTGCCGTCACCTCCAGCAACATGGCCCAGATTGGAGAACTGGGGTGGGGTTAGGAGTGGTGCCTCCTGTTCCTGGGGGCTGGGGTGTCCTGTTCCGATCAGACACACGGGGGTGCTGTGTGGGGTGAGAAGATCTGAGACATCTATCCAGTTGTGGGAGCAGCTTCCCAGGGCTGCTTTGATCAAGGTCTGCAGGCGGCAGCTTAAACAACGGGGAATGGTTGTCTCACTGTCCTGGGGCGAGAAGCCCAAGATCAAGGTGTCAGAGGGCTTGGTTCCTTTGGAGACTGAGAGCAGAGTCTGCCCTGGGCCTCTTCCCACGTCTGGGGTTTTGCCGATGATCGTCGGTGCACCAGGGCTTCCAGATGCCCTCATGGCGTCCTCCCTGTACGCACGTCTGTGTCCCAGCTGCTGGACTGCCTGGTTGGGAAGGGGCACCGTGGGGCGGGAGACTGATCCCCACTACCCAAGGGAAGTTGGGAGCCAGCTTCATACAAACTGGGAACTTCATCCCCCGGCAACTACGTCTTGTGAAATGGGCGTGTCACAGCTGCAGTGATACAGGACCGTGAGGGCGGCTTTAGTCACAGCCTCCACTCACCAAGCACCTGCTGTGTGGCCGATTGGGTGCTGGGAAACTAGGTCATCCCCTAAAGCGAGTACATTAGCCAATTATAGGACGAGGCAGCGAGCCACCTCTGCTCTCTTGTTAGAGATGAGGATGGAGGCCAGAGAGGAAGGTTAGTGACCAGCAGGTGGCCGAGCCGGCCCCTGAGCCCAGGGCCCTTGCCTCCAAACCTGGTCCATCCACTCAGAAAGAAGGACGCAAGTATCATCAGCCTCGTCTTATAGACGAAAGACCTGAGGGTTTTTCCCAGATGCCGTGGCTTGAGTGGGAGGCTGGGGCCCTGGCCTCCTGGGCGCAGTGGTGACTGGCACAAACGCTTGAGATACACCCAGGTTCAATGACACAGGACTTGCTACAGCCCTGGTCCGTCCCACACGCTTCGAGGCATGCTTCATGCGCCAACTCATGATCGCCCTCCCCATAATCGTTGAGGCAGGGGCCGTGACCAGCCCACTTGACAGAGAAGTTCAGCACCTGCCCAACATCCCACAGCCATCAAGAGCAGGGCATTTGGTTGTGTAAACCTGGACCCAGAGTTCGCTCTTCACCCCCTTCGCTCATTGAGATGTGTCTCGGGGGTCACTTGTTCTTCCTGCTGATGAGATTGGCGGGAAGCCGGCTTGGGGGCCGTGCAGGAAGGACAGGAATGGGGAAGCATCTGTGGCCGTCCCGCACTTCCTCATCCGTTCATTCGTTCACGCATTCGCGTCCGAGGGCTCCCGCCGCGTGTCAGGCGCGGTTGCAGCCCTGGGGAAGTTGCCGTGAGTGAGGCAGACAAGGCGCCGGCTCTTGAGGGAGGCAGTAAGCAAGCCGACCAAGTAGAGGGGTTCCAATGGTGACACATATGATGCAGGAGATGAAACGAGGAGTAGGATCTAGAGACAAGATGGAGGGCGGTTATCGAAGTCCTCTCGGAGGAGGTGGGGCGTCGATAATAAGAACGATGCAAGGAAGGGAGTCCCAGGCAGAAGGAACAGCGGGTGTAACGCCTGGGAGTGAAATGCCCGTGGCATGTTCTGGAGTGATGCAGAAGGAGGCTGGTGTGGCTGGAGCAGAGACGGGGCAGCGGGGGCAGGGATGAGGCTGGAGGGGGCGGAGGTGGTGCCGATCCATGTCCCTGCTCCATGGAGGGTGGCCTTTGGGGGGGGTCAGGGTGCAAAACCGGAGACGACCAGGAGGCCTCCGTGGAGCTGAGCCCTGTGACCACTGGGCGGGGCTGCAGGCTTCCCTGCATTCGTCCCAGAACACGGAGCACCTTGCGGGTGGCAGAGCGGACACAAACGTACAGGATCGCGTCCGGGCGAGGAATGTCTAGGAGACGCCGGGGGAGGGCTGCGGAGAGCGGGGAAGACTGGATCAGGGACCCCGCTGGGTAAGGGGTTACCCTCATATTCTCAGGCACCATGATGGCCCTGTGCTGGTGCAAGAAGTGGGGTGGTTGTCATTTAAATTCTCCAGGAAAGGAAACTGAGCCCGAGGGAAAAGGGAGGGACAGGGCCAATGCAGCAGAATTGATAATTGTGGAATCTGAGTGATTCCACCGTTGAGTGTGAGTAAATGTTTTCATAAACCAAAATCTGGGCCTCTCCTCCTCCACCCATGTTCTCAGGTGACGTGGGGCGTTGGGAACATTCGGAGTGACTGTTCCTGTCTATGGTTGGGACTTTGCCACCCGTGTCCTCCTATATCTCTCCTTACGCCTTCCTTTCTCCTTCCCTCCTAGGTCCCCCTTCCTCTTCTGGGCGGTGTGTGTGTGTGTGTGTGTGTGTGTGTGTGTGCCGATCAGCTGGAAGAGCTCTTGTCTTGTCCTGCTCCTTCTCGTGCGGGCCACCAGAGGGCGCCATGGGCTCAGGGAGTGCTGTCCGTGGTCCTGAAATTCGGACCCACAGACTAAGTGCATTATGGGTCCGTGAGAGGCTGCTGCCACCGTGCTGTTCTTTGAAAACACACTTACTCTCTGGGACTGTGTTCCAAGTCCTCTGCGTCTTTGAGGGATGCACCTCTGAGGAAAGGGACCACTAAATCCACAGCGTCTGCCATGACAGCCTCTACTGCTGGAGAGGCAGTCCCCCATATAGCACCGCCATCCTTGGCCCTGGTTTGTCACCTTACTGGCTTTCCAAAGTCCCAGGCAGGTGCACGGGATGGGTGGAGCCCCAGTCACATGCCTGCGCCCCAGCTGCAAGGGGGCCTGGGACACCCGTCTCTGGCATCTCCTACTCCATTCCTATAGTGGGAGGTGAGCTCAGATTCATAAGGGAGAGGATTCCCAGATAAAGAGGGTTTAGATGCTGGGAACCCCCAAAGTGTCAGCTATCTCCCATGCTTGCAGGAGGCCTAGAAGCATGATGCCTCAGAAGATGCAGGGCTGGTGCCGCGGGGTTGCAGACCGGACTTTGTTAAATGATGACACCAGATGGTGTGTCATTCCTGGGCCTCATGGAATCCAGGAAGTAATCCTGGGAGGCAGGAATGATCCCCATTTTACAGATTGGGAAATGAGCTAATGCAGCTACAGGCCCTTAGCTGGAAGGTGAAGCACAAGTCCGAGAGCACAGTCCAGACACCAGCTGGGCAGTGTTTGGGGGGGAGCAGAGAGAGAAGGTGGTGTGGCTGCCCGAATCTGCCTCCACCACCTGTCTGTGGTGCAGGAAGTCAGCATGGGAACACCGAAGCTCACACATCAGCTGCACCATGTGGCACACGAGTGTACCCCCCAACCTGTGTAGACTGAGGGGAGCAGGGATTCCTACTGGAACCAGCAAGGAAGTGGATGTGAGGGCCTTAATTGGGTCACATATGCAACCCTCTGGTTGGCACCATGCCCTGGGTGGCTGTCATACTCACTGGATTCCCCTTGCCTTCTGCCTCCCCCCACACCATGCTTTACAGTTTACATAGCAGGTGCAATGGCCATACTCCTTGGGACTTCAGCCCAGCCCACAAAGGTGGGGTAACACCCACCTCTGGTGGGGGAATGAGGAGACATTTCCTGATCATGAGTTAATGACACAGAATACAGACAGGCTTACAAAAGCGAATTTTGGAATGACCTTGCCTGTGCTTGAAAGGTAGGTGTTGCTCCAGAATTCAAGGCATCCTCGGATGTACATGAGGAAATCACCCAAACACACTCGCATGGCTTAGGAGAGCATGATCAGGAAAAAAAAAAAAAAAAAAGGACTAGGAGAATAGGGGAAATTAACTGTAAAGTCAGTAATGCTTAAGGTTCAAGGCCAGTGATGGTCACCGGGGACTATGGTCCCTGATTGACATTGGTGTCCAAATGCAGGACTGGAGATTTTTAAGATTCTTTAAAGATGTTGTTTGTGTTACAAATACATTTCAAATATGAAATGGTTGCACGTCATTTATAACTATGAACAACTGGAACAAGACTACATGTCGGACAATAGGAAGTGGGATTAATACATGTTGGACTGGGGGTGCCTGGATGGCTCAGTCATTGGAATGTGAACCTCTTGATCTTGGAGTTGTAGGTTCAAGCCCCTCACTGTGTGTAGAGATTACTTAAGAAGAAAATCTTTTAAAAACTGATGGCCTGTGTGTAGGGTGCTACACTGGATGGCTATTAAGAGGCGTGCTCTTCAGGGAGAAGCTGGGACACTACATGTATGTGTGGAAACATGCCCCAGCACACACATGCAAATAGAGGCAGTGAGAGGGAGGGAAAAAGGAGATGAAATGGACGAGGAAGACTCTATGGGGAAAAGAAATAATTAGAGCTGGGGTTTGGGGCATCCAACGGGCAGGTGCTGTACTTACTGTTCTGTGTTTGTTCACGCTTAACCCCAGAACGACTGGCAGTAGAGATGGTAGGTCCCCATTGACAACTGGCCCCTTGGCCTCATATCATCCCAAGGTCCCACAACTTCCCAGGAGGACTACTCTGGGTCCTTACTGCCAGGCGCCACTGCCTTCCTGGGGGAAGTAGAGAGCAGCCGCATGGCAACCTGCCCCGGGCCCCATGGAAGCGACACGGACAGCTCCTCTCTGGCCTGTCCTCCCCGCGGGGAACATGGCGTGAATGACCGCAGCTTCTTTTTTTTTTTAATTTTTTTTTGTTTTATTTATTTATTTCTAGGAGGGAGAAACAGCGTGAGCAGGGGAGGGTCAGAGAGAGAGAGGGAGGCACAGAATCCGAAACAGGCTCCAGGCTCTGAGCTGGCAGTCGCGGGGCTCGAACCCACGAACCGCGAGATCATGACCTAAGCGAAAGTCGGACGCTTAACCGACTAAGCCACCCAGGCGCCCCAAATGACCGCAGCTTCTTGCTTTCCAGAGCTGGTGCGCCACTTGGAGCAGAAGTTTGAAGCTACCTGAAAAAGCTGAACTCTCTCATTCTCAATGGGCCAGTGAGTCTGTCCCTGAGCATACGAAGTTCTCAGCATGTGCACCAGGAGACAGGTCTAAACCTCCCCTGAACTGGGAGCCTCCCGAATACCCATCAACAGTGAATCAGCTAAGGGAAGTGTGGTATATTTATGAGATGAAACACCATGGGGCAGGGAAAACGAGTGACCCTCAGGGGTACACAGCATCACAGAAAAGTTTTCAAAAGCAGTGTGTCAGGCGGCCAAAAGCAAGATCTTCTCTATTTCATTTCAACTGCAAAAACAGGCCAAGCAAAGCAATGCACTCCTTGGAAACACTGACAGTAAAGAGAGCCACGGAGCCTGATCTAGAATTCAGTGTCACGTAGGGGGGGTGGTGGTGGATGGGATACTGATAAAATCCTGTTTCAGAAGGAGGATCATGGGGGGCTTGTGATGTCTTAGAGTAGTCTATCTCTTAACCTGAGGGTGGGAGAATGTGCAGAAATTAATTTCATTACTTTTCTATGCCGTCCATAAGAGTTTTCCATAGAGAGCTATGGAGATATGTATGTCATGCATAGTTATATATGTTACATATTATATGCATGGAGAGGGCTGGTCCAACAGTCCCAGACAGTGAATAAAGGAAGGGTGACGTCTGTGCCCAGGAAACGCCAAAGCATCATCCTGTCACCTGTCCTTCATCCTTGGCTGGAAAAGGGGTCACCGTGGACCCTGATGCTCGTGGGGGTGTGGCTCAGGGTGCCAGCGAAGGCGAGGGAAAGAGCAGCGCTGCTGTGACGTTGCGGGGAGGCTTAGGGTGTGTTTGTGTCGCCAGAGCCCCCCAGCCGAAGTCAAACCCATACCCTGTTCTGTGTCTCACATAAAGTTACCCTTTTCTCTCCAGCTCTATTTGCAAAGACAGAGAGTGTTCCTTCACGTGGAGACAATTATGCGACAATCTCAAGGATTGTTGAACTCCAGTTCAACTAGACTAAGTTAAAGGCTTAGACTAAGCCTTTAGGTTCCAGCTAGACTCAGTCAGAGGCGGTGACGTTTCGTGCAACCCTTGTTCTGGAAAATGTTTGTAGTTAAACTCCCTCTGCTTGTCTGTTGAGATGGGTTAGCCCACCCTCCTGAATGGGGTATAACTCATGGGGGCTTCACTGATGAACTTGACTTGAATATGAAAAGACTCTGCAGAATTCTCAACACAGGTGAGGGCATATTTCTTCCTTAGCAAATATCTACCCAATGAAATAGCGGTAGAGTTTGGCAGAGCTCACATGGTGTGGTCAAGCTTCTTGCTGGGGAAAGTGGGGAACGGAGAGCCATACTGCCACACAGACATCATCCCTGCCCGTGTGAAAGTCACTTCTGGGTCTGCAGTGACCTCCCCTGCCACTGCCTCCCAGCGGTGTGCGGCCTCAAGGAGGCATGGTCTTCAGAAGGACTTTGAAACTGCAGGGGACAATTCAGACCCTGTTTTCGACCAAACAGGAAGGGCCCATCTCTGCCCCCAACGTTCCCCTGTAGCTCAGCACCAGAGGGTCATATCCTTTCCCAAAGACCTAGTTCTTCCTGCGGGGATGGAGGCTTTCCCAACAGACAGATGCCACAGAATGGCCCCCGGGGCCCCAGGAATGCTGCTGTGTTGGAGGAAGTGTCCAGTTTCATGGTTCTGTGGCAGGCTGGTCGCCGAAAAGGCGTTGCAGCCCCTTCTCTCTGGCTGTCAGCTGCCATGATCGAGAAACTGCCAAAACCTCCAGAAACAGCAGTCTATGACTCCTATGGAGTCTCATTTCCACCTTCCTGTCTTGCACAGACTCCTGGGGAGATCTGGCTCGGAAGGGAACCTCCACGTCCCCATGGAGGTAGCCCCTGTGGAGGGGCAGAAGGAGCCCTCCTGACCACCCTCCGGGTTTACTGAGACAAAGAACCATGCACGCTCAGTGGACGGGCCATGGTCCAGGGCCAGGCATGGAAGTCCAGGAAGAGAGCAGGAGCCTGGCATGTGATGACATCACGGAGCCACATGACCACCTTGGATGCAGACTTTAACATTTTGGGCTCAAGATACTTTACAACCCTCTCTCCTTAGGCTCCAGCTCTCAGCAGTCCATCTCAGCCAACTTTTCTGTTCGTTGCCGCCCAACAGTCTCCTAAATGATACGCATTTATTTGCAACAAATGTTCCCACGTGTGCTCTCACAGGCAGAGAAGGCGTAAGTGTGAGCGAGAGTCTTGGATCATAAACATCCCTGGCCAGCCACATCCTTTCCCCTGTGGCCTCTGAGCGATGAAGGAAACATGCTCACACAAGCCAACAGAAGCAAAGAAACACATACCCGAAAACCACGTCCCCGTGGTTGTATGTTTGCACTGATTCTAGGTTATAATTCTGCAGGATCTTTAGGCATACAGCGCATTTTCCTGTCCTTTATAATTTACTTAGGGTAGAAACCCGAACGTAAGTGCTGTGTCAGGGAGAACGGAGGTGGTCACAGCTCCTGCTACCTGACGTCACACTGGTGTTTGCAGTTCACCCACCCCTTCCCCGGACCAGGAGACAGATTACTGGAGCCGGCTGTGTTTGGGGTTTGCCGTAATCTCTGAAACGTGGCCCCTACGCAATCACACGAATGTTTTCTGGGGCAAGCCGGCACCCGGGCATTGCTCAGCGAGACCCTCCCGCCTGAGAGTCCACATGGGTCCAAGCAGTGGGGTCTCTGAAGTGTGGGGGCTGGAAACACAACCCCATCTGAGATAAAACTCTGGAGCGAGGTGCCGACTGGCAGGTGGACAGGTTGATCACGGACAGGGTAGAGGCAGGGAGTGGATGGAGGCCTGAGACAAAGGAGGGGTGCTTGATTATGGGTCAGTGAGAGCGTGAAGTTCCTGCACCAAAGTCTCACATCTACTCTTCTCTGAGCGCGCATGTGCGCACGCTGACCCACCCCCGTAAGCTAAGTGGCGCCACCTAGTGGAGAACGGAGCCGTGACACCTAGCCCTGTCCAACTTTGCCCTCCAAGCACATCTTCTAGAAGACCAGCACAAGTCATTCCACCTGCATGGTGTACGGACTACAGACGGCTTCATAGCTTCAGTTGTAGGGGAACCTGGATGTAACTTCATCCGGGTTTCATTCTGTTTGCTCGTTCCTTTATTTGTTCATAAGGGTTAGGGTTAGGGGTTAGGGTTTGCTTCTGTTTTTGCTTAAATTGTTTTCTTTTTCTTCCCCCCCC